>NC_134430.1:18626635-18934729 GCF_030867145.1 Opisthocomus hoazin | reverse complement strand
TAAGCTACGTTTGAAGTTGAGGTGGCAAGACAAGCAAGCAGCCCCATTCACTGTGCCTCTGTGCGAGCAGTGCCATAGCCATATGAGGCTGAGCAACAGCTTTCCAGGCTAGCTCTTTCTGGCTGCGAGCTATCTGCAGACGTTTGTATTTTCAGAGCAAGGCTGCCGGCGGTCCCCTGCACGGACCCCCTAAGCGACGTTTGAAGTTTGAGGTGGCAAGACAAGCAAGCAGCCCCAGTCTCTGTGCCTCTGTGCGAGCAGTGCCATGGGCAGATGAGGCTGAGCAACAGCTTTCCAGGCTAGCTCTTTCCTGCTGCGAGCTATCTGCAGACGTTCGCATTTTCGGAGCAGGGCTGCCGGAGGCGCCCGGCTCGGAACACCTAAGCTACGTTTGAATTTCGAGGGTGCAAGACAAGTAAGTAGCACCAGTCTCTGTGCCTCTGTGCGAGCAGTGCCATGGGTAGATGAGGCTGAGCAACAGCTTTCCTGGCTAGCTCTTTCTGGCTGTGAGCTATCTGCAGACGTTCGCATTTTCACAGCAGCGCTGTCGGAGGCGCTCGGCACGTAAAGCCTAACCTACGTCTGAAGTTTGAGGTGGCAAGAGAAGCAAGCAGCCCCAGTCTCTGTGCCTCTGTGCGAGCAGTGCCATGGGCAGATGAGGCTGAGCAACAGCTTTCCAGGCTAGCTCTTTCTGGCTGCGAGCTATCTGCAGCTGTTCGCATTTCAAGAGTAGGGCTACCTTCAGGCACCCGGCACGGACCACCTAAGCTGCGTTTGAAGTTTGGGGGGCAAGGGAAGCAAGCAGCTCCAGTCTCTGTGCCTCTGTGCGAGCAGTGCCATGGGCAGATGAGGCTGAGCAACAGCTTTCCAGGCTAGCTCTTTCGGGCTGCGAGCTATCTGCAGACATTCGCATTTTCAGATCAGGGCTGACGGAGGCGCCCGGCACGGACCACCTAAGGTAGGTTTGAAGTTTGAAGGGGCAAGAGAAACAAGCAGCCCCAGTCTCTGTGCCTCTGTGTGAGCAGTGCCATAGCCATATGAGGCTGAGCAACAGCTTTCCAGGCTAGCTCTTTCTGGCTGCGAGCTATCTGCAGACGTTTGCATTTTCAGAGCAGGGCTACCTTCAGGCGCCCGGCACGGACCACCTAAGCTGCGTTTGAAGTTTGGGGGGCAAGGGAAGCAAGCAGCCCCAGTCTCTGTGCCTCTGTGCGAGCAGTGCCATGGGCAGATGAGGCTGAGCAACAGCTTTCCAGGCTAGCTCTTTCTGCCTGCGAGCTATCTGCAGACGTTCGCATTTTCAGAGCAAGGCTGCCGTAGGCCCCCTGCACGGACCCCCAAAGTTACATTTGAATATTGAGGTGACAGTATAAGCAAGCAGCCGCAGTCTCCTTGCCTCTGTTCGAGCAGTGCCATGGGCAGATGAGGCTGAGCAACAGCTTTCCAGGCTAGCCCTTTCTGCCTGCGAGCTATCTGCAGCCGTTCGCATTTTCGGAGCAGGGCTGTCGGAGGCGCTCGGCACGTAGAGCCTAACCTACGTCTGAAGTTTGAGGTGGCAAGACAAGCAAGCAGCCCCAGTCTCTGTGCCTCTGTGCGAGCAGTGCCATGGGCAGATGAGTCTGAGCAACAGCTTTCCTGGCTAGCTCTTTCTGGCTGTGAGCTATCTGCAGACATTCGCATTCTTGAAGCAGGGCTGACGGAGGCGCCCGGCACGGACCGCCAAAGATACGTTTGAAGTTTGAGGTGGCAAGACAAGCAAGCAGCCCCAGTCTCTGTGCCTCAGTGTGAGCAGAGCCATGGGCAGATGAGGCTGAGCAGCAGCTTTCCAGGTTAGCTCTTTCTGGCTGCGAGCTATCTGCAGACGTTCGCATTTTCAGAGCAAGGCTGCCGCAGGCCCCCTGCACGGAACCCCTAAGCGACGTTTGAAGTTTGAGGTGGCAAGACAAGCAAGCAGCCCCAGTCTCTGTGCCTCTGTGCGAGCAGTGCCATGGGCAGATGAGGCTGAGCAACAGTTTTACAGGCTAGATCATTTTGCCTGCGAGCTATCTGCAGACGTTCGCGTTTTCGGAGCAGGGATCCCTCAGGCCCTCTGCATGGAACCCCAAATATACATTTGAAGTTTGAGGGGGCAAGACAAGCAAGCAGCCCCAGTCTCTGTGCCTCAGTGTGAGCAGAGCCATGGGCAGATGAGGCTGAGCAACAGCTTTACAGGCTAGCTCTTTCTGGCTGCGAGCTATCTGCAGACGTTCGCATTTTCAGAGCAAGGCTGCCGCAGGCCCCCTGCCCGGAACCCCTAAGCGACGTTTGAAGTTTGAGGTGGAAAGACAAGCAAGCAGCCCCAGTCTCTGTGCCTCTGTGCGAGCAGTGCCATGGGCAGATGAGGCTGAGCAACAGTTTTACAGGCTAGATTATTTTGTCTGCGAGCTATCTGCAGACGTTTGCATTTTCAGAGCAGGGCTACCTTCAGGCACCCGGCACGGACCACCTAAGCTGCGTTTGAAGTTTGGGGGGCAAGGGAAGCAAGCAGCCCCAGTCTCTGTGCCTCTGTGCGAGCAGTGCCATGGGCAGATGAGGCTGAGCAACAGCTTTCCAGGCTAGCTCTTTCTGGCTTCGAGCTATCTGCAGACGTTCGCATTTTCAGAGCAAGGCTGCCGGAGGCCCCCTGCACGGACCCCCAAAGTTACATTTGAATATTGAGGTGGCAGTATAAGCAAGCAGCCGCAGTCTCTGTGCCTCTGTTCGAGCAGTGCCATGGGCAGATGAGGCTGAGCAAAATCTTTCCAGGCTAACTCTTTCTGCCTGCGAGCTATCTGCAGCCGTTCGCATTTTCGGAGCAGGGCTGTCGGAGGCGCTCGGCACGTAGAGCCTAACCTACGTCTGAAGTTTGAGGTGGCAAGACAAGCAAGAAGCCCCAGTCTCTGTGCCTCTGTGCGAGCAGTGCCATGGGCAGATGAGGCTGAGCAACAGCTTTCCAGGCTAGCTCTTTCTGCCTGCGAGCTATCTGCAGACATTCGCATTTTCAGAGCAGGGCTGACGGAGGCCCCCTGCACGGACCACCTAAGCTACGTTTGAAGTTTGAGGTGGCAAGACAAGCAAGCAGCCCCAGTCTCTGTGCCTCTGTGCGAGCAGTGCCATAGCCATATGAGGCTGAGCAACAGCTTTCCAGGCTAGCTCTTTCTGGCTGCGAGCTATCTGCAGACGTTTGCATTTTCAGAGCAAGGCTGCCGGCGGTCCCCTGCACGGACCCCCTAAGCGACGTTTGAAGTTTGAGGTGGCAAGACAAGCAAGCAGCCCCAGTCTCTGTGCCTCTGTGCGAGCAGTGCCATGGGCAGATGGGGCTGAGCAACAGCTTTCCAGGCTAGCTCTTTCTGGCTGCGAGCTATCTGCAGACGTTCGCATTTTCAGAGCAGGGCTGCCGGAGGCGCCCGGCTCGGAACACCTAAGCTACGTTTGAATTTCGAGGGTGCAAGACAAGTAAGCAGCACCAGTCTCTGTGCCTCTGTGCTAGCAGTGCCATGGGTAGATGAGGCTGAGCAACAGCTTTCCTGGCTAGCTCTTTCTGGCTGTGAGCTATCTGCAGACGTTCGCATTTTCGGAGCAGCGCTGTCGGAGGCGCTCGCCACGTAAAGCCTAACCTACGTCTGAAGTTTGAGGTGGCAAGACAAGCAAGCAGCCCCAGTCTCTGTGCCTCTGTGCGAGCAGTGCCATGGGCAGATGAGGCTGAGCAACAGTTTTACAGGCTAGATCATTTTGCCTGCGAGCTATCTGCAGACGTTCGCGTTTTCGGAGCAGGGTTCCCTCAGGCCCTCTGCATGGAACCCCAAATATACATTTGAAGTTTGAGGTGGCAAGACAAGCAAGCAGCCCCAGTCTCTGTGCCTCTGTGCGAGCAGTGCCATGGGCAGATGAGGCTGAGCAACAGCTTTCGTGGCTAGCTCTTTCCTGCTGCGAGCTATCTGCAGACGTTCGCATTTTCAGAACAGGGCTGCTGGAGGCTTCCTGCACGAACCACCTAAGCTATGTTTGAAGTTTGAGGGGGCAAGACAAGCAAGCAGCCCCAGTCTCTGTGCCTCTGTGCGAGCAGTGCCAGGGGCAGATGAGACTGAGCAACAGCTTTCCAGGCTAGCTCTTTCTGGCTTCGAGCTATCTGCAGACGTTCTCATTTTCAAAGCAAGGCTACCTTCAGGCACCCGGCACGGACCACCTAGGCTGCGTTTGAAGTTTGGGGGGCAAGGGAAGCAAGCAGCCCCAGTCTCTGTGCCTCTGTGCGAGCAGTGCCATGGGCAGATGAGGCTGAGCAACAGCTTTCCAGGCTAGCTCTTTCTGGCTGCGAGCTATCTGCAGACGTTCGCATTTTCAGAGCAGGGCTGCCGGAGGCGCCCGGCTCGGAACACCTAAGCTACGTTTGAAGTTCGAGGGTGCAAGACAAGCAAGCAGCACCAGTCTCTGTGCCTCTGTGCGAGCAGTGCCATGGGTAGATGAGGCTGAGCAACAGCTTTCCTGGCTAGCTCTTTCTGGCTGTGAGCTATCTGCAGACGTTCGCATTTTCGGAGCAGCGCTGTCGGAGGCGCTCGGCACGTACAGCCTAAGCTACGTCTGAAGTTTGAGGTGGCAAGACAAGCAAGCAGCCCCAGTCTCTGTGCCTCTGTGCGAGCAGTGCCATGGGCAGATGAGGCTGAGCAACTGTTTTACAGGCTAGATCATTTTGCCTGCGAGCTATCTGCAGACGTTCGCGTTTTCGGAGCAGGGTTCCCTCAGGCCCTCTGCATGGAACCCCAAATATACATTTGAAGTTTGAGGGGGCAAGACAAGCAAGCAGCCCCAGTCTCTGTGGCTCTGTGCGAGCAGTGCCATGGGCAGATGAGGCTGAGCAACAGCTTTCCAGGCTAGCT
This sequence comes from Opisthocomus hoazin, assembly GCF_030867145.1. Lineage (NCBI taxonomy): Eukaryota > Metazoa > Chordata > Aves > Opisthocomiformes > Opisthocomidae > Opisthocomus > Opisthocomus hoazin. The sequence continues at coordinate 18,929,840 of NC_134430.1, read as the reverse complement.
CTTTCCTGCTGCGAGCTATCTGCAGACGTTCGCATTTTCAGAACAGGGCTGCTGGAGGCTTCCTGCACCAACCACCTAAGCTATGTTTGAAGTTTGAGGGGGCAAGACAAGCAAGCAGCCCCAGTCTCTGTGCCTCTGTGCGAGCAGTGCCAGGGGCAGATGAGACTGAGCAACAGCTTTCCAGGCTAGCTCTTTCTGCCTGCGAGCTATCTGCAGACGTTCGCATTTTCAGAGCAGGGCTACCTTCAGGCACCCGGCACGGACCAGCTAGGCTGCGTTTGAAGTTTGGGGGGCAAGAGAAGCAAGCAGCCCCAGTCTCTGTGCCTCTGTGCGAGCAGTGCCATGGGCAGATGAGGCTGAGCAACAGCTTTCCAGGCTAGCTCTTTCTGGCTTCGAGCTATCTGCAGACGTTCGCATTTTCAGAGCAAGGCTACCGGAGGCCCCCTGCACGGACCCCCAAAGTTACATTTGAATATTGAGGTGGCAGTATAAGCAAGCAGCCCCAGTCTCTGTGCCTCTGTGCGAGCAGTGCCATGGGCAGATGAGACTGAGCAACAGCTTTCCAGGCTAGCTCTTTCTGCCTGCGAGCTATCTGCAGCCGTTCGCATTTTCGGAGCAGGGCTGTCGGAGGCGCTCGGAACGTAGAGCCTAACATACGTCTGAAGTTTGAGGTGGCAAGACAAGCAAGTAGCTCCAGTCTCTGTGCCTCTGTGCGAGCAGTGCCATGGGCAGATGAGGCTGAGCAACAGCTTTCCAGGCTAGCTCTTTCTGCCTGCGAGCTATCTGCAGACATTCGCATTTTCAGAGCAGGGCTGACGGAGGTGCCCGGCACGGACAACCTAAGGTAGGTTTGAAGTTTGAAGGGGCAAGAGAAACAAGCAGCCCCAGTCTCTGTGCCTCTGTGCGAGCAGTGCCATGGGCAGATGAGGCTGAGCAACAGCTTTCCAGTCTAGCTCTTTCTGGCTGCGAGCTATCTGCAGACGTTCGCATTTTCAGAGCAGGGCTGTCGGACGCGCCCAGCTCGGAACACCTAAGCTACGTTTGAAGTTTGAGGGGGCAAGAGAAGCAAGCAGCCCCAGTCTCTGTGCCTCTGTGCGAGCAGTGCCATGGGCAGATGAGGCTGAGCAACAGCTTTCCTGGCTAGCTCTTTCTGCCTGCGAGCTATCTGCAGACATTAGCATTTTCAGAGCAGGGCTGACGGAGGTGCCCGGCACGGACCACCTAAGGTAGGTTTGAAGTTTGAAGGGGCAAGAGAAACAAGCAGCCCCAGTCTCTGTGCCTCTGTGCGAGCAGTGCCATGGGCAGATGAGGCTGAGCAACAGCTTTCCAGTCTAGCTCTTTCTGGCTGCGAGCTATCTGCAGACATTCGCATTTTCGGAGCAGCGCTGTCGGAGGCGCTCGGCACGGGCAGCCTAACATATGTCTGAAGTTTGAGGTGGCAAGACAAGCAAGCAGCCCCAGTCTCTGTGCCTCTGTGCGAGCAGTGCCATGGGCAGATGAGGCTGAGCAACAGCTTTCCAGGCTAGGTCTTTCTGGCTGCGAGCTATCTGCAGACATTCGCATTTTCAGAGCAGGGCTGACGGAGGCTCCCGGCACGGACCACCTAAGCTAGGTTTGAAGTTTGAAGGGGCAAGAGAAACAAGCAGCCCCAGTCTCTGTGTCTCTGTGCGAGCAGTGCCATATCCATATGAGGCTGAGCAACAGCTTTCCAGGCTAGGTCTTTCTGGCTGTGAGCTATCTGCAGACGTTCTCATTCTTGGAGCAGCGCTGACGGAGGCGCTCGACACGTACAGCCTAAGCGCCGTTTGAAGTTTGAGGTGGCAAGACAAGCAAGCAGCCCCAGTCTCTGTGCCTCTGTGCGAGCAGTGCCATGGGCAGATGAGGCTGAGCAACAGCTTTCCAGGCTAGCTCTTTCTGGCTGCGAGCTATCTGCAGACGTTCGCATTTTCAGAGCAGGGCTGCCGGAGGCTTCCTGCTCGGAACACCTAAGCTACGTTTGAAGTTCGAGGGTGCAAGACAAGCAAGCAGCACCAGTCTCTGTGCCTCTGTGCGAGCAGTGCCATGGGTAGATGAGGCTGAGCAACAGCTTTCCTGGCTAGCTCTTTCTGCCTGCGAGCTATCTGCAGACGTTTGCATTTTCAGAGCAGGGCTACCTTCAGGCACCCGGCACGGACCACCTAAGCTGCGTTTGAAGTTTGGGGGGCAAGGGAAGCAAGCAGCCCCAGTCTCTGTGCCTCTGTGCGAGCATTGCCATGGGCAGATGAGGCTGAGCAACAGCTTTCCAAGCTAGCTCTTTCTGCCTGCGACCTATCTGCAGACGTTCGCATTTTCAGAGCAAGGCTGCCGCAGGCCCCCTGCACGGACCCCCAAATTTACATTTGAATATTGAGGTGGCAGTATAAGCAAGCAGTCCCAGTCTCTGTGCCTCTGTGCGAGCAGTGCCATGGGCAGATGAGACTGAGCAACAGCTTTCCAGGCTAGCTCTTTCTGCCTGCGAGCCATCTGCAGCCGTTCGCATTTTCGGAGCAGGGCTATCGGAGGCGCTCGGCACGTAGAGTCTAACATACGTCTGAAGTTTGAGGTGGCAAGACAAGCAAGTAGCTCCAGTCTCTGTGCCTCTGTGCGAGCAGTGCCATGGGCAGATGAGGCTGAGCAACAGCTTTCCAGGCTAGCTCTTTCTGCCTGCGAGCTATCTGCAGACATTCGCATTTTCAGAGCAGGGCTGACGGAGGTGCCCGGCACGGACCAACTAAGGTAGGTTTGAAGTCTGAAGGGGCAAGAGAAACAAGCAGCCCCAGTCTCTGTGCCTCTGTGCGAGCAGTGCCATAGCCTTATGAGGCTGAGCAACAGCTTTCCAGGCTAGGTCTTTCTGGCTGCGAGCTATCTGCAGACGTTTGCATTTTCAGAGCAAGGCTGCCGGAGGCCCCCTGCACAGACCCCCTAAGAGACGTTTGAAGTTTGAGGGGGCAAGACAAGCAAGCAGCCCCAGTCTCTGTGCCTCTGTGCGAGCAGTGCCATGGGCAGATGAGGCTGAGCAACAGCTTTCCAGGCTAGCTCTTTCTGGCTGCGAGCTATCTGCAGACGTTCGCATTTTCAGAGCAGGGCTGCCGGAGGCTTCCTGCTCGGAACACCTAAGCTACGTTTGAAGTTCGAGGGTGCAAGACAAGCAAGCAGCACCAGTCTCTGTGCCTCTGTGCGAGCAGTGCCATGGGTAGATGAGGCTGAGCAACAGCTTTCCTGGCTAGCTCTTTCTGCCTGCGAGCTATCTGCAGACGTTTGCATTTTCAGAGCAGGGCTACCTTCAGGCACCCGGCACGGACCACCTAAGCTGCGTTTGAAGTTTGGGGGGCAAGGGAAGCAAGCAGCCCCAGTCTCTGTGCCTCTGTGCGAGCAGTGCCATGGGCAGATGAGGCTGAGCAACAGCTTTCCAGGCTAGCTCTTTCTGGCTTCGAGCTATCTGCAGACGTTCGCATTTTCAGAGCAAGGCTGCCGGAGGCCCCCTGCACGGACCCCCAAAGTTACATTTGAATATTGAGGTGGCCGTATAAGCAAGCAGCCGCAGTCTCTGTGCCTCTGTTCGAGCAGTGCCATGGGCAGATGAGGCTGAGCAACAGCTTTCCAGGCTAGCTCTTTCTGCCTGCGAGCCATCTGCAGCCGTTCGCATTTTCGGAGCAGGGCTATCGGAGGCGCTCGGCACGAAGAGTCTAACATACGTCTGAAGTTTGAGGTGGCAAGACAAGCAAGTAGCTCCAGTCTCTGTGCCTCTGTGCGAGCAGTGCCATGGGCAGATGAGGCTGAGCAACAGCTTTCCAGGCTAGCTCTTTCTGCCTGCGATCTATCTGCAGACATTCGCATTTTCAGAGCAGGGCTGACGGAGGCTTCCTGCACGGACCACCTAAGCTATCTTTGAAGTTTGAGGGGGCAAGACAAGCAAGCAGCCCCAGTCTCTGTGCCTCTGTGCGAGCATTGCCATGGGCAGATGAGGCTGAGCAACAGCTTTCCAGGCTAGCTCTTTCTGCCTGCGACCTATCTGCAGACGTTCGCATTTTCAGAGCAAGGCTGCCGCAGGCCCCCTGCACGGACCCCCAAATTTACATTTGAATATTGAGGTGGCAGTATAAGCAAGCAGTCCCAGTCTCTGTGCCTCTGTGCGAGCAGTGCCATGGGCAGATGAGACTGAGCAACAGCTTTCCAGGCTAGCTCTTTCTGCCTGCGAGCCATCTGCAGCCGTTCGCATTTTCGGAGCAGGGCTGACGGAGGCTTCCTGCACGGACCACCTAAGCTATCTTTGAAGTTTGAGGGGGCAAGACAAGCAAGCAGCCCCAGTCTCTGTGCCTCTGTGCGAGCATTGCCATGGGCAGATGAGGCTGAGCAACAGCTTTCCAGGCTAGCTCTTTCTGCCTGCGACCTATCTGCAGACGTTCGCATTTTCAGAGCAAGGCTGCCGCAGGCCCCCTGCACGGTTCCCCAAATTTACATTTGAATATTGAGGTGGCAGTATAAGCAAGCAGTCCCAGTCTCTGTGCCTCTGTGCGAGCAGTGCCATGGGCAGATGAGACTGAGCAACAGCTTTCCAGGCTAGCTCTTTCTGCCTGCGAGCCATCTGCAGCCGTTCGCATTTTCGGAGCAGGGCTATCGGAGGCGCTCGGCACGTAGAGTCTAACATACGTCTGAAGTTTGAGGTGGCAAGACAAGCAAGTAGCTCCAGTCTCTGTGCCTCTGTGCGAGCAGTGCCATGGGCAGATGAGGCTGAGCAACAGCTTTCCAGTCTAGCTCTTTCTGCCTGCGAGCTATCTGCAGACATTCGCATTTTCAGAGCAGGGCTGACGGAGGTGCCCGGCACGGACCAACTAAGGTAGGTTTGAAGTCTGAAGGGGCAAGAGAAACAAGCATCCCCAGTCTCTGTGCCTCTGTGCGAGCAGTGCCATAGCCATATGAGGCTGAGCAACAGCTTTCCAGGCTAGGTCTTTCTGGCTGCGAGCTATCTGCAGACGTTTGCATTTTCAGAGCAAGGCTGCCGGAGGCCCCCTGCACAGACCCCCTAAGAGACGTTTGAAGTTTGAGGGGGCAAGACAAGCAAGCAGCCCCAGTCTCTGTGCCTCTGTGCGAGCAGTGCCATGGGCAGATGAGGCTGAGCAACAGCTTTCCAGGCTAGATCTTTCTGGCTGCGAGCTATCTGCAGACGTTTGCATTTTCAGAGCAGGGCTGCCGGAGGCCCCCTGCACGGACCCCCTAAGCGACGTTTGAAGTTTGAGGTGGCAAGAAAAGCAAGCAGCCCCAGTCTCTGTGCCTCTCTGCGAGCAGTGCCATGGGCAGATGAGGCTGAGCAACAGCTTTCCAGGCTAGCTCTTTCTGGCTGCGAGCTATCTGCAGACGTTCGCATTTTCAGAGCTGGGCTGCCGGAGGCGCCCGGCTCGGAACACCTAAGCTACGTTTGAAGTTCGAGGGTGCAAGACAAGTAAGCAGCACCAGTCTCTGTGCCTCTGTGCGAGCAGTGCCATGGGTAGATGAGGCTGAGCAACAGCTTTCCAGGCTAGCTCTTTCTGGCTGTGAGCTATCTGCAGACGTTCGCATTCTTGGAGCAGGGCTGACGGAGGCGCCCGGCACGGACCACCAGAGATACGTTTGAAGTTTGAGGTGTCAAGACAAGCAAGCAGCCCCAGTCTCTGTGCCTCAGTGCGAGCAGAGCCATGGGCAGATGAGGCTGAGCAACAGCTTTCCAGGCTAGCTCTTTCTGGCTGCGAGCTATCTGCAGACGATCGCATTTTCGGAGCAGCGCTGACGAAGGCGCTCGGCACGTAAAGCCTAACTTACGTCTGAAGTTTGAGGGGGCAAGACAAGCAAGCAGCCCCAGTCTCTGTGCCTCTGTGCGAGCAGTGCCATGGGCAGATGAGGCTGAGCAACAGCTTTCCAGGCTAGCTCTTTCTGCCTGCGAGCTATCTGCAGACGTTCGCATTTTCAGAGCAGGGCTACCTTCAGGCACCCGGCACGGACCACCTAAGCTATGTTTGAAGTTTGGAGGGCAAAGGAAGCAAGCAGCCCAAGTCTCTGTGCCTCTGTTCGAGCAGTGCCATGGGCAGATGAGGCTGAGCAACAGCTTTCCAAGCTAGCTCTTTCTGGCTTCGAGCTATCTGCAGACGTTCGCATTTTCAGAGCAAGGCTGCCGGAGGCCCCCTGCACGGACCCCCAAAGTTACATTTGACTATTGAGGTGGCAGTATAAGCAAGCAGCCCCAGTCTCTGTGCCTCTGTGCGAGCAGTGCCATGGGTAGATGAGGCTGAGCAACAGCTTTCCAGGCTAGCTCTTTAATGCTGCGAGCTATCTGCAGACGTTCGCATTTTCGGAGCAGGGCTGCCGGAGGCGCCCGGCACGGACCCCAAAATCTACGTTAGAATTTTGAAGTGGTAAGACAATCAAGCAGCCCCAGTCTCTGTGCCCCTGTGCGAGCAGTGCCATGGGCAGATGAGGCTGAGCAACAGCTTTCCAGGCTAGCTCTTTCTAACTGCGAGCTATCTGCAGACTTTCGCATTTTCAGAGCAGGGCTACCTGAGGCACCAAGAACGGAACAGCTAAGATATGTTTGAAGTTTGAGGTGGCAAGACAAGCAAGCAGCCCCAGTCTCTGTGCCTCTGTGCGAGCAGTGCCATGGGCAGATGAGGCTGAGCAACAGCTTTACAGGCTAGATGTTTTTGCCTGCGAGCTATCTGCAGACGTTCTCTTTTTCGGAGCAGAGGTCCCTCAGCCCTCTGCATGGAACCCCAAATATACATTTGAAGTTTGAGGGGGCAGGACAAGCAAGCAGCCCCAGTCTCTGTGCCTCTGTGCGAGCAGTGCCATGGGCAGATGAGGCTGAGCAACAGCTTTCCAGGCTAGCTCTTTCTGGCTGCGAGCTATCTGCAGTCGTTCGCATTTTCGGAGCAGGGCTGTCGGAGGCGCTCGGCACGTAGAGCCTAACCTACGTCTGAAGTTTGAGGTGGCAAGACAAGCAAGTAGCCACAGTCTCTGTGCCTCTGTGCGAGTAGTGCCATGGGCAGATGAGGCTGAGCAACAGCTTTGCAGGCTAGCTCTTTCTGGCTGCGAGCTATCTGCAGACATTCGCATTTTCAGAGCAGGGCTGACGGAGGCTCCCGGCACGGACCACCTAAGATAGTTTTGAAGTTTGAGGTGGCAAGACAAGCAAGCAGCCCCAGTCTCTGTGCCTCTGTGCGAGCAGTGCCATGGGCAGATGAGGCTGAGCAACAGCTTTCCAGGCTAGCTCTTTCTGGCTGCGAGCTATCTGCAGATGTTCGCATTTTCGGAGCAGGGCTGCGGAGGCGCCCGGCTCGGAACACCTAAGCTACGTTTGAAGTTCGAGGGTGCAAGACAAGTAAGCAGCAGCAGTCTCTGTGCCTCTGTGCGAGCAGTGCCATGGGTAGATGAGGCTGAGCAACAGCTTTCATGGCTAGCACTTTCTGGCTGTGACCTATCTGCAGACGTTCGCATTCTTGGAGCAGGGCTGACGGAGTCGCCCGGCACGGACAACCAAAGATAAGTTTGAAGTTTGAGGTGTCAAGACAAGCAAGCAGCCCCAGTCTCTGTGCCTTAGTGCGAGCAGAGCCATGGGCAGATGAGGCTGAGCAACAGCTTTCCAGGCTAGCTCTTTCTGGCTGCGAGCTATCTGCAGACATTAGCATTTTCGGAGCAGCGCTGTTGGAGGCTCTCGGCACGTAAAGCCTAACCTACGTCTGAAGTTTGAGGTGGCAAGACAAGCAAGCAGCCCCAGTCTCTGTGCCTCTGTGCGAGCAGTGCCATGGGCAGATGAGGCTGAGCAACAGCTTTCCAGGCTAGCTCTTTCTGCCTGCGAGCTATCTGCAGACGTTCGCATTTTCATAGCAAGGCTGCCGGATGCCCCCTGCACGGAACCCCTAAGCGACGTTTGAAGTTTGAGGTGGAAAGACAAGCAAGCAGCCCCAGTCTCTGTGCCTCTGTGCGAGCAGTGTCATGGGCAGATGAGGCTGAGCAACAGCTTTCCAGGCTAGCTCTTTCTGCCTGCGAGCTATCTGCAGACGTTCGCATTTTCAGAGCAGGGCTACCTTCAGGCACCCGGCACGGACCACCTAAGCTGCGTTTGAAGATTGGGGGGCAAGGGAAACAAGCAGCCCCAGTCTCTGTGCCTCTGTGCGAGCAGTGCCATGGGCAGATGAGGCTCAGCAACAGCTTTCCAGGCTAGCTCTTTCTGGCTGCGAGCTATCTGCAGGAATTCGCATTTTCAGAGCAGGGCTGACGTAGGTGGCCGGCACGGACCACCTAAGCTAGGTTTGAAGTTTGAAGGGGCAAGAGAAACAAGCAGCCCCAGTCTCTGTGCCTCTGTGTGAGCAGTGCCATAGCCATATAAGGCTGAGCAACAGCTTTCCAGGCTAGGTCTTTCTGGCTGCGAGCTATCTGCAGACGTTCGCATTTTCAGAGCAGGGCTGACGGAGGGGCCCGGCACGGACCACCTAAGCTACGTTTGAAGTTGAGGGGGCAAGACAAGCAAGCAGCCCCAGTTTCTGTGCATCTGTGCGAGCAGTGCCATGGGCAAATGAGGCTGAGCAACAGCTTTCCAGGCTAGCTCTTTCTGGCTGCGAGGTATCTGCAGACGTTCGCATTTTCGGAGCAGGGCTGCCGGAGGCGCCCGGCACGGACCCCAAAATCTACGTTAGAAGTTTGAAGTGGTAAGACAATCAAGCAGCCCCAGTCTCTGTGCCCCTGTGCGAGCAGTGCCATGGGCAGATGAGGCTGAGCAACAGCTTTCCAGGCTAGCTCTTCCTAACTGCGAACTATCTGCAGACTTTCGCATTTTCAGAGCAGGGCTACCTAAGGCACCAAGAACGGAACAGCTAAGATATGTTTGAAGTTTGAGGTGCCAAGACAAGCAAGCAGCCCCAGTCTCTGTGCCTCTGTGCGAGCAGTGCCATGGGCAGATGAGGCTGAGCAACAGCTTTACAGGCTAGATCTTTTTGCCTGCGAGCTATCTGCAGACGTTCGCTTTTTCGGAGCAGGGGTCCCTCAGGCCCTCTGCATGGAACCCCAAATATACATTTGAAGTTTGAGGTGGCAAGACAAGCAAGCAGCCCCAGTCTCTGTGCCTCTGTGCGAGCAGTGCCATGGGCAGATGAGACTGAGCAAGAGCTTTCCAGGCTAGCTCTTTCCTGCTGCGAGCTATCTGCAGACGTTTGCATTTTCAGAACAGGGTTGCTGGAGGCTTCCTGCACGGACCACCTAAGCTAGGTTTGAAGTTTGAGGTTGCAAGAGAAGCAAGCAGCCCCAGTCTCTGTGCCTCTGTGCGAGCAGTGCCATGGGCAGATGAGGCTGAGCAACAGCTTTCCAGGCTAGCTCTTTCTGGCTGCGAGCTATCTGCAGCCGTTCGCATTTTCGGAGCAGGGCTGTCGGAGGCGCTCGGCACGTAGAGCCTAACATACGTCTGAAGTTTGAGGTGGCAAGGCAAGCAAGTAGCCCCAGTCTCTGTGCCTCTGTGCGAGCAGTGCCATGGGCAGATGAGGCTGAGCGACAGCTTTCCAGGCTAGCTCTTTCTGTCTGCGAGCTATCTGCACACGTTCGCGTTTTCAGAGCAGCGATCCCTCAGGCCATCTACATGGACCCCCAAATATACATTTGAAGTTTGAGGAGTCAAGACAAGCAAGCAGCCCCAGTCTCTGTGCCTCAGCGCGAGCAGAGCCATGGGCAGATGAGGCTGAGCAACAAGTTTCCAGGCTAGTTGTTTCTGCCTGCGAGCTATCTGCAGACGTTCGCATTTTCGGAGCAGCGCTGTCGGAGGCGCTCGGCACGTACAGCCTAACTTACGTCTGAAGTTTGAGGTGGCAAGACAAGCAAGCAGCCCCAGTCTCTGTGCCTCTGTGCGAGCAGTGCCATGGGCAGATGAGGCTGAGCGACAGCTTTCCAGGCTAGCTCTTTCTATCTGCGAGCTATCTGCAGACGTTCGCGTTTTCAGAGCAGGGGTCCCGCAGGCCCTCTGCATGGACCACCAAATATACATTTGAAGTTTGAGGGGGCAAGACAAGCAAGCAGCCCCAGTCTCTGTGCCTCTGTGCGAGCAGTGCCATGGGCAGATGAGGCTGATCAACAGCTTTCCAGGCTAGTTCTTTCTGCCTGCGTGCTATCTGCAGACGTTTGCATTTTCAGAGCAGGGCTACCTTCAGGAACCCGCCACGGACCACTCAAGCTACGTTTGAAGTTTGGATGGCAAGGGAAGCAAGCAGCCCCAGTCTCTGTGACTCTGTGCGAGCAGTGCCATGGGCAGATGAGGCTGAGCAACAGCTTTCCAAGCTAGCTCTTTCTGGCTGCGAGCTATCTGCAGACGTTCACATTCTTGGACCAGGGCTGACGGAGGCCCCCTGCACGGACCCCCAAAGTTACATTTGACTATTGAGGTCGCAGTATAAGCAAGCAGCCCCAGTCTCTGTGCATCTGTGCGAGCAGTGCCATGGGCAGATGAGGCTGAGCAACAGCTTTCCAAGCTAGCTCTTTCTGGCTGCGAGCTATCTGCAGACGTTCGCATTCTTGGAGCAGGGCTGACGAAGGCCCCCTGCACGGACCCCCAAAGTTACATTTGACTATTGAGGTCGCAGTATAAGCAAGCAGCCCCAGTCTCTGTGCCCCTGTGCGAGCAGTGCCATGGGCAGATGAGGCTGAGCAACAGCTTTCCAGGCTAGCTCTTTCTAACTGCGAGCTATTTGCAGACTTTCGCATTTTCAGAGCAGGGCTACCTGAGGCACCATGAACAGAACACCTAAGTTATGTATGAAGTTTCAGGGGACAAGAGAAGCAAGCAGCCCCACACTCTGTGCCTCTGTGCGAGCAGTGCCATGGGCAGATGAGGCTGAGCAACAGCTTTCCAAGCTAGCTCTTTCTGGCTGCGAGCTATCTGCAGACGTTCGCATTTTCAGAGTAAGGCTGCCGGAGGCCCCCTGCACGGAACCCATAAGCGACGTTTGAAGTTTGAGGTGGAAAGACAAGCAAGCAGCCCCAGTCTCTGTGCCTCTGTGCGAGCAGTGCCATGGGCAGATGAGGCTGAGCAACAGCTTTCCAGGCTAGCTCTTTCCTGCTGCGAGCTATCTGCAGACGTTCGCATTTTCAGAGCAAGGCTGCTGGAGGCTTCCTGCACGGACCACCTAAGCTAGGTTTGAAGTTTGAGGTTGCAAGACAAGCAAGCAGCCCCAGTCTCTGTGCCTCTGTGCGAGCAGTGCCATGGGCAGATGAGGCTGAGCAACAGCTTTCCAGGCTAGCTCTTTCTGCCTGCGAGCTATCTGCAGCCGTTCGCATTTTCAGAGCAAAGCTGTCGGAGGCGCTCGGCACGTAGAGCCTAACCTACGTCTGAAGTTTGAGGTGGCAAGACAAGCAAGTAGCCCCAGTCTCTGTGCCTCTGTGCGAGCAGTGCCATGAGCAGATGAGGCTGAGCAACAGCTTTCCAGGCTAGCTCTTTCTAACTGCGAGCTATCTGCAGACTTTCGCATTTTCAGAGCAGGGCTACCTGAGGCACCAAGAACGGAACAGCTAAGATATGTTTGAAGTTTGAGGTGGCAAGACAAGCAAGCAGCCCCAGTCTCTGTGCCTCTGTGCGAGCAGTGCCATGGGCAGATGAGGCTGAGCAACAGCTTTCCAGGCTAGCTCTTTCTGGCTGCGAGCTATCTGCAGACGTTTGCATTTTCAGAGCAAGGCTGCCGGAGGCCCCCTGCACAGACCCCCTAAGCGACATTTGAAGTTTGAGGGGGCAAGACAAGCAAGCAGCCCCAGTCTCTGTGCCTCTGTGCGAGCAGTGCCATGGGCAGATGAGGCTGAGCAACAGCTTTCCAGGCTAGCTCTTTCTGGCTGCGAGCTATCTGCAGACGTTCGCATTTTCAGAGCAGGGCTGCCGGAGGCTTCCTGCTCGGAACACCTAAGCTACGTTTGAAGTTCGAGGGTGCAAGACAAGCAAGAAGCACCAGTCTCTGTGCCTCTGTGCGAGCAGTGCCATGGGTAGATGAGGCTGAGCAACAGCTTTCCTGGCTAGCTCTTTCTGCCTGCGAGGTATCTGCAGACGTTTGCATTTTCAGAGCAGGGCTACCTTCAGGCACCCGGCACGTACAGCCTAAGCGACGTTTGAAGTTTGAGGTGGCAAGACAAGCAAGCAGCCCCAGTCTCTGTGCCTCTGTGCGAGCAGTGCCATGGGCAGATGAGGCTGAGCAACAGCTTTCCAGGCTAGCTCTTTCTGGCTTCGAGCTATCTGCAGACGTTCGCATTTTCAGAGCAAGGCTGCCGGAGGCCCCCTGCACGGACCCCCAAAGTTACTTTTGAATATTGAGGTGGCCGTATAAGCAAGCAGCCGCAGTCTCTGTGCCTCTGTTCGAGCAGTGCCATGGGCAGATGAGGCTGAGCAACAGCTTTCCAGGCTAGCTCTTTCTGCCTGCGAGCTATCTGCAGACGTTCGCATTTTCAGAGCAAGGCTGCCGCAGGCCCCCTGCACGGACCCCCAAATTTACATTTGAATATTGAGGTGGCAGTATAAGCAAGCAGCCCCAGTCTCTGTGCCTCTGTGCGAGCAGTGCCATGGGCAGATGAGACTGAGCAACAGCTTTCCAGGCTAGCTCTTTCTGCCTGCGAGCCATCTGCAGCCGTTCGCATTTTCGGAGCAGGGCTATCGGAGGCGCTCGGCACGTAGAGTCTAACATACGTCTGAAGTTTGAGGTGGCAAGACAAGCAAGTAGCTCCAGTCTCTGTGCCTCTGTGCGAGCAGTGCCATGGGCAGATGAGGCTGAGCAACAGCTTTCCAGGCTAGCTCTTTCTGCCTGGGATCTATCTGCAGACATTCGCATTTTCAGAGCAGGGCTGACGGAGGCTTCCTGCACGGACCACCTAAGCTATCTTTGAAGTTTGAGGGGGCAAGACAAGCAAGCAGCCCCAGTCTCTGTGCCTCTGTGCGAGCATTGCCATGGGCAGATGAGGCTGAGCAACAGCTTTCCAGGCTAGCTCTTTCTGCCTGCGACCTATCTGCAGACGTTCGCATTTTCAGAGCAAGGCTGCCGCAGGTCCCCTGCACGGACCCCCAAATTTACATTTGAATATTGAGGTGGCAGTATAAGCAAGCAGTCCCAGTCTCTGTGCCTCTGTGCGAGCAGTGCCATGGGCAGATGAGACTGAGCAACAGCTTTCCAGGCTAGCTCTTTCTGCCTGCGAGCCATCTGCAGCCGTTCGCATTTTCGGAGCAGGGCTATCGGAGGCGCTCGGCACGTAGAGTCTAACATACGTCTGAAGTTTGAGGTGGCAAGACAAGCAAGTAGCTCCAGTCTCTGTGCCTCTGTGCGAGCAGTGCCATGGGCAGATGAGGCTGAGCAACAGCTTTCCAGGCTAGCTCTTTCTGCCTGCGAGCTATCTGCAGACATTCGCATTTTCAGAGCAGGGCTGACGGAGGTGCCCGGCACGGACCAACTAAGGTAGGTTTGAAGTCTGAAGGGGCAAGAGAAACAAGCAGCCCCAGTCTCTGTGCCTCTGTGCGAGCAGTGCCATAGCCATATGAGGCTGAGCAACAGCTTTCCAGGCTAGGTCTTTCTGGCTGCGAGCTATCTGCAGACGTTTGCATTTTCAGAGCAAGGCTGCCGGAGGCCCCCTGCACAGACCCCCTAAGAGACGTTTGAAGTTTGAGGGGGCAAGACAAGCAAGCAGCCCCAGTCTCTGTGCCTCTGTGCGAGCAGTGCCATGGGCAGATGAGGCTGAGCAACAGCTTTCCAGGCTAGATCTTTCTGGCTGCGAGCTATCTGCAGACGTTTGCATTTTCAGAGCAGGGCTGCCGGAGGCCCCCTGCACGGACACCCTAAGCGACGTTTGAAGTTTGAGGTGGCAAGAAAAGCAAGCAGCCCCAGTCTCTGTGCCTCTCTGCGAGCAGTGCCATGGGCAGATGAGGCTGAGCAACAGCTTTCCAGGCTAGCTCTTTCTGGCTGCGAGCTATCTGCAGACGTTCGCATTTTCAGAGCTGGGCTGCCGGAGGCGCCCGGCTCGGAACACCTAAGCTACGTTTGAAGTTCGAGGGTGCAAGACAAGTAAGCAGCACCAGTCTCTGTGCCTCTGTGCGAGCAGTGCCATGGGTAGATGAGGCTGAGCAACAGCTTTCCAGGCTAGCTCTTTCTGGCTGTGAGCTATCTGCAGACGTTCGCATTCTTGGAGCAGGGCTGACGGAGGCGCCCGGCACGGACCACCAGAGATACGTTTGAAGTTTGAGGTGTCAAGACAAGCAAGCAGCCCCAGTCTCTGTGCCTCAGTGCGAGCAGAGCCATGGGCAGATGAGGCTGAGCAACAGCTTTCCAGGCTAGCTCTTTCTGGCTGCGAGCTATCTGCAGACGTTCGCATTTTCAGAGCAAGGCTGCCGCATGCCCCCTGCACGGAACCCCTAAGCGACGTTTGAAGTTTGAGGTGGAAAGACAAGCAAGCAGCCCCAGTCTCTGTGCCTCTGTGCGAGCAGTGCCATGGGCAGATGAGGCTGAGCAACAGTTTTACAGGCTAGATCATTTTGCCTGCGAGCTATCTGCAGACGTTCGCGTTTTCGGAGCAGGGTTCCCTCAGGCCCTCTGCATGGAACCCCAAATATACATTTGAAGTTTGAGGGGGCAAGACAAGCAAGCAGCCCCAGTCTCTGTGGCTCTGTGCGAGCAGTGCCATGGGCAGATGAGGCTGAGCAACAGCTTTCCAGGCTAGCTCTATGCTGCTGCGAGCTATCTGCAGACGTTCGCATTTTCAGAACAGGGCTGCTGGAGGTTTCCTGCACGGACCACCTAAGCTAGGTTTGAAGTTTCAGGGGGCAAGACAAGCAAGCAGCCCCAGTCTCTGTGCCTCTGTGCGAGCAGTGCCATGGGCAGATGAGACTGAGCAACAGCTTTCCAGGCTAGCTCTTTCTGCCTGCGAGCTATCTGCAGACGTTCGCATTTTCAGAGCAGGGCTACCTTCAGGCACCCGGCACGGACCACCTAAGCTATGTTTGAAGTTTGGAGGGCAAAGGAAGCAAGCAGCCCAAGTCTCTGTGCCTCTGTTCGAGCAGTGCCATGGGCAGATGATGCTGAGCAACAGCTTTCCAAGCTAGCTCTTTCTGGCTTCGAGCTATCTGCAGACGTTCGCATTTTCAGAGCAAGGCTGCCGGAGGCCCCCTGCACGGACCCCCAAAGTTACATTTGACTATTGAGGTGGCAGTATAAGCAAGCAGCCCCAGTCTCTGTGCCTCTGTGCGAGCAGTGCCATGGGTAGATGAGGCTGAGCAACAGCTTTCCAGGCTAGCTCTTTAATGCTGCGAGCTATCTGCAGACGTTCGCATTTTCGGAGTAGGGCTGCCGGAGGCGCCCGGCACGGACCCCAAAATCTACGTTAGAATTTTGAAGTGGTAAGACAATCAAGCAGCCCCAGTCTCTGTGCCCCTGTGCGAGCAGTGCCATGGGCAGATGAGGCTGAGCAACAGCTTTCCAGGCTAGCTCTTTCTGGCTGCGAGCTATCTGCAGACATTCGCATTTTTAGAGCAGGGCTGACGGAGGCGCCCGGCACGGACCACCTAAGCTAGATTTGAAGTTTGAAGGGGCAAGAGAAACAAGCAGCCCCAGTCTCTGTGCCTCTGTGCGAGCAGTGCCATGAGCAGATGAGGCTGAGCAACAGCTTTCCAGGCTAGCTCTTTCTAACTGCGAGCTATCTGCAGACTTTCGCATTTTCAGAGCAGGGCTACCTGAGGCACCAAGAACGGAACAGCTAAGATATGTTTGAAGTTTGAGGTGGCAAGACAAGCAAGCAGCCCCAGTCTCTGTGCCTCTGTGCGAGCAGTGCCATGGGCAGATGAGGCTGAGCAACAGCTTTCCAGGCTAGCTCTTTCTGGCTGCGAGCTATCTGCAGACGTTTGCATTTTCAGAGCAAGGCTGCCGGAGGCCCCCTGCACAGACCCCCTAAGAGACGTTTGAAGTTTGAGGGGGCAAGACAAGCAAGCAGCCCCAGTCTCTGTGCCTCTGTGCGAGCAGTGCCATGGGCAGATGAGGCTGAGCAACAGCTTTCCAGGCTAGCTCTTTCTGGCTGCGAGCTATCTGCAGACGTTCGCATTTTCAGAGCAGGGCTGCCGGAGGCTTCCTGCTCGGAACACCTAAGCTACGTTTGAAGTTCGAGGGTGCAAGACAAGCAAGCAGCACCAGTCTCTGTGCCTCTGTGCGAGCAGTGCCATGGGTAGATGAGGCTGAGCAACAGCTTTCCTGGCTAGCTCTTTCTGCCTGCGAGGTATCTGCAGACGTTTGCATTTTCAGAGCAGGGCTACCTTCAGGTACCCGGCACGGACCACCTAAGCTGCGTTTGAAGTTTGGGGGGCAAGGGAAGCAAGCAGCCCCAGTCTCTGTGCCTCTGTGCGAGCAGTGCCATGGGCAGATGAGGCTGAGCAACAGCTTTCCAGGCTAGCTCTTTCTGGCTTCGAGCTATCTGCAGACGTTCGCATTTTCAGAGCAAGGCTGCCGGAGGCCCCCTGCACGGACCCCCAAAGTTACATTTGAATATTGAGGTGGCCGTATAAGCAAGCAGCCGCAGTCTCTGTGCCTCTGTTCGAGCAGTGCCATGGGCAGATGAGGCTGAGCAACAGCTTTCCAGGCTAGCTCTTTCTGCCTGCGAGCTATCTGCAGACGTTCGCATTTTCAGAGCAAGGCTGCCGCAGGCCCCCTGCACGGACCCCCAAATTTACATTTGAATATTGAGGTGGCAGTATAAGCAAGCAGCCCCAGTCTCTGTGCCTCTGTGCGAGCAGTGCCATGGGCAGATGAGACTGAGCAACAGCTTTCCAGGCTAGCTCTTTCTGCCTGCGAGCCATCTGCAGCCGTTCGCATTTTCGGAGCAGGGCTATCGGAGGCGCTCGGCACGTAGAGTCTAACATACGTCTGAAGTTTGAGGTGGCAAGACAAGCAAGTAGCTCCAGTCTCTGTGCCTCTGTGCGAGCAGTGCCATGGGCAGATGAGGCTGAGCAACAGCTTTCCAGGCTAGCTCTTTCTGCCTGCGATCTATCTGCAGACATTCGCATTTTCAGAGCAGGGCTGACGGAGGCTTCCTGCACGGACCACCTAAGCTATCTTTGAAGTTTGAGGGGGCAAGACAAGCAAGCAGCCCCAGTCTCTGTGCCTCTGTGCGAGCATTGCCATGGGCAGATGAGGCTGAGCAACAGCTTTCCAGGCTAGCTCTTTCTGCCTGCGACCTATCTGCAGACGTTCGCATTTTCAGAGCAAGGCTGCCGCAGGTCCCCTGCACGGACCCCCAAATTTACATTTGAATATTGAGGTGGCAGTATAAGCAAGCAGTCCCAGTCTCTGTGCCTCTGTGCGAGCAGTGCCATGGGCAGATGAGACTGAGCAACAGCTTTCCAGGCTAGATCATTTTGCCTGCGAGCTATCTGCAGACGTTTGCATTTTCAGAGCAAGGCTGCCGGAGGCCCCCTGCACAGACCCCCTAAGAGACGTTTGAAGTTTGAGGGGGCAAGACAAGCAAGCAGCCCCAGTCTCTGTGCCTCTGTGCGAGCAGTGCCATGGGCAGATGAGGCTGAGCAACAGCTTTCCAGGCTAGATCTTTCTGGCTGCGAGCTATCTGCAGACGTTTGCATTTTCAGAGCAGGGCTGCCGGAGGCCCCCTGCACGGACCCCCTAAGCGACGTTTGAAGTTTGAGGTGGCAAGAAAAGCAAGCAGCCCCAGTCTCTGTGCCTCTCTGCGAGCAGTGCCATGGGCAGATGAGGCTGAGCAACAGCTTTCCAGGCTAGCTCTTTCTGGCTGCGAGCTATCTGCAGACGTTCGCATTTTCAGAGCTGGGCTGCCGGAGGCGCCCGGCTCGGAACACCTAAGCTACGTTTGAAGTTCGAGGGTGCAAGACAAGCAAGCAGCCCCAGTCTCTGTGGCTCTGTGCGAGCAGTGCCATGGGCAGATGAGGCTGAGCAACAGCTTTCCAGGCTAGCTCTATGCTGCTGTGAGCTATCTGCAGACGTTCGCATTCTTGGAGCAGGGCTGACGGAGGCGCCCGGCACGGACCACCAGAGATACGTTTGAAGTTTGAGGTGTCAAGACAAGCAAGCAGCCCCAGTCTCTGTGCCTCAGTGCGAGCAGAGCCATGGGCAGATGAGGCTGAGCAACAGCTTTCCAGGCTAGCTCTTTCTGGCTGCGAGCTATCTGCAGACGTTCGCATTTTCAGAGCAAGGCTGCCGCATGCCCCCTGCACGGAACCCCTAAGCGACGTTTGAAGTTTGAGGTGGAAAGACAAGCAAGCAGCCCCAGTCTCTGTGCCTCTGTGCGAGCAGTGCCATGGGCAGATGAGGCTGAGCAACAGTTTTACAGGCTAGATCATTTTGCCTGCGAGCTATCTGCAGACGTTCGCGTTTTCGGAGCAGGGTTCCCTCAGGCCCTCTGCATGGAACCCCAAATATACATTTGAAGTTTGAGGGGGCAAGACAAGCAAGCAGCCCCAGTCTCTGTGGCTCTGTGCGAGCAGTGCCATGGGCAGATGAGGCTGAGCAACAGCTTTCCAGGCTAGCTCTATGCTGCTGCGAGCTATCTGCAGACGTTCGCATTTTCAGAACAGGGCTGCTGGAGGTTTCCTGCACGGACCACCTAAGCTAGGTTTGAAGTTTCAGGGGGCAAGACAAGCAAGCAGCCCCAGTCTCTGTGCCTCTGTGCGAGCAGTGCCATGGGCAGATGAGACTGAGCAACAGCTTTCCAGGCTAGCTCTTTCTGCCTGCGAGCTATCTGCAGACGTTCGCATTTTCAGAGCAGGGCTACCTTCAGGCACCCGGCACGGACCACCTAAGCTATGTTTGAAGTTTGGAGGGCAAAGGAAGCAAGCAGCCCAAGTCTCTGTGCCTCTGTTCGAACAGTGCCATGGGCAGATGATGCTGAGCAACAGCTTTCCAAGCTAGCTCTTTCTGGCTTCGAGCTATCTGCAGACGTTCGCATTTTCAGAGCAAGGCTGCCGGAGGCCCTCTGCACGGACCCCCAAAGTTACATTTGACTATTGAGGTGGCAGTATAAGCAAGCAGCCCCAGTCTCTGTGCCTCTGTGCGAGCAGTGCCATGGGTAGATGAGGCTGAGCAACAGCTTTCCAGGCTAGCTCTTTAATGCTGCGAGCTATCTGCAGACGTTCGCATTTTCGGAGTAGGGCTGCCGGAGGCGCCCGGCACGGACCCCAAAATCTACGTTAGAATTTTGAAGTGGTAAGACAATCAAGCAGCCCTAGTCTCTGTGCCCCTGTGCGAGCAGTGCCATGGGCAGATGAGGCTGAGCAACAGCTTTCCAGGCTAGCTCTTTCTAACTGCGAGCTATCTGCAGACTTTCGCATTTTCAGAGCAGGGCTACCTGAGGCACCAAGAACGGAACAGCTAAGATATGTTTGAAGTTTGAGGTGGCAAGACAAGCAAGCAGCCCCAGTCTCTGTGCCTCTGTGCGAGCAGTGCCATGGGCAGATGAGGCTGAGCAACAGCTTTACAGGCTAGATCTTTTTGCCTGCGAGCTATCTGCAGACGTTCGCTTTTTCGGAGCAGGGGTCCCTCAGCCCTCTGCATGGAACCCCAAATATACATTTGAAGTTTGAGGGGGCAGGACAAGCAAGCAGCCCCAGTCTCTGTGCCTCTGTGCGAGCAGTGCCATGGGCAGATGAGGCTGAGCAACAGCTTTCCAGGCTAGATCTTTCTGGCTGCGAGCTATCTGCAGACGTTAGCATTTTCAGAGCAAGGCTGCCGGAGGCCCCCTGCACGGACCCCCTAAGCGACGTTTGAACTTTGAGTTGGCAAGACAAGCAAGCAGCCCCAGTCTCTGTGCCTCTGTGCGAGCAGTGCCATGGGCAGATGAGGCTGAGCAACAGCTTTCCAGGCTAGCTCTTTCTGCCTGCGAGCTATCTGCAGACTTTCGCATTTTCGGAGCAGGGCTGCCGGAGGCACCCGGCACGGACACCAAAATCTACGTCTGAAGTTTGAGGTGGCAAGACAAGCAAGCAGCCCCAGTCTCTGTGCCTCTGTGCGAGCAGTGCCATGGGCAGATGAGGCTGAGCAACAGCTTTCCAGGCTAGCTCTTTCTGGCTGCGATCTATCTGCAGACGTTCGCATTTTCGGAGATGGGCTGCCGGAGGCCCCCTGCACGGACCACCAAATTAAATTTTGAATTTTGAGGAGTCAAGACAAGCAAGCAGCCCCATTATCTGTGCCTCTGTGCGAGCAGTGCCATGGGCAGATGAGGCTGAGCAACAGCTTTCCAGGCTAGCTCTTTCTGGCTGCGAGCTATCTGCAGTCGTTCGCATTTTCGGAGCAGGGCTGTCGGAGGCGCTCGGCACGTAGAGCCTAACCTACGTCTGAAGTTTGAGGTGGCAAGACAAGCAAGTAGCCACAGTCTCTGTGCCTCTGTGCGAGTAGTGCCATGGGCAGATGAGGCTGAGCAACAGCTTTGCAGGCTAGCTCTTTCTGGCTGCGAGCTATCTGCAGACATTCGCATTTTCAGAGCAGGGCTGACGGAGGCTCCCGGCACGGACCACCTAAGATAGTTTTGAAGTTTGAGGGGGCAAGACAAGCCAGCAGCCCCAGTCTCTGTGCCTCTGTGCGAGCAGTGCCATGGGCAGATGAGGCTGAGCAACAGCTTTCCAGGCTAGCTCTTTCTGGCTGCGAGCTATCTGCAGATGTTCGCATTTTCGGAGCAGGGCTGCGGAGGCGCCCGGCTCGGAACACCTAAGCTACGTTTGAAGTTCGAGGGTGCAAGACAAGTAAGCAGCAGCAGTCTCTGTGCCTCTGTGCGAGCAGTGCCATGGGTAGATGAGGCTGAGCAACAGCTTTCATGGCTAGCACTTTCTGGCTGTGACCTATCTGCAGACGTTCGCATTCTTGGAGCAGGGCTGACGGAGTCGCCCGGCACGGACAACCAAAGATAAGTTTGAAGTTTGAGGTGTCAAGACAAGCAAGCAGCCCCAGTCTCTGTGCCTTAGTGCGAGCAGAGCCATGGGCAGATGAGGCTGAGCAACAGCTTTCCAGGCTAGCTCTTTCTGGCTGCGAGCTATCTGCAGACATTAGCATTTTCGGAGCAGCGCTGTTGGAGGCTCTCGGCACGTAAAGCCTAACCTACGTCTGAAGTTTGAGGTGGCAAGACAAGCAAGCAGCCCCAGTCTCTGTGCCTCTGTGCGAGCAGTGCCATGGGCAGATGAGGCTGAGCAACAGCTTTCCAGGCTAGCTCTTTCTGCCTGCGAGCTATCTGCAGACGTTCGCATTTTCATAGCAAGGCTGCCGGATGCACCCTGCACGAAACCCCTAAGCGACGTTTGAAGTTTGAGGTGGAAAGACAAGCAAGCAGCCCCAGTCTCTGTGCCTCTGTGCGAGCAGTGTCATGGGCAGATGAGGCTGAGCAACAGCTTTCCAGGCTAGCTCTTTCTGCCTGCGAGCTATCTGCAGACGTTCGCATTTTCAGAGCAGGGCTACCTTCAGGCACCCGGCACGGACCACCTAAGCTGCGTTTGAAGATTGGGGGGCAAGGGAAACAAGCAGCCCCAGTCTCTGTGCCTCTGTGCGAGCAGTGCCATAGGCAGATGAGGCTCAGCAACAGCTTTCCAGGCTAGCTCTTTCTGGCTGAGAGCTATCTGCAGGAATTCGCATTTTCAGAGCAGGGCTGACGGAGGTGGCCGGCACGGACCACCTAAGCTAGGTTTGAAGTTTGAAGGGGCAAGAGAAACAAGCAGCCCCAGTCTCTGTGCCTCTGTGTGAGCAGTGCCATAGCCATATGAGGCTGAGCAACAGCTTCCCAGGCTAGGTCTTTCTGGCTGCGAGCTATCTGCAGACGTTCGCATTTTCAGAGCAGGGCTGACGGAGGGGCCCGGCACGGACCACCTAAGGTACGTTTGAAGTTGAGGGGGCAAGACAAGCAAGCAGCCCCAGTTTCTGTGCATCTCTGCGAGCAGTGCCATGAGCAAATGAGGCTGAGCAACAGCTTTCCAGGCTAGCTCTTTCTGGCTGCGAGGTATCTGCAGACGTTCGCATTTTCGGAGCAGGGCTGCCGGAGGCGCCCGGCACGGACCCCAAAATCTACGTTAGAAGTTTGAAGTGGTAAGACAATAAAACAGCCCCAGTCTCTGTGCCTCTGTGCGAGCAGTGCCATGGGCAGATGAGGCTGAGCAACAGCTTTCCAGGCTAGCTCTTCCTAACTGCGATCTATCTGCAGACTTTCGCATTTTCAGAGCAGGGCTACCTAAGGCACCAAGAACGGAACAGCTAAGATATGTTTGAAGTTTGAGGTGGCAAGACAAGCAAGCAGCCCCAGTCTCTGTGCCTCTGTGCGAGCAGTGCCATGGGCAGATGAGGCTGAGCAACAGCTTTACAGGCTAGATCTTTTTGCCTGCGAGCTATCTGCAGACGTTCGCTTTTTCGGAGCAGGGGTCCCTCAGGCCCTCTGGATGGAACCCCAAATATACATTTGAAGTTTGAGGTGGCAAGACAAGCAAGCAGCCCCAGTCTCTGTGCCTCTGTGCGAGCAGTGCCATGGGCAGATGAGACTGAGCAAGAGCTTTACAGGCTAGCTCTTTCCTGCTGCGAGCTATCTGCAGCCGTTCGCATTTTCGGAGCAGGGCTGTCGGAGGCGCTCGGCACGTAGAGCCTAACCTACGTCTGAAGTTTGAGGTGGCAAGGCAAGCAAGTAGCCCCAGTCTCTGTGCCTCTGTGCGAGCAGTGCCATGGGCAGATGAGGCTGAGCGACAGCTTTCCAGGCTAGTTCTTTCTGTCTGCGAGCTATCTGCACACGTTCGTGTTTTCAGAGCAGCGATCCCTCAGGCCATCTACATGGACCCCCAAATATACATTTGAAGTTTGAGGAGTCAAGACAAGCAAGCAGCCCCAGTCTCTGTGCCTCAGCGCGAGCAGAGCCATGGGCAGATGAGGCTGAGCAACAAGTTTCCAGGCTAGTTGTTTCTGCCTGCGAGCTATCTGCAGACGTTCGCATTTTCGGAGCAGCGCTGTCGGAGGCGCTCGGCACGTACAGCCTAACTTACGTCTGAAGTTTGAGGTGGCAAGACAAGCAAGCAGCCCCAGTCTCTGTGCCTCTGTGCGAGCAGTGCCATGGGCAGATGAGGCTGAGCGACAGCTTTCCAGGCTAGGTCTTTCTATCTGCGAGCTATCTGCAGACGTTCGCGTTTTCAGAGCAGGGGTCCCGCAGGCCCTCTGCATGGACCACCAAATATACATTTGAAGTTTGAGGGGGCAAGACAAGCAAGCAGCCCCAGTCTCTGTGCCTCTGTGCGAGCAGTGCCATGGGCAGATGAGGCTGATCAACAGCTTTCCAGGCTAGTTCTTTCTGCCTGCGTGCTATCTGCAGACGTTTGCATTTTCAGAGCAGGGCTACCTTCAGGAACCCGCCACGGACCACTCAAGCTACGTTTGAAGTTTGGATGGCAAGGGAAGCAAGCAGCCCCAGTCTCTGTGACTCTGTGCGAGCAGTGCCATGGGCAGATGAGGCTGAGCAACAGCTTTCCAAGCTAGCTCTTTCTGGCTGCGAGCTATCTGCAGACGTTCACATTCTTGGAGCAGGGCTGACGGAGGCCCCTGCACGGACCCCCAAAGTTACATTTGACTATTGAGGTCGCAGTATAAGCAAGCAGCCCCAGTCTCTGTGACTCTGTGCGAGCAGTGCCATGGGCAGATGAGGCTGAGCAACAGCTTTCCAAGCTAGCTCTTTCTGGCTGCGAGCTATCTGCAGACGTTCGCATTCTTGGAGCAGGGCTGACGAAGGCCCCCTGCACGGACCCCCAAAGTTACATTTGACTATTGAGGTCGCAGTATAAGCAAGCAGCCCCAGTCTCTGTGCCCCTGTGCGAGCAGTGCCATGGGCAGATGAGGCTGAGCAACAGCTTTCCAGGCTAGCTCTTTCTAACTGCGAGCTATTTGCAGACTTTCGCATTTTCAGAGCAGGGCTACCTGAGGCACCATGAACAGAACACCTAAGTTATGTATGAAGTTTCAGGGGACAAGAGAAGCAAGCAGCCCCACACTCTGTGCCTCTGTGCGAGCAGTGCCATGGGCAGATGAGGCTGAGCAACAGCTTTCCAGGCTAGCTCTTTCTGGCTGCGAGCTATCTGCAGACGTTCGCATTTTCAGAGTAAGGCTGCCGGAGGCCCCCTGCACGGAACCCATAAGCGACGTTTGAAGTTTGAGGTGGAAAGACAAGCAAGCAGCCCCAGTCTCTGTGCCTCTGTGCGAGCAGTGCCATGGGCAGATGAGGCTGAGCAACAGCTTTCCAGGCTAGCTCTTTCCTGCTGCGAGCTATCTGCAGACGTTCGCATTTTCAGAGCAAGGCTGCTGGAGGCTTCCTGCACGGACCACCTAAGCTAGGTTTGAAGTTTGAGGTTGCAAGACAAGCAAGCAGCCCCAGTCTCTGTGCCTCTGTGCGAGCAGTGCCATGGGCAGATGAGGCTGAGCAACAGCTTTCCAGGCTAGCTCTTTCTGCCTGCGAGCTATCTGCAGCCGTTCGCATTTTCAGAGCAAAGCTGTCGGAGGCGCTCGGCACGTAGAGCCTAACCTACGTCTGAAGTTTGAGGTGGCAAGACAAGCAAGTAGCCCCAGTCTCTGTGCCTCTGTGCGAGCAGTGCCATGAGCAGATGAGGCTGAGCAACAGCTTTCCAGGCTAGCTCTTTCTAACTGCGAGCTATCTGCAGACTTTCGCATTTTCAGAGCAGGGCTACCTGAGGCACCAAGAACGGAACAGCTAAGATATGTTTGAAGTTTGAGGTGGCAAGACAAGCAAGCAGCCCCAGTCTCTGTGCCTCTGTGCGAGCAGTGCCATGGGCAGATGAGGCTGAGCAACAGCTTTCCAGGCTAGCTCTTTCTGGCTGCGAGCTATCTGCAGACGTTTGCATTTTCAGAGCAAGGCTGCCGGAGGCCCCCTGCACAGACCCCCTAAGAGACGTTTGAAGTTTGAGGGGGCAAGACAAGCAAGCAGCCCCAGTCTCTGTGCCTCTGTGCGAGCAGTGCCATGGGCAGATGAGGCTGAGCAACAGCTTTCCAGGCTAGCTCTTTCTGGCTGCGAGCTATCTGCAGACGTTCGCATTTTCAGAGCAGGGCTGCCGGAGGCTTCCTGCTCGGAACACCTAAGCTACGTTTGAAGTTCGAGGGTGCAAGACAAGCAAGCAGCACCAGTCTCTGTGCCTCTGTGCGAGCAGTGCCATGGGTAGATGAGGCTGAGCAACAGCTTTCCTGGCTAGCTCTTTCTGCCTGCGAGGTATCTGCAGACGTTTGCATTTTCAGAGCAGGGCTACCTTCAGGTACCCGGCACGGACCACCTAAGCTGCGTTTGAAGTTTGGGGGGCAAGGGAAGCAAGCAGCCCCAGTCTCTGTGCCTCTGTGCGAGCAGTGCCATGGGCAGATGAGGCTGAGCAACAGCTTTCCAGGCTAGCTCTTTCTGGCTTCGAGCTATCTGCAGACGTTCGCATTTTCAGAGCAAGGCTGCCGGAGGCCCCCTGCACGGACCCCCAAAGTTACATTTGAATATTGAGGTGGCCGTATAAGCAAGCAGCCGCAGTCTCTGTGCCTCTGTTCGAGCAGTGCCATGGGCAGATGAGGCTGAGCAACAGCTTTCCAGGCTAGCTCTTTCTGCCTGCGAGCTATCTGCAGACGTTCGCATTTTCAGAGCAAGGCTGCCGCAGGCCCCCTGCACGGACCCCCAAATTTACATTTGAATATTGAGGTGGCAGTATAAGCAAGCAGCCCCAGTCTCTGTGCCTCTGTGCGAGCAGTGCCATGGGCAGATGAGACTGAGCAACAGCTTTCCAGGCTAGCTCTTTCTGCCTGCGAGCCATCTGCAGCCGTTCGCATTTTCGGAGCAGGGCTATCGGAGGCGCTCGGCACGTAGAGTCTAACATACGTCTGAAGTTTGAGGTGGCAAGACAAGCAAGTAGCTCCAGTCTCTGTGCCTCTGTGCGAGCAGTGCCATGGGCAGATGAGGCTGAGCAACAGCTTTCCAGGCTAGCTCTTTCTGCCTGCGATCTATCTGCAGACATTCGCATTTTCAGAGCAGGGCTGACGGAGGCTTCCTGCACGGACCACCTAAGCTATCTTTGAAGTTTGAGGGGGCAAGACAAGCAAGCAGCCCCAGTCTCTGTGCCTCTGTGCGAGCATTGCCATGGGCAGATGAGGCTGAGCAACAGCTTTCCAGGCTAGCTCTTTCTGCCTGCGACCTATCTGCAGACGTTCGCATTTTCAGAGCAAGGCTGCCGCAGGTCCCCTGCACGGACCCCCAAATTTACATTTGAATATTGAGGTGGCAGTATAAGCAAGCAGTCCCAGTCTCTGTGCCTCTGTGCGAGCAGTGCCATGGGCAGATGAGACTGAGCAACAGCTTTCCAGGCTAGATCATTTTGCCTGCGAGCTATCTGCAGACGTTTGCATTTTCAGAGCAAGGCTGCCGGAGGCCCCCTGCACAGACCCCCTAAGAGACGTTTGAAGTTTGAGGGGGCAAGACAAGCAAGCAGCCCCAGTCTCTGTGCCTCTGTGCGAGCAGTGCCATGGGCAGATGAGGCTGAGCAACAGCTTTCCAGGCTAGATCTTTCTGGCTGCGAGCTATCTGCAGACGTTTGCATTTTCAGAGCAGGGCTGCCGGAGGCCCCCTGCACGGACCCCCTAAGCGACGTTTGAAGTTTGAGGTGGCAAGAAAAGCAAGCAGCCCCAGTCTCTGTGCCTCTCTGCGAGCAGTGCCATGGGCAGATGAGGCTGAGCAACAGCTTTCCAGGCTAGCTCTTTCTGGCTGCGAGCTATCTGCAGACGTTCGCATTTTCAGAGCTGGGCTGCCGGAGGCGCCCGGCTCGGAACACCTAAGCTACGTTTGAAGTTCGAGGGTGCAAGACAAGTAAGCAGCACCAGTCTCTGTGCCTCTGTGCGAGCAGTGCCATGGGTAGATGAGGCTGAGCAACAGCTTTCCAGGCTAGCTCTTTCTGGCTGTGAGCTATCTGCAGACGTTCGCATTCTTGGAGCAGGGCTGACGGAGGCGCCCGGCACGGACCACCAGAGATACGTTTGAAGTTTGAGGTGTCAAGACAAGCAAGCAGCCCCAGTCTCTGTGCCTCAGTGCGAGCAGAGCCATGGGCAGATGAGGCTGAGCAACAGCTTTCCAGGCTAGCTCTTTCTGGCTGCGAGCTATCTGCAGACGTTCGCATTTTCAGAGCAAGGCTGCCGCATGCCCCCTGCACGGAACCCCTAAGCGACGTTTGAAGTTTGAGGTGGAAAGACAAGCAAGCAGCCCCAGTCTCTGTGCCTCTGTGCGAGCAGTGCCATGGGCAGATGAGGCTGAGCAACAGTTTTACAGGCTAGATCATTTTGCCTGCGAGCTATCTGCAGACGTTCGCGTTTTCGGAGCAGGGTTCCCTCAGGCCCTCTGCATGGAACCCCAAATATACATTTGAAGTTTGAGGGGGCAAGACAAGCAAGCAGCCCCAGTCTCTGTGGCTCTGTGCGAGCAGTGCCATGGGCAGATGAGGCTGAGCAACAGCTTTCCAGGCTAGCTCTATGCTGCTGCGAGCTATCTGCAGACGTTCGCATTTTCAGAACAGGGCTGCTGGAGGTTTCCTGCACGGACCACCTAAGCTAGGTTTGAAGTTTCAGGGGGCAAGACAAGCAAGCAGCCCCAGTCTCTGTGCCTCTGTGCGAGCAGTGCCATGGGCAGATGAGACTGAGCAACAGCTTTCCAGGCTAGCTCTTTCTGCCTGCGAGCTATCTGCAGACGTTCGCATTTTCAGAGCAGGGCTACCTTCAGGCACCCGGCACGGACCACCTAAGCTATGTTTGAAGTTTGGAGGGCAAAGGAAGCAAGCAGCCCAAGTCTCTGTGCCTCTGTTCGAGCAGTGCCATGGGCAGATGATGCTGAGCAACAGCTTTCCAAGCTAGCTCTTTCTGGCTTCGAGCTATCTGCAGACGTTCGCATTTTCAGAGCAAGGCTGCCGGAGGCCCTCTGCACGGACCCCCAAAGTTACATTTGACTATTGAGGTGGCAGTATAAGCAAGCAGCCCCAGTCTCTGTGCCTCTGTGCGAGCAGTGCCATGGGTAGATGAGGCTGAGCAACAGCTTTCCAGGCTAGCTCTTTAATGCTGCGAGCTATCTGCAGACGTTCGCATTTTCGGAGTAGGGCTGCCGGAGGCGCCCGGCACGGACCCCAAAATCTACGTTAGAATTTTGAAGTGGTAAGACAATCAAGCAGCCCCAGTCTCTGTGCCCCTGTGCGAGCAGTGCCATGGGCAGATGAGGCTGAGCAACAGCTTTCCAGGCTAGCTCTTTCTAACTGCGAGCTATCTGCAGACTTTCGCATTTTCAGAGCAGGGCTACCTGAGGCACCAAGAACGGAACAGCTAAGATATGTTTGAAGTTTGAGGTGGCAAGACAAGCAAGCAGCCCCAGTCTCTGTGCCTCTGTGCGAGCAGTGCCATGGGCAGATGAGGCTGAGCAACAGCTTTACAGGCTAGATCTTTTTGCCTGCGAGCTATCTGCAGACGTTCGCTTTTTCGGAGCAGGGGTCCCTCAGCCCTCTGCATGGAACCCCAAATATACATTTGAAGTTTGAGGGGGCAGGACAAGCAAGCAGCCCCAGTCTCTGTGCCTCTGTGCGAGCAGTGCCATGGGCAGATGAGGCTGAGCAACAGCTTTCCAGGCTAGATCTTTCTGGCTGCGAGCTATCTGCAGACGTTAGCATTTTCAGAGCAAGGCTGCCGGAGGCCCCCTGCACGGACCCCCTAAGCGACGTTTGAACTTTGAGTTGGCAAGACAAGCAAGCAGCCCCAGTCTCTGTGCCTCTGTGCGAGCAGTGCCATGGGCAGATGAGGCTGAGCAACAGCTTTCCAGGCTAGCTCTTTCTGCCTGCGAGCTATCTGCAGACTTTCGCATTTTCGGAGCAGGGCTGCCGGAGGCACCCGGCACGGACACCAAAATCTACGTCTGAAGTTTGAGGTGGCAAGACAAGCAAGCAGCCCCAGTCTCTGTGCCTCTGTGCGAGCAGTGCCATGGGCAGATGAGGCTGAGCAACAGCTTTCCAGGCTAGCTCTTTCTGGCTGCGATCTATCTGCAGACGTTCGCATTTTCGGAGATGGGCTGCCGGAGGCCCCCTGCACGGACCACCAAATTAAATTTTGAATTTTGAGGAGTCAAGACAAGCAAGCAGCCCCATTATCTGTGCCTCTGTGCGAGCAGTGCCATGGGCAGATGAGGCTGAGCAACAGCTTTCCAGGCTAGCTCTTTCTGGCTGCGAGCTATCTGCAGTCGTTCGCATTTTCGGAGCAGGGCTGTCGGAGGCGCTCGGCACGTAGAGCCTAACCTACGTCTGAAGTTTGAGGTGGCAAGACAAGCAAGTAGCCACAGTCTCTGTGCCTCTGTGCGAGTAGTGCCATGGGCAGATGAGGCTGAGCAACAGCTTTGCAGGCTAGCTCTTTCTGGCTGCGAGCTATCTGCAGACATTCGCATTTTCAGAGCAGGGCTGACGGAGGCTCCCGGCACGGACCACCTAAGATAGTTTTGAAGTTTGAGGGGGCAAGACAAGCCAGCAGCCCCAGTCTCTGTGCCTCTGTGCGAGCAGTGCCATGGGCAGATGAGGCTGAGCAACAGCTTTCCAGGCTAGCTCTTTCTGGCTGCGAGCTATCTGCAGATGTTCGCATTTTCGGAGCAGGGCTGCGGAGGCGCCCGGCTCGGAACACCTAAGCTACGTTTGAAGTTCGAGGGTGCAAGACAAGTAAGCAGCAGCAGTCTCTGTGCCTCTGTGCGAGCAGTGCCATGGGTAGATGAGGCTGAGCAACAGCTTTCATGGCTAGCACTTTCTGGCTGTGACCTATCTGCAGACGTTCGCATTCTTGGAGCAGGGCTGACGGAGTCGCCCGGCACGGACAACCAAAGATAAGTTTGAAGTTTGAGATGTCAAGACAAGCAAGCAGCCCCAGTCTCTGTGCCTTAGTGCGAGCAGAGCCATGGGCAGATGAGGCTGAGCAACAGCTTTCCAGGCTAGCTCTTTCTGGCTGCGAGCTATCTGCAGACATTAGCATTTTCGGAGCAGCGCTGTTGGAGGCTCTCGGCACGTAAAGCCTAACCTACGTCTGAAGTTTGAGGT
This sequence comes from Opisthocomus hoazin, assembly GCF_030867145.1. NCBI lineage: Eukaryota > Metazoa > Chordata > Aves > Opisthocomiformes > Opisthocomidae > Opisthocomus > Opisthocomus hoazin. The sequence goes on along the minus strand of NC_134430.1, from coordinate 18,899,761 downwards.
GGCAAGACAAGCAAGCAGCCCCAGTCTCTGTGCCTCTGTGCGAGCAGTGCCATGGGCAGATGAGGCTGAGCAACAGCTTTCCAGGCTAGCTCTTTCTGCCTGCGAGCTATCTGCAGACGTTCGCATTTTCATAGCAAGGCTGCCGGATGCACCCTGCACGAAACCCCTAAGCGACGTTTGAAGTTTGAGGTGGAAAGACAAGCAAGCAGCCCCAGTCTCTGTGCCTCTGTGCGAGCAGTGTCATGGGCAGATGAGGCTGAGCAACAGCTTTCCAGGCTAGCTCTTTCTGCCTGCGAGCTATCTGCAGACGTTCGCATTTTCAGAGCAGGGCTACCTTCAGGCACCCGGCACGGACCACCTAAGCTGCGTTTGAAGATTGGGGGGCAAGGGAAACAAGCAGCCCCAGTCTCTGTGCCTCTGTGCGAGCAGTGCCATAGGCAGATGAGGCTCAGCAACAGCTTTCCAGGCTAGCTCTTTCTGGCTGAGAGCTATCTGCAGGAATTCGCATTTTCAGAGCAGGGCTGACGGAGGTGGCCGGCACGGACCACCTAAGCTAGGTTTGAAGTTTGAAGGGGCAAGAGAAACAAGCAGCCCCAGTCTCTGTGCCTCTGTGTGAGCAGTGCCATAGCCATATGAGGCTGAGCAACAGCTTCCCAGGCTAGGTCTTTCTGGCTGCGAGCTATCTGCAGACGTTCGCATTTTCAGAGCAGGGCTGACGGAGGGGCCCGGCACGGACCACCTAAGGTACGTTTGAAGTTGAGGGGGCAAGACAAGCAAGCAGCCCCAGTTTCTGTGCATCTCTGCGAGCAGTGCCATGGGCAAATGAGGCTGAGCAACAGCTTTCCAGGCTAGCTCTTTCTGGCTGCGAGGTATCTGCAGACGTTCGCATTTTCGGAGCAGGGCTGCCGGAGGCGCCCGGCACGGACCCCAAAATCTACGTTAGAAGTTTGAAGTGGTAAGACAATAAAGCAGCCCCAGTCTCTGTGCCTCTGTGCGAGCAGTGCCATGGGCAGATGAGGCTGAGCAACAGCTTTCCAGGCTAGCTCTTCCTAACTGCGATCTATCTGCAGACTTTCGCATTTTCAGAGCAGGGCTACCTAAGGCACCAAGAACGGAACAGCTAAGATATGTTTGAAGTTTGAGGTGGCAAGACAAGCAAGCAGCCCCAGTCTCTGTGCCTCTGTGCGAGCAGTGCCATGGGCAGATGAGGCTGAGCAACAGCTTTACAGGCTAGATCTTTTTGCCTGCGAGCTATCTGCAGACGTTCGCTTTTTCGGAGCAGGGGTCCCTCAGGCCCTCTGGATGGAACCCCAAATATACATTTGAAGTTTGAGGTGGCAAGACAAGCAAGCAGCCCCAGTCTCTGTGCCTCTGTGCGAGCAGTGCCATGGGCAGATGAGACTGAGCAAGAGCTTTACAGGCTAGCTCTTTCCTGCTGCGAGCTATCTGCAGACGTTTGCATTTTCAGAACAGGGTTGCTGGAGGCTTCCTGCACGGACCACCTAAGCTAGGTTTGAAGTTTGAGGTTGCAAGAGAAGCAAGCAGCCCCAGTCTCTGTGCCTCTGTGCGAGCAGTGCCATGGGCAGATGAGGCTGAGCAACAGCTTTCCAGGCTAGCTCTTTCTGGCTGCGAGCTATCTGCAGCCGTTCGCATTTTCGGAGCAGGGCTGTCGGAGGCGCTCGGCACGTAGAGCCTAACCTACGTCTGAAGTTTGAGGTGGCAAGGCAAGCAAGTAGCCCCAGTCTCTGTGCCTCTGTGCGAGCAGTGCCATGGGCAGATGAGGCTGAGCGACAGCTTTCCAGGCTAGCTCTTTCTGTCTGCGAGCTATCTGCACACGTTCGTGTTTTCAGAGCAGCGATCCCTCAGGCCATCTACATGGACCCCCAAATATACATTTGAAGTTTGAGGAGTCAAGACAAGCAAGCAGCCCCAGTCTCTGTGCCTCAGCGCGAGCAGAGCCATGGGCAGATGAGGCTGAGCAACAAGTTTCCAGGCTAGTTGTTTCTGCCTGCGAGCTATCTGCAGACGTTCGCATTTTCGGAGCAGCGCTGTCGGAGGCGCTCGGCACGTACAGCCTAACTTACGTCTGAAGTTTGAGGTGGCAAGACAAGCAAGCAGCCCCAGTCTCTGTGCCTCTGTGCGAGCAGTGCCATGGGCAGATGAGGCTGAGCGACAGCTTTCCAGGCTAGGTCTTTCTATCTGCGAGCTATCTGCAGACGTTCGCGTTTTCAGAGCAGGGGTCCCGCAGGCCCTCTGCATGGACCACCAAATATACATTTGAAGTTTGAGGGGGCAAGACAAGCAAGCAGCCCCAGTCTCTGTGCCTCTGTGCGAGCAGTGCCATGGGCAGATGAGGCTGATCAACAGCTTTCCAGGCTAGTTCTTTCTGCCTGCGTGCTATCTGCAGACGTTTGCATTTTCAGAGCAGGGCTACCTTCAGGAACCCGCCACGGACCACTCAAGCTACGTTTGAAGTTTGGATGGCAAGGGAAGCAAGCAGCCCCAGTCTCTGTGACTCTGTGCGAGCAGTGCCATGGGCAGATGAGGCTGAGCAACAGCTTTCCAAGCTAGCTCTTTCTGGCTGCGAGCTATCTGCAGACGTTCACATTCTTGGAGCAGGGCTGACGGAGGCCCCTGCACGGACCCCCAAAGTTACATTTGACTATTGAGTTCGCAGTATAAGCAAGCAGCCCCAGTCTCTGTGACTCTGTGCGAGCAGTGCCATGGGCAGATGAGGCTGAGCAACAGCTTTCCAAGCTAGCTCTTTCTGGCTGCGAGCTATCTGCAGACGTTCGCATTCTTGGAGCAGGGCTGACGAAGGCCCCCTGCACGGACCCCCAAAGTTACATTTGACTATTGAGGTCGCAGTATAAGCAAGCAGCCCCAGTCTCTGTGCCCCTGTGCGAGCAGTGCCATGGGCAGATGAGGCTGAGCAACAGCTTTCCAGGCTAGCTCTTTCTAACTGCGAGCTATTTGCAGACTTTCGCATTTTCAGAGCAGGGCTACCTGAGGCACCATGAACAGAACACCTAAGTTATGTATGAAGTTTGAGGGGACAAGAGAAGCAAGCAGCCCCACACTCTGTGCCTCTGTGCGAGCAGTGCCATGGGCAGATGAGGCTGAGCAACAGCTTTCCAGGCTAGCTCTTTCTGGCTGCGAGCTATCTGCAGACGTTCGCATTTTCAGAGTAAGGCTGCCGGAGGCCCCCTGCACGGAACCCATAAGCGACGTTTGAAGTTTGAGGTGGAAAGACAAGCAAGCAGCCCCAGTCTCTGTGCCTCTGTGCGAGCAGTGCCATGGGCAGATGAGGCTGAGCAACAGCTTTCCAGGCTAGCTCTTTCCTGCTGCGAGCTATCTGCAGACGTTCGCATTTTCAGAGCAAGGCTGCTGGAGGCTTCCTGCACGGACCACCTAAGCTAGGTTTGAAGTTTGAGGTTGCAAGACAAGCAAGCAGCCCCAGTCTCTGTGCCTCTGTGCGAGCAGTGCCATGGGCAGATGAGGCTGAGCAACAGCTTTCCAGGCTAGCTCTTTCTGCCTGCGAGCTATCTGCAGCCGTTCGCATTTTCAGAGCAAAGCTGTCGGAGGCGCTCGGCACGTAGAGCCTAACCTACGTCTGAAGTTTGAGGTGGCAAGACAAGCAAGTAGCCCCAGTCTCTGTGCCTCTGTGCGAGCAGTGCCATGAGCAGATGAGGCTGAGCAACAGCTTTCCAGGCTAGCTCTTTCTAACTGCGAGCTATCTGCAGACTTTCGCATTTTCAGAGCAGGGCTACCTGAGGCACCAAGAACGGAACAGCTAAGATATGTTTGAAGTTTGAGGTGGCAAGACAAGCAAGCAGCCCCAGTCTCTGTGCCTCTGTGCGAGCAGTGCCATGGGCAGATGAGGCTGAGCAACAGCTTTACAGGCTAGATCTTTTTGCCTGCGAGCTATCTGCAGACGTTCGCTTTTTCGGAGCAGGGGTCCCTCAGGCCCTCTGCATGGAACCCCAAATATACATTTGAAGTTTGAGGGGGCAAGACAAGCAAGCAGCCCCAGTCTCTGTGCCTCTGTGCGAGCAGTGCCATGGGCAGATGAGGCTGAGCAACAGCTTTCCAGGCTAGATCTTTCCTGCTGCGAGCTATCTGCAGACGTTTGCATTTTCAGAACAGGGCTGCTGGAGGCTTCCTGCACGGACCACCTAAGCTAGGTTTGAAGTTTGAGGGGGCAAGACAAGCAAGCAGCCCCAGTCTCTGTGCCTCTGTGCGAGCAGTGCCATGGGCAGATGAGGCTGAGCAACAGCTTTCCAGGCTAGCTCTTTCTGGCTGCGAGCTATCTGCAGCCGTTCGCATTTTCGGAGCAGGACTGTCGGAGGCGCTCGGCACGTAGAGCCTAACCTACGTCTGAAGTTTGAGATGGCAAGGCAAGCAAGTAGCCCCAGTCTCTGTGCCTCTGTGCGAGCAGTGCCATGGGCAGATGAGGCTGAGCGACAGCTTTCCAGGCTAGCTCTTTCTGGCTGCGAGCTATCTGCACACGTTCGCGTTTTCAGAGCAGCGGTCCCTCAGGCCCTCTACATGGACCCCCAAATATACATTTGAAGTTTGAGGAGTCAAGACAAGCAAGCAGCCCCAGTCTCTGTGCCTCAGCGCGAGCAGAGCCATGGGCAGATGAGGCTGAGCAACAGCTTTCCAGGCTAGTTGTTTCTGCCTGCGAGCTATCTGCAGACGTTCGCATTTTCGGAGCAGCGCTGTCGGAGGCGCTCGGCACGTACAGCCTAACTTACGTCTGAAGTTTGAGGTGGCAAGACAAGCAAGCAGCCCCAGTCTCTGTGCCTCTGTGCGAGCAGTGCCATGGGCAGATGAGGCTGAGCGACAGCTTTCCAGGCTAGGTCTTTCTATCTGCGAGCTATCTGCAGACGTTCGCGTTTTCAGAGCAGGGGTCCCGCAGGCCCTCTGCATGGACCACCAAATATACATTTGAAGTTTGAGGGGGCAAGACAAGCAAGCAGCCCCAGTCTCTGTGCCTCTGTGCGAGCAGTGCCATGGGCAGATGAGGCTGATCAACAGCTTTCCAGGCTAGTTCTTTCTGCCTGCGTGCTATCTGCAGACGTTTGCATTTTCAGAGCAGGGCTACCTTCAGGAACCCGCCATGGACCACTCAAGCTACGTTTGAAGTTTGGATGGCAAGGGAAGCAAGCAGCCCCAGTCTCTGTGACTCTGTGCGAGCAGTGCCATGGGCAGATGAGGCTGAGCAACAGCTTTCCAAGCTAGCTCTTTCTGGCTGCGAGCTATCTGCAGACGTTCACATTCTTGGAGCAGGGCTGACGGAGGCCCCCTGCACGGACCCCCAAAGTTACATTTGACTATTGAGGTCGCAGTATAAGCAAGCAGCCCCAGTCTCTGTGACTCTGTGCGAGCAGTGCCATGGGCAGATGAGGCTGAGCAACAGCTTTCCAAGCTAGCTCTTTCTGGCTGCGAGCTATCTGCAGACGTTCGCATTCTTGGAGCAGGGCTGACGAAGGCCCCCTGCACGGACCCCCAAAGTTACATTTGACTATTGAGGTCGCAGTATAAGCAAGCAGCCCCAGTCTCTGTGCCCCTGTGCGAGCAGTGCCATGGGCAGATGAGGCTGAGCAACAGCTTTCCAGGCTAGCTCTTTCTAACTGCGAGCTATTTGCAGACTTTCGCATTTTCAGAGCAGGGCTACCTGAGGCACCATGAACGGAACACCTAAGTTATGTATGAAGTTTGAGGGGACAAGTGAAGCAAGCAGCCCCACACTCTGTGCCTCTGTGTGAGCAGTGCCATGGGCAGATGAGGCTGAGCAACAGCTTTCCAGGCTAGCTCTTTCTGGCTGCGAGCTATCTGCAGACGTTCGCATTTTCAGAGTAAGGCTGCCGGAGGCCCCCTGCACGGAACCCATAAGCGACGTTTGAAGTTTGAGGTGGAAAGACAAGCAAGCAGCCCCAGTCTCTGTGCCTCTGTGCGAGCAGTGCCATGGGCAGATGAGGCTGAGCAACAGCTTTCCAGGCTAGCTCTTTCTGCCTGCGAGCTATGTGCAGCCGTTCGCATTTTCAGAGCAAAGCTGTCGGAGGCGCTCGGCACGTAGAGCCTAACCTACGTCTGAAGTTTGAGGTGGCAAGACAAGCAAGTAGCCCCAGTCTCTGTGCCTCTGTGCGAGCAGTGCCATGAGCAGATGAGGCTGAGCAACAGCTTTCCAGGCTAGCTCTTTCTAACTGCGAGCTATCTGCAGACTTTCGCATTTTCAGAGCAGGGCTACCTGAGGCACCAAGAACGGAACAGCTAAGATATGTTTGAAGTTTGAGGTGGCAAGACAAGCAAGCAGCCCCAGTCTCTGTGCCTCTGTGCGAGCAGTGCCATGGGCAGATGAGGCTGAGCAACAGCTTTACAGGCTAGATCTTTTTGCCTGCGAGCTATCTGCAGACGTTCGCTTTTTCGGAGCAGGGGTCCCTCAGGCCCTCTGCATGGAACCCCAAATATACATTTGAAGTTTGAGGGGGCAAGACAAGCAAGCAGCCCCAGTCTCTGTGCCTCTGTGCGAGCAGTGCCATGGGCAGATGAGGCTGAGCAACAGCTTTCCAGGCTAGCTCTTTCCTGCTGCGAGCTATCTGCAGACGTTTGCATTTTCAGAACAGGGCTGCTGGAGGCTTCCTGCACGGACCACCTAAGCTAGGTTTGAAGTTTGAGGGGGCAAGACAAGCAAGCAGCCCCAGTCTCTGTGCCTCTGTGCGAGCAGTGCCATGGGCAGATGAGGCTGAGCAACAGCTTTCCAGGCTAGCTCTTTCTGGCTGCGAGCTATCTGCAGCCGTTCGCATTTTCGGAGCAGGACTGTCGGAGGCGCTCGGCACGTAGAGCCTAACCTACGTCTGAAGTTTGAGATGGCAAGGCAAGCAAGTAGCCCCAGTCTCTGTGCCTCTGTGCGAGCAGTGCCATGGGCAGATGAGGCTGAGCGACAGCTTTCCAGGCTAGCTCTTTCTGGCTGCGAGCTATCTGCACACGTTCGCGTTTTCAGAGCAGCGGTCCCTCAGGCCCTCTACATGGACCCTTAAATATACATTTGAAGTTTGAGGACTCAAGACAAGCAAGCAGCCCCAGTCTCTGTGCCTCAGCGCGAGCAGAGCCATGGGCAGATGAGGCTGAGCAACAGCTTTCCAGGCTAGTTGTTTCTGCCTGCGAGCTATCTGCAGACGTTCGCATTTTCGGAGCAGCGCTGTCGGAGGCGCTCGGCACGTACAGCCTAACTTACGTCTGAAGTTTGAGGTGGCAAGACAAGCAAGCAGCCCCAGTCTCTGTGCCTCTGTGCGAGCAGTGCCATGGGCAGATGAGGCTGATCAACAGCTTCCCAGGCTAGTTCTTTCTGCCTGCGTGCTATCTGCAGACGTTTGCATTTTCAGAGCACGGCTACCTTCAGGAACCCGCCACGGACCACTCAAGCTACGTTTGAAGTTTGGATGGCAAGGGAAGCAAGCAGCCCCAGTCTCTGTGACTCTGTGCGAGCAGTGCCATGGGCAGATTAGGCTGAGCAACAGCTTTCCAAGCTAGCTCTTTCTGGCTTCGAGCTATCTGCAGACATTCGCATTTTCGGAGCAGGGCTGCCGGAGGCGCCCATCACGGACCCCAAAATCTACGTTAGAAGTTTCAGGTGGCAATACAATCAAGCAGCCCCAGTCTCTGTGCCCCTGTGCGAGCAGTGCCATGGGCAGATGAGGCTGAGCAACAGCTTTCCAGGCTAGCTCTTTCTGGCTGCGAGCTATCTGCAGACATTCGCATTTTCAGAGCAGGACTGACGGAGGCGCCCGGAACAAACCACCTAAGATAGGTTTGAAGTTTGAAGGGGCAAGAGAAACAAGCAGCCCCAGTCTCTGTGCCTCTGTGCGAGCAGTGCCATAGCCATATGAGGCTGAGCAACAGCTTTCCAGGCTAGGTCTTTCTGGCTGTGAGCTATCTGCAGACGTTCGCATTCTTGGAGCAGGGCTGACGGAGGCGCCCGGCACGGACAACCAAATATACGTTTGAAGTTTGAGGTGGCAAGACAAGCAAGCAGCACCAGTCTCTGTGCCTCAGTGCGAGCAGAGCCATGGGCAGATGAGGCTGAGCAACAGCTTTCCAGGCTAGTTCTTTCTGCCTGCGAGCTATCTGCAGCCGTTCGCATTTTCGGAGCAGCGCTGTCGAAGGCGCTCGGCACGTAGAGCCTAACCTACGTCTGAAGTTTGAGGTGGCAAGACAAGCAAGCAGCCCCAGTCTCTGTGCCTCTGTGCGAGCAGTGCCATGGGCAGATGAGGCTGAGCAACAGCTTTCCAGGCTAGGTCTTTCTGGCTGCGAGCTATCTGCAGACGTTCGCATTTTCAGAGCAAGGCTGCCGGAGGCCCCCTGCACGGAACCCCTAAGCGACGTTTGAAGTTTGAGGTGGAAAGACAAGCAAGCAGCCCCAGTCTCTGTGCCTCTGTGCGAGCAGTGCCATGGGCAGATGAGGCTGAGCAACAGCTTTCCAAGCTAGCTCTTTCTGGCTGCGAGCTATCTGCAGACGTTCGCATTCTTGGAGCAGGGCTGACGAAGGCCCCCTGCACGGACCCGCAAAGTTACATTTGACTATTGAGGTCGCAGTATAAGCAAGCAGCCCCAGTCTCTGTGCCCCTGTGCGAGCAGTGCCATGGGCAGATGAGGCTGAGCAACAGCTTTCCAGGCTAGCTCTTTCTAACTGCGAGCTATTTGCAGACTTTCGCATTTTCAGAGCAGGGCTACCTGAGGCACCATGAACGGAACACCTAAGTTATGTATGAAGTTTGAGGGGACAAGAGAAGCAAGCAGCCCCACACTCTGTGCCTCTGTGCGAGCAGTGCCATGGGCAGATGAGGCTGAGCAACAGCTTTCCAGGCTAGCTCTTTCTGGCTGCGAGCTATCTGCAGACGTTCGCATTTTCAGAGTAAGGCTGCCGGAGGCCCCCTGCACGGAACCCATAAGCGACGTTTGAAGTTTGAGGTGGAAAGACAAGCAAGCAGCCCCAGTCTCTGTGCCTCTGTGCGAGCAGTGCCATGGGCAGATGAGGCCGAGCAACAGCTTTCCAGGCTAGATCTTTCCTGCTGCGAGCTATCTGCAGACGTTCGCATTTTCAGAACAGGGCTGCTGGAGGCTTCCTGCACGGACCACCTAAGCTAGGTTTGAAGTTTGAGGTTGCAAGACAAGCAAGCAGCCCCAGTCTCTGTGCCTCTGTGCGAGCAGTGCCATGGGCAGATGAGGCTGAGCAACAGCTTTCCAGGCTAGCTCTTTCTGCCTGCGAGCTATCTGCAGCCGTTCGCATTTTCAGAGCAAAGCTGTCGGAGGCGCTCGGCACGTAGAGCCTAACCTACGTCTGAAGTTTGAGGTGGCAAGACAAGCAAGTAGCCCCAGTCTCTGTGCCTCTGTGCGAGCAGTGCCATGAGCAGATGAGGCTGAGCAACAGCTTTCCAGGCTAGCTCTTTCTAACTGCGAGCTATCTGCAGACTTTCGCATTTTCAGAGCAGGGCTACCTGAGGCACCAAGAACGGAACAGCTAAGATATGTTTGAAGTTTGAGGTGGCAAGACAAGAAAGCAGCCCCAGTCTCTGTGCCTCTGTGCGAGCAGTGCCATGGGCAGATGAGGCTGAGCAACAGCTTTACAGGCTAGATCTTTTTGCCTGCGAGCTATCTGCAGACGTTCGCTTTTTCGGAGCAGGGGTCCCTCAGGCCCTCTGCATGGAACCCCAAATATACATTTGAAGTTTGAGGGGGCAAGACAAGCAAGCAGCCCCAGTCTCTGTGCCTCTGTGCGAGCAGTGCCATGGGCAGATGAGGCTGAGCAACAGCTTTCCAGGCTAGCTCTTTCCTGCTGCGAGCTATCTGCAGACGTTTGCATTTTCAGAACAGGGCTGCTGGAGGCTTCCTGCACGGACCACCTAAGCTAGGTTTGAAGTTTGAGGGGGCAAGACAAGCAAGCAGCCCCAGTCTCTGTGCCTCTGTGCGAGCAGTGCCATGGGCAGATGAGGCTGAGCAACAGCTTTCCAGGCTAGCTCTTTCTGGCTGCGAGCTATCTGCAGCCGTTCGCATTTTCGGAGCAGGGCTGTCGGAGGCGCTCGGCACGTAGAGCCTAACCTACGTCTGAAGTTTGAGATGGCAAGGCAAGCAAGTAGCCCCAGTCTCTGTGCCTCTGTGCGAGCAGTGCCATGGGCAGATGAGGCTGAGCGACAGCTTTCCAGGCTAGCTCTTTCTGGCTGCGAGCTATCTGCACACGTTCGCGTTTTCAGAGCAGCGGTCCCTCAGGCCCTCTACATGGACCCCCAAATATACATTTGAAGTTTGAGGACTCAAGACAAGCAAGCAGCCCCAGTCTCTGTGCCTCAGCGCGAGCAGAGCCATGGGCAGATGAGGCTGAGCAACAGCTTTCCAGGCTAGTTGTTTCTGCCTGCGAGCTATCTGCAGACGTTCGCATTTTCGGAGCAGCGCTGTCGGAGGCGCTCGGCACGTACAGCCTAACTTACGTCTCAAGTTTGAGGTGGCAAGACAAGCAAGCAGCCCCAGTCTCTGTGCCTCTGTGCGAGCAGTGCCATGGGCAGATGAGGCTGAGTAACAGCTTTCCAGGCTAGCTCTTTCTGGCTGCGAGCTATCTGCAGACATTCGCATTTTCAGAGCAGGACTGACGGAGGCGCCCGGAACAAACCACCTAAGATAGGTTTGAAGTTTGAAGGGGCAAGAGAAACAAGCAGCCCCAGTCTCTGTGCCTCTGTGCGAGCAGTGCCATAGCCATATGAGGCTGAGCAACAGCTTTCCAGGCTAGGTCTTTCTGGCTGTGAGCTATCTGCAGACGTTCGCATTCTTGGAGCAGGGCTGACGGAGGCGCCCGGCACGGACAACCAAATATACGTCTGAAGTTTGAGGTGGCAAGACAAGCAAGCAGCCCCAGTCTCTGTGCCTCAGTGCGAGCAGAGCCATGGGCAGATGAGGCTGAGCAACAGCTTTCCAGGCTAGTTCTTTCTGCCTGCGAGCTATCTGCAGCCGTTCGCATTTTCGGAGCAGCGCTGTCGAAGGCGCTCGGCACGTAGAGCCTAACCTACGTCTGAAGTTTGAGGTGGCAAGACAAGCAAGCAGCCCCAGTCTCTGTGCCTCTGTGCGAGCAGTGCCATGGGCAGATGAGGCTGAGCAACAGCTTTCCAGGCTAGGTCTTTCTGGCTGCGAGCTATCTGCAGACGTTCGCATTTTCAGAGCAAGGCTGCCGGAGGCCCCCTGCACGGAAACCCTAAGCGACGTTTGAAGTTTGAGGTGGAAAGACAAGCAAGCAGCCCCAGTCTCTGTGCCTCTGTGCGAGCAGTGCCATGGGCAGATGAGGCTGAGCAACAGTTTTACAGGCTAGATCATTTTGCCTGCGAGCTATCTGCAGACGTTCGCGTTTTCGGAGCAGGGTTCCCTCAGGCCCTCTGCATGGAACCCCAAATATACATTTGAAGTTTGAGGGGGCAAGACAAGCAAGTAGCCCCAGTCTCCGTGCCTCTGTGCGAGCAGTGCCATGGGCAGATGAGGCTGAGCGACAGCTTTCCAGGCTAGCTCTTTCTGGCTGCGAGCTATCTGCACACGTTCGCGTTTTCAGAGCAGCGGTCCCTCAGGCCCTCTACATGGACCCCCAAATATACATTTGAAGTTTGAGGACTCAAGACAAGCAAGCAGCCCCAGTCTCTGTGCCTCAGCGCGAGCAGAGCCATGGGCAGATGAGGCTGAGCAACAGCTTTCCAGTCTAGTTGTTTCTGCCTGCGAGCTATCTGCAGACGTTCGCATTTTCGGAGCAGCGCTGTCGGAGGCGCTCGGCACGTACAGCCTAACTTACGTCTGAAGTTTGAGGTGGCAAGACAAGCAAGCAGCCCCAGTCTCTGTGCCTCTGTGCGAGCAGTGCCATGGGCAGATGAGGCTGATCAACAGCTTCCCAGGCTAGTTCTTTCTGCCTGCGTGCTATCTGCAGACGTTTGCATTTTCAGAGCAGGGCTACCTTCAGGAACCCGCCACGGACCACTCAAGCTACGTTTGAAGTTTGGATGGCAAGGGAAGCAAGCAGCCCCAGTCTCTGTGCCTCTGTGCGAGCAGTGCCATGGGCAGATGAGGCTGATCAACAGCTTCCCAGGCTAGTTCTTTCTGCCTGCGTGCTATCTGCAGACGTTTGCATTTTCAGAGCAGGGCTACCTTCAGGAACCCGCCACGGACCACTCAAGCTACGTTTGAAGTTTGGATGGCAAGGGAAGCAAGCAGCCCCAGTCTCTGTGACTCTGTGCGAGCAGTGCCATGGGCAGATTAGGCTGAGCAACAGCTTTCCAAGCTAGCTCTTTCTGGCTTCGAGCTATCTGCAGACATTCGCATTTTCGGAGCAGGGCTGCCGGAGGCGCCCATCACGGACCCCAAAATCTACGTTAGAAGTTTCAGGTGGCAATACAATCAAGCAGCCCCAGTCTCTGTGCCCCTGTGCGAGCAGTGCCATGGGCAGATGAGGCTGAGCAACAGCTTTGCAGGCTAGCTCTTTCTGGCTGCGAGCTATCTGCAGACATTCGCATTTTCAGAGCAGGACTGACGGAGGCGCCCGGAACAAACCACCTAAGATAGGTTTGAAGTTTGAAGGGGCAAGAGAAACAAGCAGCCCCAGTCTCTGTGCCTCTGTGCGAGCAGTGCCATGGGCAGATGAGGCCGAGCAACAGCTTTCCAGGCTAGATCTTTCCTGCTGCGAGCTATCTGCAGACGTTCGCATTTTCAGAACAGGGCTGCTGGAGGCTTCCTGCACGGACCACCTAAGCTAGGTTTGAAGTTTGAGGTTGCAAGACAAGCAAGCAGCCCCAGTCTCTGTGCCTCTGTGCGAGCAGTGCCATGGGCAGATGAGGCTGAGCAACAGCTTTCCAGGCTAGCTCTTTCTGCCTGCGAGCTATCTGCAGCCGTTCGCATTTTCAGAGCAAAGCTGTCGGAGGCGCTCGGCACGTAGAGCCTAACCTACGTCTGAAGTTTGAGGTGGCAAGACAAGCAAGTAGCCCCAGTCTCTGTGCCTCTGTGCGAGCAGTGCCATGAGCAGATGAGGCTGAGCAACAGCTTTCCAGGCTAGCTCTTTCTAACTGCGAGCTATCTGCAGACTTTCGCATTTTCAGAGCAGGGCTACCTGAGGCACCAAGAACGGAACAGCTAAGATATGTTTGAAGTTTGAGGTGGCAAGACAAGAAAGCAGCCCCAGTCTCTGTGCCTCTGTGCGAGCAGTGCCATGGGCAGATGAGGCTGAGCAACAGCTTTCCAGGCTAGCTCTTTCTGGCTGCGAGCTATCTGCAGACATTCGCATTTTCAGAGCAGGACTGACGGAGGCGCCCGGAACAAACCACCTAAGATAGGTTTGAAGTTTGAAGGGGCAAGAGAAACAAGCAGCCCCAGTCTCTGTGCCTCTGTGCGAGCAGTGCCATAGCCATATGAGGCTGAGCAACAGCTTTCCAGGCTAGGTCTTTCTGGCTGTGAGCTATCTGCAGACGTTCGCATTCTTGGAGCAGGGCTGACGGAGGCGCCCGGCACGGACAACCAAATATACGTCTGAAGTTTGAGGTGGCAAGACAAGCAAGCAGCCCCAGTCTCTGTGCCTCAGTGCGAGCAGAGCCATGGGCAGATGAGGCTGAGCAACAGCTTTCCAGGCTAGTTCTTTCTGCCTGCGAGCTATCTGCAGACGTTCGCATTTTCGGAGCAGCGCTGTCGAAGGCGCTCGGCACGTAGAGCCTAACCTACGTCTGAAGTTTGAGGTGGCAAGACAAGCAAGCAGCCCCAGTCTCTGTGCCTCTGTGCGAGCAGTGCCATGGGCAGATGAGGCTGAGCAACAGCTTTCCAGGCTAGGTCTTTCTGGCTGCGAGCTATCTGCAGACGTTCGCATTTTCAGAGCAAGGCTGCCGGAGGCCCCCTGCACGGAAACCCTAAGCGACGTTTGAAGTTTGAGGTGGAAAGACAAGCAAGCAGCCCCAGTCTCTGTGCCTCTGTGCGAGCAGTGCCATGGGCAGATGAGGCTGAGCAACAGTTTTACAGGCTAGATCATTTTGCCTGCGAGCTATCTGCAGACGTTCGCGTTTTCGGAGCAGGGTTCCCTCAGGCCCTCTGCATGGAACCCCAAATATACATTTGAAGTTTGAGGGGGCAAGACAAGCAAGTAGCCCCAGTCTCCGTGCCTCTGTGCGAGCAGTGCCATGGGCAGATGAGGCTGAGCGACAGCTTTCCAGGCTAGCTCTTTCTGGCTGCGAGCTATCTGCACACGTTCGCGTTTTCAGAGCAGCGGTCCCTCAGGCCCTCTACATGGACCCCCAAATATACATTTGAAGTTTGAGGACTCAAGACAAGCAAGCAGCCCCAGTCTCTGTGCCTCAGCGCGAGCAGAGCCATGGGCAGATGAGGCTGAGCAACAGCTTTCCAGGCTAGTTGTTTCTGCCTGCGAGCTATCTGCAGACGTTCGCATTTTCGGAGCAGCGCTGTCGGAGGCGCTCGGCACGTACAGCCTAACTTACGTCTGAAGTTTGAGGTGGCAAGACAAGCAAGCAGCCCCAGTCTCTGTGCCTCTGTGCGAGCAGTGCCATGGGCAGATGAGGCTGATCAACAGCTTCCCAGGCTAGTTCTTTCTGCCTGCATGCTATCTGCAGACGTTTGCATTTTCAGAGCAGGGCTACCTTCAGGAACCCGCCACGGACCACTCAAGCTACGTTTGAAGTTTGGATGGCAAGGGAAGCAAGCAGCCCCAGTCTCTGTGCCTCTGTGCGAGCAGTGCCATGGGCAGATGAGGCTGATCAACAGCTTCCCAGGCTAGTTCTTTCTGCCTGCGTGCTATCTGCAGACGTTTGCATTTTCAGAGCAGGGCTACCTTCAGGAACCCGCCACGGACCACTCAAGCTACGTTTGAAGTTTGGATGGCAAGGGAAGCAAGCAGCCCCAGTCTCTGTGACTCTGTGCGAGCAGTGCCATGGGCAGATTAGGCTGAGCAACAGCTTTCCAAGCTAGCTCTTTCTGGCTTCGAGCTATCTGCAGACATTCGCATTTTCGGAGCAGGGCTGCCGGAGGCGCCCATCACGGACCCCAAAATCTACGTTAGAAGTTTCAGGTGGCAATACAATCAAGCAGCCCCAGTCTCTGTGCCCCTGTGCGAGCAGTGCCATGGGCAGATGAGGCTGAGCAACAGCTTTGCAGGCTAGCTCTTTCTGGCTGCGAGCTATCTGCAGACATTCGCATTTTCAGAGCAGGACTGACGGAGGCGCCCGGAACAAACCACCTAAGATAGGTTTGAAGTTTGAAGGGGCAAGAGAAACAAGCAGCCCCAGTCTCTGTGCCTCTGTGCGAGCAGTGCCATGGGCAGATGAGGCCGAGCAACAGCTTTCCAGGCTAGATCTTTCCTGCTGCGAGCTATCTGCAGACGTTCGCATTTTCAGAACAGGGCTGCTGGAGGCTTCCTGCACGGACCACCTAAGCTAGGTTTGAAGTTTGAGGTTGCAAGACAAGCAAGCAGCCCCAGTCTCTGTGCCTCTGTGCGAGCATTGCCATGGGCAGATGAGGCTGAGCAACAGCTTTCCAGGCTAGCTCTTTCTGCCTGCGAGCTATCTGCAGCCGTTCGCATTTTCAGAGCAAAGCTGTCGGAGGCGCTCGGCACGTAGAGCCTAACCTACGTCTGAAGTTTGAGGTGGCAAGACAAGCAAGTAGCCCCAGTCTCTGTGCCTCTGTGCGAGCAGTGCCATGAGCAGATGAGGCTGAGCAACAGCTTTCCAGGCTAGCTCTTTCTAACTGCGAGCTATCTGCAGACTTTCGCATTTTCAGAGCAGGGCTACCTGAGGCACCAAGAACGGAACAGCTAAGATATGTTTGAAGTTTGAGGTGGCAAGACAAGAAAGCAGCCCCAGTCTCTGTGCCTCTGTGCGAGCAGTGCCATGGGCAGATGAGGCTGAGCAACAGCTTTACAGGCTAGATCTTTTTGCCTGCGAGCTATCTGCAGACGTTCGCTTTTTCGGAGCAGGGGTCCCTCAGGCCCTCTGCATGGAACCCCAAATATACATTTGAAGTTTGAGGGGGCAAGACAAGCAAGCAGCCCCAGTCTCTGTGCCTCTGTGCGAGCAGTGCCATGGGCAGATGAGGCTGAGCAACAGCTTTCCAGGCTAGCTCTTTCCTGCTGCGAGCTATCTGCAGACGTTTGCATTTTCAGAACAGGGCTGCTGGAGGCTTCCTGCACGGACCACCTAAGCTAGGTTTGAAGTTTGAGGGGGCAAGACAAGCAAGCAGCCCCAGTCTCTGTGCCTCTGTGCGAGCAGTGCCATGGGCAGATGAGGCTGAGCAACAGCTTTCCAGGCTAGCTCTTTCTGGCTGCGAGCTATCTGCAGCCGTTCGCATTTTCGGAGCAGGGCTGTCGGAGGCGCTCGGCACGTAGAGCCTAACCTACGTCTGAAGTTTGAGATGGCAAGGCAAGCAAGTAGCCCCAGTCTCTGTGCCTCTGTGCGAGCAGTGCCATGGGCAGATGAGGCTGAGCGACAGCTTTCCAGGCTAGCTCTTTCTGGCTGCGAGCTATCTGCACACGTTCGCGTTTTCAGAGCAGCGGTCCCTCAGGCCCTCTACATGGACCCCCAAATATACATTTGAAGTTTGAGGACTCAAGACAAGCAAGCAGCCCCAGTCTCTGTGCCTCAGCGCGAGCAGAGCCATGGGCAGATGAGGCTGAGCAACAGCTTTCCAGGCTAGTTGTTTCTGCCTGCGAGCTATCTGCAGACGTTCGCATTTTCGGAGCAGCGCTGTCGGAGGCGCTCGGCACGTACAGCCTAACTTACGTCTCAAGTTTGAGGTGGCAAGACAAGCAAGCAGCCCCAGTCTCTGTGCCTCTGTGCGAGCAGTGCCATGGGCAGATGAGGCTGAGCAACAGCTTTCCAGGCTAGCTCTTTCTGGCTGCGAGCTATCTGCAGACATTCGCATTTTCAGAGCAGGACTGACGGAGGCGCCCGGAACAAACCACCTAAGATAGGTTTGAAGTTTGAAGGGGCAAGAGAAACAAGCAGCCCCAGTCTCTGTGCCTCTGTGCGAGCAGTGCCATAGCCATATGAGGCTGAGCAACAGCTTTCCAGGCTAGGTCTTTCTGGCTGTGAGCTATCTGCAGACGTTCGCATTCTTGGAGCAGGGCTGACGGAGGCGCCCGGCACGGACAACCAAATATACGTCTGAAGTTTGAGGTGGCAAGACAAGCAAGCAGCCCCAGTCTCTGTGCCTCAGTGCGAGCAGAGCCATGGGCAGATGAGGCTGAGCAACAGCTTTCCAGGCTAGTTCTTTCTGCCTGCGAGCTATCTGCAGACGTTCGCATTTTCGGAGCAGCGCTGTCGAAGGCGCTCGGCACGTAGAGCCTAACCTACGTCTGAAGTTTGAGGTGGCAAGACAAGCAAGCAGCCCCAGTCTCTGTGCCTCTGTGCGAGCAGTGCCATGGGCAGATGAGGCTGAGCAACAGCTTTCCAGGCTAGGTCTTTCTGGCTGCGAGCTATCTGCAGACGTTCGCATTTTCAGAGCAAGGCTGCCGGAGGCCCCCTGCACGGAAACCCTAAGCGACGTTTGAAGTTTGAGGTGGAAAGACAAGCAAGCAGCCCCAGTCTCTGTGCCTCTGTGCGAGCAGTGCCATGGGCAGATGAGGCTGAGCAACAGTTTTACAGGCTAGATCATTTTGCCTGCGAGCTATCTGCAGACGTTCGCGTTTTCGGAGCAGGGTTCCCTCAGGCCCTCTGCATGGAACCCCAAATATACATTTGAAGTTTGAGGGGGCAAGACAAGCAAGTAGCCCCAGTCTCCGTGCCTCTGTGCGAGCAGTGCCATGGGCAGATGAGGCTGAGCGACAGCTTTCCAGGCTAGCTCTTTCTGGCTGCGAGCTATCTGCACACGTTCGCGTTTTCAGAGCAGCGGTCCCTCAGGCCCTCTACATGGACCCCCAAATATACATTTGAAGTTTGAGGACTCAAGACAAGCAAGCAGCCCCAGTCTCTGTGCCTCAGCGCGAGCAGAGCCATGGGCAGATGAGGCTGAGCAACAGCTTTCCAGGCTAGTTGTTTCTGCCTGCGAGCTATCTGCAGACGTTCGCATTTTCGGAGCAGCGCTGTCGGAGGCGCTCGGCACGTACAGCCTAACTTACGTCTGAAGTTTGAGGTGGCAAGACAAGCAAGCAGCCCCAGTCTCTGTGCCTCTGTGCGAGCAGTGCCATGGGCAGATGAGGCTGATCAACAGCTTCCCAGGCTAGTTCTTTCTGCCTGCGTGCTATCTGCAGACGTTTGCATTTTCAGAGCAGGGCTACCTTCAGGAACCCGCCACGGACCACTCAAGCTACGTTTGAAGTTTGGATGGCAAGGGAAGCAAGCAGCCCCAGTCTCTGTGCCTCTGTGCGAGCAGTGCCATGGGCAGATGAGGCTGATCAACAGCTTCCCAGGCTAGTTCTTTCTGCCTGCGTGCTATCTGCAGACGTTTGCATTTTCAGAGCAGGGCTACCTTCAGGAACCCGCCACGGACCACTCAAGCTACGTTTGAAGTTTGGATGGCAAGGGAAGCAAGCAGCCCCAGTCTCTGTGACTCTGTGCGAGCAGTGCCATGGGCAGATTAGGCTGAGCAACAGCTTTCCAAGCTAGCTCTTTCTGGCTTCGAGCTATCTGCAGACATTCGCATTTTCGGAGCAGGGCTGCCGGAGGCGCCCATCACGGACCCCAAAATCTACGTTAGAAGTTTCAGGTGGCAATACAATCAAGCAGCCCCAGTCTCTGTGCCCCTGTGCGAGCAGTGCCATGGGCAGATGAGGCTGAGCAACAGCTTTGCAGGCTAGCTCTTTCTGGCTGCGAGCTATCTGCAGACATTCGCATTTTCAGAGCAGGACTGACGGAGGCGCCCGGAACAAACCACCTAAGATAGGTTTGAAGTTTGAAGGGGCAAGAGAAACAAGCAGCCCCAGTCTCTGTGCCTCTGTGCGAGCAGTGCCATGGGCAGATGAGGCCGAGCAACAGCTTTCCAGGCTAGATCTTTCCTGCTGCGAGCTATCTGCAGACGTTCGCATTTTCAGAACAGGGCTGCTGGAGGCTTCCTGCACGGACCACCTAAGCTAGGTTTGAAGTTTGAGGTTGCAAGACAAGCAAGCAGCCCCAGTCTCTGTGCCTCTGTGCGAGCAGTGCCATGGGCAGATGAGGCTGAGCAACAGCTTTCCAGGCTAGCTCTTTCTGCCTGCGAGCTATCTGCAGCCGTTCGCATTTTCAGAGCAAAGCTGTCGGAGGCGCTCGGCACGTAGAGCCTAACCTACGTCTGAAGTTTGAGGTGGCAAGACAAGCAAGTAGCCCCAGTCTCTGTGCCTCTGTGCGAGCAGTGCCATGAGCAGATGAGGCTGAGCAACAGCTTTCCAGGCTAGCTCTTTCTAACTGCGAGCTATCTGCAGACTTTCGCATTTTCAGAGCAGGGCTACCTGAGGCACCAAGAACGGAACAGCTAAGATATGTTTGAAGTTTGAGGTGGCAAGACAAGAAAGCAGCCCCAGTCTCTGTGCCTCTGTGCGAGCAGTGCCATGGGCAGATGAGGCTGAGCAACAGCTTTACAGGCTAGATCTTTTTGCCTGCGAGCTATCTGCAGACGTTCGCTTTTTCGGAGTAGGGGTCCCTCAGGCCCTCTGCATGGAACCCCAAATATACATTTGAAGTTTGAGGGGGCAAGACAAGCAAGCAGCCCCAGTCTCTGTGCCTCTGTGCGAGCAGTGCCATGGGCAGATGAGGCTGAGCAACAGCTTTCCAGGCTAGCTCTTTCCTGCTGCGAGCTATCTGCAGACGTTTGCATTTTCAGAACAGGGCTGCTGGAGGCTTCCTGCACGGACCACCTAAGCTAGGTTTGAAGTTTGAGGGGGCAAGACAAGCAAGCAGCCCCAGTCTCTGTGCCTCTGTGCGAGCAGTGCCATGGGCAGATGAGGCTGAGCAACAGCTTTCCAGGCTAGCTCTTTCTGGCTGCGAGCTATCTGCAGCCGTTCGCATTTTCGGAGCAGGGCTGTCGGAGGCGCTCGGCACGTAGAGCCTAACCTACGTCTGAAGTTTGAGATGGCAAGGCAAGCAAGTAGCCCCAGTCTCTGTGCCTCTGTGCGAGCAGTGCCATGGGCAGATGAGGCTGAGCGACAGCTTTCCAGGCTAGCTCTTTCTGGCTGCGAGCTATCTGCACACGTTCGCGTTTTCAGAGCAGCGGTCCCTCAGGCCCTCTACATGGACCCCCAAATATACATTTGAAGTTTGAGGACTCAAGACAAGCAAGCAGCCCCAGTCTCTGTGCCTCAGCGCGAGCAGAGCCATGGGCAGATGAGGCTGAGCAACAGCTTTCCAGGCTAGTTGTTTCTGCCTGCGAGCTATCTGCAGACGTTCGCATTTTCGGAGCAGCGCTGTCGGAGGCGCTCGGCACGTACAGCCTAACTTACGTCTCAAGTTTGAGGTGGCAAGACAAGCAAGCAGCCCCAGTCTCTGTGCCTCTGTGCGAGCAGTGCCATGGGCAGATGAGGCTGAGCAACAGCTTTCCAGGCTAGCTCTTTCTGGCTGCGAGCTATCTGCAGACATTCGCATTTTCAGAGCAGGACTGACGGAGGCGCCCGGAACAAACCACCTAAGATAGGTTTGAAGTTTGAAGGGGCAAGAGAAACAAGCAGCCCCAGTCTCTGTGCCTCTGTGCGAGCAGTGCCATAGCCATATGAGGCTGAGCAACAGCTTTCCAGGCTAGGTCTTTCTGGCTGTGAGCTATCTGCAGACGTTCGCATTCTTGGAGCAGGGCTGACGGAGGCGCCCGGCACGGACAACCAAATATACGTTTGAAGTTTGAGGTGGCAAGACAAGCAAGCAGCCCCAGTCTCTGTGCCTCAGTGCGAGCAGAGCCATGGGCAGATGAGGCTGAGCAACAGCTTTCCAGGCTAGTTCTTTCTGCCTGCGAGCTATCTGCAGCCGTTCGCATTTTCGGAGCAGCGCTGTCGAAGGCGCTCGGCACGTAGAGCCTAACCTACGTCTGAAGTTTGAGGTGGCAAGACAAGCAAGCAGCCCCAGTCTCTGTGCCTCTGTGCGAGCAGTGCCATGGGCAGATGAGGCTGAGCAACAGCTTTCCAGGCTAGGTCTTTCTGGCTGCGAGCTATCTGCAGACGTTCGCATTTTCAGAGCAAGGCTGCCGGAGGCCCCCTGCACGGAACCCCTAAGCGACGTTTGAAGTTTGAGGTGGAAAGACAAGCAAGCAGCCCCAGTCTCTGTGCCTCTGTGCGAGCAGTGCCATGGGCAGATGAGGCTGAGCAACAGTTTTACAGGCTAGATCATTTTGCCTGCGAGCTATCTGCAGACGTTCGCGTTTTCGGAGCAGGGTTCCCTCAGGCCCTCTGCATGGAACCCCAAATATACATTTGAAGTTTGAGGGGGCAAGACAAGCAAGTAGCCCCAGTCTCCGTGCCTCTGTGCGAGCAGTGCCATGGGCAGATGAGGCTGAGCGACAGCTTTCCAGGCTAGCTCTTTCTGGCTGCGAGCTATCTGCACACGTTCGCGTTTTCAGAGCAGCGGTCCCTCAGGCCCTCTACATGGACCCCCAAATATACATTTGAAGTTTGAGGACTCAAGACAAGCAAGCAGCCCCAGTCTCTGTGCCTCAGCGCGAGCAGAGCCATGGGCAGATGAGGCTGAGCAACAGCTTTCCAGTCTAGTTGTTTCTGCCTGCGAGCTATCTGCAGACGTTCGCATTTTCGGAGCAGCGCTGTCGGAGGCGCTCGGCACGTACAGCCTAACATACGTCTGAAGTTTGAGGTGGCAAGACAAGCAAGCAGCCCCAGTCTCTGTGCCTCTGTGCGAGCAGTGCCATGGGCAGATGAGGCTGATCAACAGCTTCCCAGGCTAGTTCTTTCTGCCTGCGTGCTATCTGCAGACGTTTGCATTTTCAGAGCAGAGCTACCTTCAGGAACCCGCCACGGACCACTCAAGCTACGTTTGAAGTTTGGATGGCAAGGGAAGCAAGCAGCCCCAGTCTCTGTGCCTCTGTGCGAGCAGTGCCATGGGCAGATGAGGCTGATCAACAGCTTCCCAGGCTAGTTCTTTCTTCCTGCGTGCTATCTGCAGACGTTTGCATTTTCAGAGCAGGGCTACCTTCAGGAACCCGCCACGGACCACTCAAGCTACGTTTGAAGTTTGGATGGCAAGGGAAGCAAGCAGCCCCAGTCTCTGTGACTCTGTGCGAGCAGTGCCATGGGCAGATTAGGCTGAGCAACAGCTTTCCAAGCTAGCTCTTTCTGGCTTCGAGCTATCTGCAGACATTCGCATTTTCGGAGCAGGGCTGCCGGAGGCGCCCATCACGGACCCCAAAATCTACGTTAGAAGTTTCAGGTGGCAATACAATCAAGCAGCCCCAGTCTCTGTGCCCCTGTGCGAGCAGTGCCATGGGCAGATGAGGCTGAGCAACAGCTTTGCAGGCTAGCTCTTTCTGGCTGCGAGCTATCTGCAGACATTCGCATTTTCAGAGCAGGACTGACGGAGGCGCCCGGAACAAACCACCTAAGATAGGTTTGAAGTTTGAAGGGGCAAGAGAAACAAGCAGCCCCAGTCTCTGTGCCTCTGTGCGAGCAGTGCCATAGCCATATGAGGCTGAGCAACAGCTTTCCAGGCTAGGTCTTTCTGGCTGTGAGCTATCTGCAGACGTTCGCATTCTTGGAGCAGGGCTGACGGAGGCGCCCGGCACGGACAACCAAATATACGTTTGAAGTTTGAGGTGGCAAGACAAGCAAGCAGCCCCAGTCTCTGTGCCTCAGTGCGAGCAGAGCCATGGGCAGATGAGGCTGAGCAACAGCTTTCCAGGCTAGTTCTTTCTGCCTGCGAGCTATCTGCAGCCGTTCGCATTTTCGGAGCAGCGCTGTCGAAGGCGCTCGGCACGTAGAGCCTAACCTACGTCTGAAGTTTGAGGTGGCAAGACAAGCAAGCAGCCCCAGTCTCTGTGCCTCTGTGCGAGCAGTGCCATGGGCAGATGAGGCTGAGCAACAGCTTTCCAGGCTAGGTCTTTCTGGCTGCGAGCTATCTGCAGACGTTCGCATTTTCAGAGCAAGGCTGCCGGAGGCCCCCTGCACGGAACCCCTAAGCGACATTTGAAGTTTGAGGGGGCAAGACAAGCAAGTAGCCCCAGTCTCCGTGCCTCTGTGCGAGCAGTGCCATGGGCAGATGAGGCTGAGCAACAGCTTTCCAGGCTAGCTCTTTCTGGCTGCGAGCTATCTGCACACGTTCGCGTTTTCAGAGCAGCGGTCCCTCAGGCCCTCTACATGGACCCCCAAATATACATTTGAAGTTTGAGGACTCAAGACAAGCAAGCAGCCCCAGTCTCTGTGCCTCAGCGCGAGCAGAGCCATGGGCAGATGAGGCTGAGCAACAGCTTTCCAGTCTAGTTGTTTCTGCCTGCGAGCTATCTGCAGACGTTCGCATTTTCGGAGCAGCGCTGTCGGAGGCGCTCGGCACGTACAGCCTAACATACGTCTGAAGTTTGAGGTGGCAAGACAAGCAAGCAGCCCCAGTCTCTGTGCCTCTGTGCGAGCAGTGCCATGGGCAGATGAGGCTGATCAACAGCTTCCCAGGCTAGTTCTTTCTGCCTGCGTGCTATCTGCAGACGTTTGCATTTTCAGAGCAGAGCTACCTTCAGGAACCCGCCACGGACCACTCAAGCTACGTTTGAAGTTTGGATGGCAAGGGAAGCAAGCAGCCCCAGTCTCTGTGCCTCTGTGCGAGCAGTGCCATGGGCAGATGAGGCTGATCAACAGCTTCCCAGGCTAGTTCTTTCTTCCTGCGTGCTATCTGCAGACGTTTGCATTTTCAGAGCAGGGCTACCTTCAGGAACCCGCCACGGACCACTCAAGCTACGTTTGAAGTTTGGATGGCAAGGGAAGCAAGCAGCCCCAGTCTCTGTGACTCTGTGCGAGCAGTGCCATGGGCAGATTAGGCTGAGCAACAGCTTTCCAAGCTAGCTCTTTCTGGCTTCGAGCTATCTGCAGACATTCGCATTTTCGGAGCAGGGCTGCCGGAGGCGCCCATCACGGACCCCAAAATCTACGTTAGAAGTTTCAGGTGGCAATACAATCAAGCAGCCCCAGTCTCTGTGCCCCTGTGCGAGCAGTGCCATGGGCAGATGAGGCTGAGCAACAGCTTTGCAGGCTAGCTCTTTCTGGCTGCGAGCTATCTGCAGACATTCGCATTTTCAGAGCAGGACTGACGGAGGCGCCCGGAACAAACCACCTAAGATAGGTTTGAAGTTTGAAGGGGCAAGAGAAACAAGCAGCCCCAGTCTCTGTGCCTCTGTGCGAGCAGTGCCATAGCCATATGAGGCTGAGCAACAGCTTTCCAGGCTAGGTCTTTCTGGCTGTGAGCTATCTGCAGACGTTCGCATTCTTGGAGCAGGGCTGACGGAGGCGCCCGGCACGGACAACCAAATATACGTTTGAAGTTTGAGGTGGCAAGACAAGCAAGCAGCCCCAGTCTCTGTGCCTCAGTGCGAGCAGAGCCATGGGCAGATGAGGCTGAGCAACAGCTTTCCAGGATAGTTCTTTCTGCCTGCGAGCTATCTGCAGCCGTTCGCATTTTCGGAGCAGCGCTGTCGAAGGCGCTCGGCACGTAGAGCCTAACCTACGTCTGAAGTTTGAGGTGGCAAGACAAGCAAGCAGCCCCAGTCTCTGTGCCTCTGTGCGAGCAGTGCCATGGGCAGATGAGGCTGAGCAACAGCTTTCCAGGCTAGGTCTTTCTGGCTGCGAGCTATCTGCAGACGTTCGCATTTTCAGAGCAAGGCTGCCGGAGGCCCCCTGCACGGAACCCCTAAGCGACATTTGAAGTTTGAGGGGGCAAGACAAGCAAGCAGCCCCAGTCTCTGTGCCTCTGTGCGAGCAGTGCCATGGGCAGATGAGGCTGAGCAACAGCTTTCCAAGCTAGCTCTTTCTGGCTGCGAGCTATCTGCAGACGTTCGCATTCTTGGAGCAGGGCTGACGAAGGCCCCCTGCACGGACCCCCAAAGTTACATTTGACTATTGAGGTCGCAGTATAAGCAAGCAGCCCCAGTCTCTGTGCCCCTGTGCGAGCAGTGCCATGGGCAGATGAGGCTGAGCAACAGCTTTCCAGGCTAGCTCTTTCTAACTGCGAGCTATTTGCAGACTTTCGCATTTTCAGAGCAGGGCTACCTGAGGCACCATGAACGGAACACCTAAGTTATGTATGAAGTTTGAGGGGACAAGAGAAGCAAGCAGCCCCACACTCTGTGCCTCTGTGCGAGCAGTGCCATGGGCAGATGAGGCTGAGCAACAGCTTTCCAGGCTAGCTCTTTCTGGCTGCGAGCTATCTGCAGACGTTCGCATTTTCAGAGTAAGGCTGCCGGAGGCCCCCTGCACGGAACCCATAAGCGACGTTTGAAGTTTGAGGTGGAAAGACAAGCAAGCAGCCCCAGTCTCTGTGCCTCTGTGCGAGCAGTGCCATGGGCAGATGAGACCGAGCAACAGCTTTCCAGGCTAGATCTTTCCTGCTGCGAGCTATCTGCAGACGTTCGCATTTTCAGAACAGGGCTGCTGGAGGCTTCCTGCACGGACCACCTAAGCTAGGTTTGAAGTTTGAAGTTGCAAGACAAGCAAGCAGCCCCAGTCTCTGTGCCTCTGTGCGAGCAGTGCCATGGGCAGATGAGGCTGAGCAACAGCTTTCCAGGCTAGCTCTTTCTGCCTGCGAGCTATCTGCAGCCGTTCGCATTTTCAGAGCAAAGCTGTCGGAGGCGCTCGGCACGTAGAGCCTAACCTACGTCTGAAGTTTGAGGTGGCAAGACAAGCAAGTAGCCCCAGTCTCTGTGCCTCTGTGCGAGCAGTGCCATGGGCAGATGAGGCTGAGCAACAGCTTTCCAGGCTAGCTCTTTCCTGCTGCGAGCTATCTGCAGACGTTTGCATTTTCAGAACAGGGCTGCTGGAGGCTTCCTGCACGGACCACCTAAGCTAGGTTTGAAGTTTGAGGGGGCAAGACAAGCAAGCAGCCCCAGTCTCTGTGCCTCTGTGCGAGCAGTGCCATGGGCAGATGAGGCTGAGCAACAGCTTTCCTGGCTAGCTCTTTCTGGCTGCGAGCTATCTGCAGCCGTTCGCATTTTCGGAGCAGGGCTGTCGGAGGCGCTCGGCACGTAGAGCCTAACCTACGTCTGAAGTTTGAGATGGCAAGGCAAGCAAGTAGCCCCAGTCTCTGTGCCTCTGTGCGAGCAGTGCCATGGGCAGATGAGGCTGAGCGACAGCTTTCCAGGCTAGCTCTTTCTGGCTGCGAGCTATCTGCACACGTTCGCGTTTTCAGAGCAGCGGTCCCTCAGGCCCTCTACATGGACCCCCAAATATACATTTGAAGTTTGAGGACTCAAGACAAGCAAGCAGCCCCAGTCTCTGTGCCTCAGCGCGAGCAGAGCCATGGGCAGATGAGGCTGATCAACAGCTTCCCAGGCTAGTTCTTTCTGCCTGCGTGCTATCTGCAGACGTTTGCATTTTCAGAGCACGGCTACCTTCAGGAACCCGCCACGGACCACTCAAGCTACGTTTGAAGTTTGGATGGCAAGGGAAGCAAGCAGCCCCAGTCTCTGTGACTCTGTGCGAGCAGTGCCATGGGCAGATGAGGCTGATCAACAGCTTCCCAGGCTAGTTATTTCTGCCTGCGTGCTATCTGCAGACGTTTGCATTTTCAGAGCACGGCTACCTTCAGGAACCCGCCACGGACCACTCAAGCTACGTTTGAAGTTTGGATGGCAAGGGAAGCAAGCAGCCCCAGTCTCTGTGACTCTGTGCGAGCAGTGCCATGGGCAGATGAGGCTGAGCAACAACTTTCCAAGCTAGCTCTTTCTGGCTTCGAGCTATCTGCAGACATTCGCATTTTCGGAGCAGGGCTGCCGGAGGCGCCCATCACGGACCCCAAAATCTACGTTAGAAGTTTCAGGTGGCAATACAATCAAGCAGCCCCAGTCTCTGTGCCCCTGTGCGAGCAGTGCCATGGGCAGATGAGGCTGAGCAACAGCTTTCCAGGCTAGCTCTTTCTGGCTGCGAGCTATCTGCAGACATTCGCATTTTCAGAGCAGAACTGACGGAGGCGCCCGGAACAAACCACCTAAGATAGGTTTGAAGTTTGAAGGGGCAAGAGAAACAAGCAGCCCCAGTCTCTGTGCCTCTGTGCGAGCAGAGCCATAGCCATATGAGGCTGAGCAACAGCTTTCCAGGCTAGGTCTTTCTGGCTGTGAGCTATCTGCAGACGTTCGCATTCTTGGAGCAGGGCTGACGGAGGCGCCCGGCACGGACAACCAAATATACGTTTGAAGTTTGAGGTGGCAAGACAAGCAAGCAGCCCCAGTCTCTGTGCCTCAGTGCGAGCAGAGCCATGGGCAGATGAGGCTGAGCAACAGCTTTCCAGGCTAGTTCTTTCTGCCTGCGAGCTATCTGCAGCCGTTCGCATTTTCGGAGCAGCGCTGTCGAAGGCGCTCGGCACGTAGAGCCTAACCTACGTCTGAAGTTTGAGGTGGCAAGACAAGCAAGCAGCCCCAGTCTCTGTGCCTCTGTGCGAGCAGTGCCATGGGCAGATGAGGCTGAGCAACAGCTTTCCAGGCTAGGTCTTTCTGGCTGCGAGCTATCTGCAGACGTTCGCATTTTCAGAGCAAGGCTGCCGGAGGCCCCCTGCACGGAACCCCTAAGCGACGTTTGAAGTTTGAGGTGGAAAGACAAGCAAGCAGCCCCAGTCTCTGTGCCTCTGTGCGAGCAGTGCCATGGGCAGATGAGGCTGAGCAACAGTTTTACAGGCTAGATCATTTTGCCTGCGAGCTATCTGCAGACGTTCGCGTTTTCGGAGCAGGGTTCCCTCAGGCCCTCTGCATGGAACCCCAAATATACATTTGAAGTTTGAGGGGGCAAGACAAGCAAGTAGCCCCAGTCTCCGTGCCTCTGTGCGAGCAGTGCCATGGGCAGATGAGGCTGAGCGACAGCTTTCCAGGCTAGCTCTTTCTGGCTGCGAGCTATCTGCACACGTTCGCGTTTTCAGAGCAGCGGTCCCTCAGGCCCTCTACATGGACCCCCAAATATACATTTGAAGTTTGAGGACTCAAGACAAGCAAGCAGCCCCAATCTCTGTGCCTCAGCGCGAGCAGAGCCATGGGCAGATGAGGCTGAGCAACAGCTTTCCAGTCTAGTTGTTTCTGCCTGCGAGCTATCTGCAGACGTTCGCATTTTCGGAGCAGCGGTGTCGGAGGCGCTCGGCACGTACAGCCTAACTTACGTCTGAAGTTTGAGGTGGCAAGACAAGCAAGCAGCCCCAGTCTCTGTGCCTCTGTGCGAGCAGTGCCATGGGCAGATGAGGCTGATCAACAGCTTCCCAGGCTAGTTCTTTCTGCCTGCGTGCTATCTGCAGACGTTTGCATTTTCAGAGCAGGGCTACCTTCAGGAACCCGCCACGGACCACTCAAGCTACGTTTGAAGTTTGGATGGCAAGGGAAGCAAGCAGCCCCAGTCTCTGTGCCTCTGTGCGAGCAGTACCATGGGCAGATGAGGCTGATCAACAGCTTCCCAGGCTAGTTCTTTCTTCCTGCGTGCTATCTGCAGACGTTTGCATTTTCAGAGCAGGGCTACCTTCAGGAACCCGCCACGGACCACTCAAGCTACGTTTGAAGTTTGGATGGCAAGGGAAGCAAGCAGCCCCAGTCTCTGTGACTCTGTGCGAGCAGTGCCATGGGCAGATTAGGCTGAGCAACAGCTTTCCAAGCTAGCTCTTTCTGGCTTCGAGCTATCTGCAGACATTCGCATTTTCGAAGCAGGGCTGCCGGAGGCGCCCATCACGGACCCCAAAATCTACGTTAGAAGTTTCAGGTGGCAATACAATCAAGCAGCCCCAGTCTCTGTGCCCCTGTGCGAGCAGTGCCATGGGCAGATGAGGCTGAGCAACAGCTTTCCAGGCTAGCTCTTTCTGGCTGCGAGCTATCTGCAGACATTCGCATTTTCAGAGCAGGACTGACGGAGGCGCCCGGAACAAACCACCTAAGATAGGTTTGAAGTTTGAAGGGGCAAGAGAAACAAGCAGCCCCAGTCTCTGTGCCTCTGTGCGAGCAGTGCCATAGCCATATGAGGCTGAGCAACAGCTTTCCAGGCTAGGTCTTTCTGGCTGTGAGCTATCTGCAGACGTTCGCATTCTTGGAGCAGGGCTGACGGAGGCGCCCGGCACGGACAACCAAATATACGTTTGAAGTTTGAGGTGGCAAGACAAGCAAGCAGCCCCAGTCTCTGTGCCTCAGTGCGAGCAGAGCCATGGGCAGATGAGGCTGAGCAACAGCTTTCCAGGCTAGTTCTTTCTGGCTGCGAGCTATCTGCAGACGTTCGCATTTTCAGAGCAAGGCTGCCGGAGGCCCCCTGCACGGAACCCCTAAGCGACGTTTGAAGTTTGAGGTGGAAAGACAAGCAAGCAGCCCCAGTCTCTGTGCCTCTGTGCGAGCAGTGCCATGGGCAGATGAGGCTGAGCAACAGCTTTCCAAGCTAGCTCTTTCTGGCTGCGAGCTATCTGCAGACGTTCGCATTCTTGGAGCAGGGCTGACGAAGGCCCCCTGCACGGACCCCCAAAGTTACATTTGACTATTGAGGTCGCAGTATAAGCAAGCAGCCCCAGTCTCTGTGCCCCTGTGCGAGCAGTGCCATGGGCAGATGAGGCTGAGCAACAGCTTTCCAGGCTAGCTCTTTCTAACTGCGAGCTATTTGCAGACTTTCGCATTTTCAGAGCAGGGCTACCTGAGGCACCATGAACGGAACACCTAAGTTATGTATGAAGTTTGAGGGGACAAGAG
Organism: Opisthocomus hoazin; assembly: GCF_030867145.1. Lineage (NCBI taxonomy): Eukaryota > Metazoa > Chordata > Aves > Opisthocomiformes > Opisthocomidae > Opisthocomus > Opisthocomus hoazin. The sequence goes on along the minus strand of NC_134430.1, from coordinate 18,869,959 downwards.
AAGCAAGCAGCCCCACACTCTGTGCCTCTGTGCGAGCAGTGCCATGGGCAGATGAGGCTGAGCAACAGCTTTCCAGGCTAGCTCTTTCTGGCTGCGAGCTATCTGCAGACGTTCGCATTTTCAGAGTAAGGCTGCCGGAGGCCCCCTGCACGGAACCCATAAGCGACGTTTGAAGTTTGAGGTCGAAAGACAAGCAAGCAGCCCCAGTCTCTGTGCCTCTGTGCGAGCAGTGCCATGGGCAGATGAGGCCGAGCAACAGCTTTCCAGGCTAGATCTTTCCTGCTGCGAGCTATCTGCAGACGTTCGCATTTTCAGAACAGGGCTGCTGGAGGCTTCCTGCACGGACCACCTAAGCTAGGTTTGAAGTTTGAGGTTGCAAGACAAGCAAGCAGCCCCAGTCTCTGTGCCTCTGTGCGAGCAGTGCCATGGGCAGATGAGGCTGAGCAACAGCTTTCCAGGCTAGCTCTTTCTGCCTGCGAGCTATCTGCAGCCGTTCGCATTTTCAGAGCAAAGCTGTCGGAGGCGCTCGGCACGTAGAGCCTAACCTACGTCTGAAGTTTGAGGTGGCAAGACAAGCAAGTAGCCCCAGTCTCTGTGCCTCTGTGCGAGCAGTGCCATGAGCAGATGAGGCTGAGCAACAGCTTTCCAGGCTAGCTCTTTCTAACTGCGAGCTATCTGCAGACTTTCGCATTTTCAGAGCAGGGCTACCTGAGGCACCAAGAACGGAACAGCTAAGATATGTTTGAAGTTTGAGGTGGCAAGACAAGCAAGCAGCCCCAGTCTCTGTGCCTCTGTGCGAGCAGTGCCATGGGCAGATGAGGCTGAGCAACAGCTTTACAGGCTAGATCTTTTTGCCTGCGAGCTATCTGCAGACGTTCGCTTTTTCGGAGCAGGGGTCCCTCAGGCCCTCTGCATGGAACCCCAAATATACATTTGAAGTTTGAGGGGGCAAGACAAGCAAGCAGCCCCAGTCTCTGTGCCTCTGTGCGAGCAGTGCCATGGGCAGATGAGGCTGAGCAACAGCTTTCCAGGCTAGCTCTTTCCTGCTGCGAGCTATCTGCAGACGTTTGCATTTTCAGAACAGGGCTGCTGGAGGCTTCCTGCATGGACCACCTAAGCTATGTCTGAAGTTTGAGGGGGCAAGACAAGCAAGCAGCCCCAGTCTCTGTGCCTCTGTGCGAGCAGTGCCATGGGCAGATGAGGCTGAGCAACAGCTTTCCAGGCTAGCTCTTTCTGCCTGCGAGCTATCTGCAGCCGTTCGCATTTTCGGAGCAGGGCTGTCGGAGGCGCTCGGCACGTAGAGCCTAACCTACGTCTGAAGTTTGAGATGGCAAGGCAAGCAAGTAGCCCCAGTCTCTGTGCCTCTGTGCGAGCAGTGCCATGGGCAGATGAGGCTGAGCGACAGCTTTCCAGGCTAGCTCTTTCTGGCTGCGAGCTATCTGCACACGTTCGCGTTTTCAGAGCAGCGGTCCCTCAGGCCCTCTACATGGACCCCCAAATATACATTTGAAGTTTGAGGACTCAAGACAAGCAAGCAGCCCCAGTCTCTGTGCCTCAGCGCGAGCAGAGCCATGGGCAGATGAGGCTGATCAACAGCTTCCCAGGCTAGTTCTTTCTGACTGCGTGCTATCTGCAGACGTTTGCATTTTCAGAGCACGGCTACCTTCAGGAACCCGCCACGGACCACTCAAGCTACGTTTGAAGTTTGGATGGCAAGGGAAGCAAGCAGCCCCAGTCTCTGTGACTCTGTGCGAGCAGTGCCATGGGCAGATGAGGCTGATCAACAGCTTCCCAGGCTAGTTCTTTCTGCCTGCATGCTATCTGCAGACGTTTGCATTTTCAGAGCACGGCTACCTTCAGGAACCCGCCACGGACCACTCAAGCTACGTTTGAAGTTTGGATGGCAAGGGAAGCAAGCAGCCCCAGTCTCTGTGCCTCTGTGCGAGCAGTGCCATGGGCAGATGAGGCTGAGCAACAGCTTTCCAAGCTAGCTCTTTCTGGCTTCGAGCTATCTGCAGACATTTGCATTTTCGGAGCAGGGCTGCCGGAAGCGCCCATCACGGACCCCAAAATCTACGTTAGAAGTTTCAGGTGGCAATACAATCAAGCAGCCCCAGTCTCTGTGCCCCTGTGCGAGCAGTGCCATGGGCAGATGAGGCTGAGCAACAGCTTTCCAGGCTAGCTCTTTCTGGCTGCGAGCTATCTGCAGACATTCGCATTTTCAGAGCAGGACTGACGGAGGCGCCCGGAACAAACCACCTAAGATAGGTTTGAAGTTTGAAGGGGCAAGAGAAACAAGCAGCCCCAGTCTCTGTGCCTCTGTGCGAGCAGTGCCATAGCCATATGAGGCTGAGCAACAGCTTTCCAGGCTAGGTCTTTCTGGCTGTGAGCTATCTGCAGACGTTCGCATTCTTGGAGCAGGGCTGACGGAGGCGCCCGGCACGGACAACCAAATATACGTTTGAAGTTTGAGGTGGCAAGACAAGCAAGCAGCCCCAGTCTCTGTGCCTCAGTGCGAGCAGAGCCATGGGCAGATGAGGCTGAGCAACAGCTTTCCAGGCTAGTTCTTTCTGCCTGCGAGCTATCTGCAGCCGTTCGCATTTTCGGAGCAGCGCTGTCGAAGGCGCTCGGCACGTAGAGCCTAACCTACGTCTGAAGTTTGAGGTGGCAAGACAAGCAAGCAGCCCCAGTCTCTGTGCCTCTGTGCGAGCAGTGCCATGGGCAGATGAGGCTGAGCAACAGCTTTCCAGGCTAGGTCTTTCTGGCTGCGAGCTATCTGCAGACGTTCGCATTTTCAGAGCAAGGCTGCCGGAGGCCCCCTGCACGGAACCCCTAAGCGACGTTTGAAGTTTGAGGTGGAAAGACAAGCAAGCAGCCCCAGTCTCTGTGCCTCTGTGCGAGCAGTGCCATGGGCAGATGAGGCTGAGCAACAGTTTTACAGGCTAGATCATTTTGCCTGCGAGCTATCTGCAGACGTTCGCGTTTTCGGAGCAGGGTTCCCTCAGGCCCTCTGCATGGAACCCCAAATATACATTTGAAGTTTGAGGGGGCAAGACAAGCAAGTAGCCCCAGTCTCCGTGCCTCTGTGCGAGCAGTGCCATGGGCAGATGAGGCTGAGCGACAGCTTTCCAGGCTAGCTCTTTCTGGCTGCGAGCTATCTGCACACGTTCGCGTTTTCAGAGCAGCGGTCCCTCAGGCCCTCTACATGGACCCCCAAATATACATTTGAAGTTTGAGGACTCAAGACAAGCAAGCAGCCCCAGTCTCTGTGCCTCAGCGCGAGCAGAGCCATGGGCAGATGAGGCTGAGCAACAGCTTTCCAGTCTAGTTGTTTCTGCCTGCGAGCTATCTGCAGACGTTCGCATTTTCGGAGCAGCGCTGTCGGAGGCGCTCGGCACGTACAGCCTAACTTACGTCTGAAGTTTGAGGTGGCAAGACAAGCAAGCAGCCCCAGTCTCTGTGCCTCTGTGCGAGCAGTGCCATGGGCAGATGAGGCTGATCAACAGCTTCCCAGGCTAGTTCTTTCTGCCTGCGTGCTATCTGCAGACGTTTGCATTTTCAGAGCAGGGCTACCTTCAGGAACCCGCCACGGACCACTCAAGCTACGTTTGAAGTTTGGATGGCAAGGGAAGCAAGCAGCCCCAGTCTCTGTGACTCTGTGCGAGCAGTGCCATGGGCAGATGAGGCTGAGCAACAGCTTTCCAAGCTAGCTCTTTCTGGCTTCGAGCTATCTGCAGACGTTCGCATTCTTGGAGCAGGGCTGACGGAGGCCCCCTGCACGGACCCCCAAAGTTACATTTGACTATTGAGGTCGCAGTATAAGCAAGCAGCCCCAGTCTCTGTGCCTCTGTGCGAGCAGTGCCATGGGCAGAGGAGGCTGAGCAACAGCTTTGCAGGCCAGCTCTTTCTGCCTGCGAGCTATCTGCAGACGTTCGCATTTTCGGAGCAGGGCTGCCGGAGGCCCCCATCACGGACCTCAAAATCTACGTTAGAAGTTTCAGGTGGCAATACAATCAAGCAGCCCCAGTCTCTGTGCCCCTGTGCGAGCAGTACCATGGGCAGATGAGGCTGAGCAACAGCTTTCCAGGCTAGCTCTTTCTGGCTGCGAGCTATCTGCAGACGTTCGCATTTTCAGAGTACGGCTTCCGGAGGCCCCCTGCACGGAACCCCTAAGCGACGTTTGAAGTTTGAGGTGGAAAGACAAGCAAGCAGCCCCAGTCTCTGTGCCTCTGTGCGAGCAGTGCCATGGGCAGATGAGGCTGAGCAACAGCTTTCCAGGCTAGCTCTTTCCTGCTGCGAGCTATCTGCAGACGTTCGCATTTTCAGAACAGGGCTGCTGGAGGCTTCCTGCACGGACCACCTAAGCTATGTTTGAAGTTTGAGGTTGCAAGACAAGCAAGCAGCCCCAGTCTCTGTGCCTCTGTGCGAGCAGTGCCATGGGCAGATGAGGCTGAGCAACAGCTTTCCAGGCTAGCTCTTTCTGGCTGCGAGCTATCTGCAGACGTTCGCATTTTCAGAGCAAGGCTGCCGGAGGCCCCCTGCACGGAACCCCTAAGCGACGTTTGAAGTTTGAGGTGGAAAGACAAGCAAGCAGCCCCAGTCTCTGTGCCTCTGTGCGAGCAGTGCCATGGGCAGATGAGGCTGAGCAACAGTTTTACAGGCTAGATCATTTTGCCTGCGAGCTATCTGCAGCCGTTCGCATTTTCGGAGCAGGGTTCCCTCAGCCCCTCTGCATGGAACCCCAAATATACATTTGAAGTTTGAGGGGGCAAGACAAGCAAGCAGCCCCAGTCTCTGTGCCTCTGTGCGAGCAGTGCCATGAGCAGATGAGGCTGAGCAACAGCTTTCCAGGCTAGCTCTTTACTGCTGCGAGCTATCTGCAGACGTTCGCATTTTCAGAACAGGGCTGCTGGAGGCTTCCTGTACGGACCACCTAAGCTAGGTTTGAAGTTTGAGGGGGCAAGACAAGCAAGTAGCCCCAGTCTCTGTGCCTCTGTGCGAGCAGTGCCATGGGCAGATGAGACTGAGCAACAGCTTTCCAGGCTAGCTCTTCTGGCTTCGAGATATCTGCAGACGTTTGCATTTTCAGAGCAGGGCTACCTTCAGGCACAGAGCACGGACCACCTAAGGTACGTTTGAAATTTGGGGGGCAAGGGAAGCAAGCAGCCCCAGTCTCTGTGCCTCTGTGCGAGCATTGCATTGGCAGATGAGGCTGAGCAACAGCTTTCCAGGCTAGATCTTTCTGGCTTCGAGCTATCTGCAGACGTTCGCATTTTCAGAGCAAGGCTGCCGAAGCCCCCCTGCACGGACCCCCAAAGTTATATTTGAATATTGAGGTGGCTGTATAAGCAAGCAGCCCCAGTCTCTGTGCCTCTGTGCGAGCAGAGCCATGGGCAGATGAGGCTGAGCAACAGCTTTCCAGGCTACCTCTTTCTGGCTGCGATCTATCTGCAGCCGTTCGCATTTTCGGAGCAGGACTGTCGGAGGAGCTCGGCACGTAGAGCATAACCTACGTCTGAAGTTTGAGGTGGCAAGACAAGCAAGTAGCCCCAGTCTCTGTGCCTCTGTGCGAGCAGTGCCATAGCCATATGAGGCTGAGCAACAGCTTTCCAGGCTAGGTCTTTCTGCCTGCTAACTATCTGCAGACGTTTGCATTTTCAGAGCAAGACTGCCGGAGGCCCCCTGCACAGACCCCCTAAGAGACGTTTGAAGTTTGAGGGGGCAAGACAAGCAAGCAGCCCCAGTCTCTGTGCCTCTGTGCGAGCAGTGCCATGGGCAGATGAGGCTGAGCAACAGCTTTCCAGGCTAGCTCTTTCTGGCTGCGAGCTATCTGCAGACGTTCGCATTTTCAGAGCAGGGCTGCCGGAGGCCCCCTGCACGGAACCCCTAAGCGACGTTTGAAGTTTGAGGTGGAAAGACAAGCAAGCAGCCCCAGTCTCTGTGCCTCTGTGCGAGCAGTGCCATGGGCAGATGAGGCTGAGCAACAGTTTTACAGGCTAGATCATTTTGCCTGCGAGCTATCTGCAGACATTCGCGTTTTCGGAGCAGGGTTCCCTCAGGCCCTCTGCATGGAACCCCAAATCTACATTTGAAGTTTGAGGGGGCAAGACAAGCAAGCAGCCCCAGTCTCTGTGCCTCTGTGCGAGCAGTGCCATGGGCAGATGAGGCTGAGCAACAGCTTTCCAGGCTAGCTCTTTCTGGCTTCGAGCTATCTGCAGACGTTCGCATTTTCAGAGCAAGGCTGCCGGAGGCCCCTGCACGGACCCCCAAAGTTACATTTGAATATTGAGGTGGCAGTATAAGCAAGCAGCCCCAGTCTCTGTGCCTCTGTGCGAGCAGTGCCATGGGCAGATGAGGCTGAGCAACAGCTTTCCAGGCTAGCTCTTTCTGCCTGCGAGCTATCTGCAGCCGTTCGCATTTTCTGAGCAGGGCTGTCGGAGGCGCTCGGCACGTAGAGCCTAACCTACGTCTGAAGTTTGAGGTGGCAAGACAAGCAAGTAGCCCCAGTCTCTGTGACTCTGTGCGAGCAGTGCCATGGGCAGATGAGGCTGAGCAACAACTTTCCAGGCTAGCTCTTTCTGGCTTCGAGCTATCTGCAGACGTTCGCATATTCAGAGCAAGGCTGCCGAATGCCCCCTGCACGGACCCCCAAAGTTATATTTGAATATTGAGGTGGCTGTATAAGCAAGCAGCCCCAGTCTCTGTGCCTTGTGCGAGCAGTGCCATGGGCAGATGAGGCTGAGCAACAGCTTTTCAGGCTAGCACTTTCTGCCTGCGAGCTATCTGCAGCCGTTCGCATTTTCAGAGCAGGGCTGACGGAGGCGCTCGGCACGTAGAGCCTAACCTACGTCTGAAGTTTGAGGTGGCAAGACAAGCAAGTAGCCCCAGTCTCTGTGCCTCTGTGCGAGCAGTGCCATGGGCAGATGAGGCTGAGCAACAGCTTTCCAGGCTAGCTCTTTCTGCCTGCGAGCTATCTGCAGACATTCGCATTTTTAGAGCAGGGCTGACGGAGGCGCCCGGCACGGACCACCTAAGCTAGATTTGAAGTTTGAAGGAGCAAGAGAAACAAGCAGCCCCAGTCTCTGTGCCTCTGTGCGAGCAGTGCCATAGCCATATGAGGCTGAGCAACAGCTTTCAAGGCTAGCTCTTTGTGGCTGCGAGCTATCTGTAGACGTTTGCATTTTCAGAGCAAGGCTTCCGGAGGCCCCCTGCACAGACCCCCTAAGAGACGTTTGAAGTTTGAGGTGGCAAGACAAGCAAGCAGCCCCAGTCTCTGTGCCTCTGTGCGAGCAGTGCCATGGGCAGATGAGGCTGAGCAACAGCTTTCCAGGCTAGCTCTTTCTGGCTGCGAGCTATCTGCAGACGTTCGCATTTTCAGAGCAGGGCTGGCGGAGGCCCCCTGCACGGAACCCCTAGGCGACGTTTGAAGTTTGAGGTGGAAAGACAAGCAAGCAGCCCCAGTCTCTGTGCCTCTGTGCGAGCAGTGCCATGGGCAGATGAGGCTGAGCAATAGTTTTACAGGCTAGCTCTTTCTGCCTGCGAGCTATCTGCAGCCGTTCGCATTTTCGGAGCAGGGTTCCCTCAGGCCCTCTGCATGGAACCCCAAATATACATTTGAAGTTTGAGGGGGCAAGACAAGCAAGCAGCCCCAGTCTCTGTGCCTCTGTGCGAGCAGTGCCATGGGCAGATGAGACTGAGCAACAGCTTTCCAGGCTAGCTATTTCCTGCTGCGAGCTATCTGCAGACGTTCGCATTTTCAGAACAGGGCTGCTGGAGGCTTCCTGCACGGACCACCTAAGCTAGGTTTGAAGTTTGAGGGGGCAAGACAAGCAAGCAGCCCCAGTCTCTGTGCCTCTGTGCGAGCAGTGCCATGGGCAGATGAGGCTGAGCAACAGCTTTCCAGGCTAGCTCTTTCTGGCTGCGAGCTATCTGCAGACGTTCGCATTTTCAGAGCAGGGCTGCCGGAGGCCCCCTGCACGGAACCCCTAAGCGACGTTTGAAGTTTGAGGTGGAAAGACAAGCAAGCAGCCCCAGTCTCTGTGCCTCTGTGCGAGCAGTGCCATGGGCAGATGAGGCTGAGCAACAGTTTTACAGGCTAGATCATTTTGCCTGCGAGCTATCTGCAGACATTCGCGTTTTCGGAGCAGGGTTCCCTCAGGCCCTCTGCATGGAACCCCAAATCTACATTTGAAGTTTGAGGGGGCAAGACAAGCAAGCAGCCCCAGTCTCTGTGCCTCTGTGCGAGCAGTGCCATGGGCAGATGAGGCTGAGCAACAGCTTTCCAGGCTAGCTCTTTCTGGCTTCGAGCTATCTGCAGACGTTCGCATTTTCAGAGCAAGGCTGCCGGAGGCCCCTGCACGGACCCCCAAAGTTACATTTGAATATTGAGGTGGCAGTATAAGCAAGCAGCCCCAGTCTCTGTGCCTCTGTGCGAGCAGTGCCATGGGCAGATGAGGCTGAGCAACAGCTTTCCAGGCTAGCTCTTTCTGCCTGCGAGCTATCTGCAGCCGTTCGCATTTTCTGAGCAGGGCTGTCGGAGGCGCTCGGCACGTAGAGCCTAACCTACGTCTGAAGTTTGAGGTGGCAAGACAAGCAAGTAGCCCCAGTCTCTGTGACTCTGTGCGAGCAGTGCCATGGGCAGATGAGGCTGAGCAACAACTTTCCAGGCTAGCTCTTTCTGGCTTCGAGCTATCTGCAGACGTTCGCATATTCAGAGCAAGGCTGCCGAATGCCCCCTGCACGGACCCCCAAAGTTATATTTGAATATTGAGGTGGCTGTATAAGCAAGCAGCCCCAGTCTCTGTGCCTTGTGCGAGCAGTGCCATGGGCAGATGAGGCTGAGCAACAGCTTTTCAGGCTAGCACTTTCTGCCTGCGAGCTATCTGCAGCCGTTCGCATTTTCAGAGCAGGGCTGACGGAGGCGCTCGGCACGTAGAGCCTAACCTACGTCTGAAGTTTGAGGTGGCAAGACAAGCAAGTAGCCCCAGTCTCTGTGCCTCTGTGCGAGCAGTGCCATGGGCAGATGAGGCTGAGCAACAGCTTTCCAGGCTAGCTCTTTCTGCCTGCGAGCTATCTGCAGACATTCGCATTTTTAGAGCAGGGCTGACGGAGGCGCCCGGCACGGACCACCTAAGCTAGATTTGAAGTTTGAAGGAGCAAGAGAAACAAGCAGCCCCAGTCTCTGTGCCTCTGTGCGAGCAGTGCCATAGCCATATGAGGCTGAGCAACAGCTTTCAAGGCTAGCTCTTTGTGGCTGCGAGCTATCTGTAGACGTTTGCATTTTCAGAGCAAGGCTTCCGGAGGCCCCCTGCACAGACCCCCTAAGAGACGTTTGAAGTTTGAGGTGGCAAGACAAGCAAGCAGCCCCAGTCTCTGTGCCTCTGTGCGAGCAGTGCCATGGGCAGATGAGGCTGAGCAACAGCTTTCCAGGCTAGCTCTTTCTGGCTGCGAGCTATCTGCAGACGTTCGCATTTTCAGAGCAGGGCTGGCGGAGGCCCCCTGCACGGAACCCCTAGGCGACGTTTGAAGTTTGAGGTGGAAAGACAAGCAAGCAGCCCCAGTCTCTGTGCCTCTGTGCGAGCAGTGCCATGGGCAGATGAGGCTGAGCAATAGTTTTACAGGCTAGCTCTTTCTGCCTGCGAGCTATCTGCAGCCGTTCGCATTTTCGGAGCAGGGTTCCCTCAGGCCCTCTGCATGGAACCCCAAATATACATTTGAAGTTTGAGGGGGCAAGACAAGCAAGCAGCCCCAGTCTCTGTGCCTCTGTGCGAGCAGTGCCATGGGCAGATGAGACTGAGCAACAGCTTTCCAGGCTAGCTATTTCCTGCTGCGAGCTATCTGCAGACGTTCGCATTTTCAGAACAGGGCTGCTGGAGGCTTCCTGCACGGACCACCTAAGCTAGGTTTGAAGTTTGAGGGGGCAAGACAAGCAAGTAGCCCCAGTCTCTGTGCCTCTGTGCGAGCAGTGCCATGGGCAGATGAGACTGAGCAACAGCTTTCCAGGCTAGCTCTTCTGGCTTCGAGATATCTGCAGACGTTTGCATTTTCAGAGCAGGGCTACCTTCAGGCACAGAGCACGGACCACCTAAGGTACGTTTGAAATTTGGGGGGCAAGGGAAGCAAGCAGCCCCAGTCTCTGTGCCTCTGTGCGAGCAATGCATTGGCAGATGAGGCTGAGCAACAGCTTTCCAGGCTAGATCTTTCTGGCTTCGAGCTATCTGCAGACGTTCGCATTTTCAGAGCAAGGCTGCCGAAGGCCCCCTGCACGGACCCCCAAAGTTATATTTGAATATTGAGGTGGCTGTATAAGCAAGCAGCCCCAGTCTCTGTGCCTCTGTGCGAGCAGAGCCATGGGCAGATGAGGCTGAGCAACAGCTTTCCAGGCTACCTCTTTCTGGCTGCGAGCTATCTGCAAACGTTCGCATTTTCAGAGCAGGGCTGCCGGAGGCCCCCTGCACGGAACGCCTAAGAGACGTTTGAAGTTTGAGGTGGAAAGACAAGCAAGCAGCCCCAGTCTCTGTGCCTCTGTGCGAGCAGTGCCATGGGCAGATGAGGCTGAGCAACAGTTTTACAGGCTAGATCATTTTGCCTGCGAGCTATCTGCAGACATTCGCGTTTTCGGAGCAGGGTTCCCTCAGGCCCTCTGCATGGAACCCCAAATATACATTTGAAGTTTGAGGGGGCAAGACAAGCAAGCAGCCCCAGTCTCTGTGCCTCTGTGCGAGCAGTGCCATGGGCAGATGAGGCTGAGCAACAACTTTCCAGGCTAGCTCTTTCTGGCTTCGAGCTATCTGCAGACGTTCGCATATTCAGAGCAAGGCTGCCGAATGCCCCCTGCACGGACCCCCAAAGTTATATTTGAATATTGAGGTGGCTGTATAAGCAAGCAGCCCCAGTCTCTGTGCCTTGTGCGAGCAGTGCCATGGGCAGATGAGGCTGAGCAACAGCTTTTCAGGCTAGCACTTTCTGCCTGCGAGCTATCTGCAGCCGTTCGCATTTTCGGAGCAGGGCTGTCGGAGGCGCTCGGCACGTAGAGCCTAACCTACGTCTGAAGTTTGAGGTGGCAAGACAAGCAAGTAGCCCCAGTCTCTGTGCCTCTGTGCGAGCAGTGCCATGGGCAGATGAGGCTGAGCAACAGCTTTCCAGGCTAGCTCTTTCTGGCTGCGAGCTATCTGCAGACATTCGCATTTTTAGAGCAGGGCTGACGGAGGCGCCCGGCACGGACCACCTAAACTAGATTTGAAGTTTGAAGGGGCAAGAGAAACAAGCAGCCCCAGTCTCTGTGCCTCTGTGCGAGCAGTGCCATAGCCATATGAGGCTGAGCAACAGCTTTCAAGGCTAGCTCTTTGTGGCTGCGAGCTATCTGTAGACGTTTGCATTTTCAGAGCAAGGCTTCCGGAGGCCCCCTGCACAGACCCCCTAAGAGACGTTTGAAGTTTGAGGTGGCAAGACAAGCAAGCAGCCCCAGTCTCTGTGCCTCTGTGCGAGCAGTGCCATGGGCAGATGAGGCTGAGCAACAGCTTTCCAGGCTAGCTCTTTCTGGCTGCGAGCTATCTGCAGACGTTCGCATTTTCAGAGCAGGGCTGGCGGAGGCCCCCTGCACGGAACCCCTAAGCGACGTTTGAAGTTTGAGGTGGAAAGACAAGCAAGCAGCCCCAGTCTCTGTGCCTCTGTGCGAGCAGTGCCATGGGCAGATGAGGCTGAGCAATAGTTTTACAGGCTAGCTCTTTCTGCCTGCGAGCTATCTGCAGCCGTTCGCATTTTCGGAGCAGGGTTCCCTCAGGCCCTCTGCATGGAACCCCAAATATACATTTGAAGTTTGAGGGGGCAAGACAAGCAAGCAGCCCCAGTCTCTGTGCCTCTGTGCGAGCAGTGCCATGAGCAGATGAGGCTGAGCGACAGCTTTCCAGGCTAGCTATTTCCTGCTGCGAGCTATCTGCAGACGTTCGCATTTTCAGAACAGGGCTGCTGGAGGCTTCCTGCACGGACCACCTAAGCTAGGTTTGAAGTTTGAGGGGGCAAGACAAGCAAGTAGCCCCAGTCTCTGTGCCTCTGTGCGAGCAGTGCCATGGGCAGATGAGACTGAGCAACAGCTTTCCAGGCTAGCTCTTCTGGCTTCGAGACATCTGCAGACGTTTGCATTTTCAGAGCAGGGCTACCTTCAGGCACAGAGCACGGACCACCTAAGGTACGTTTGAAATTTGGGGGGCAAGGGAAGCAAGCAGCCCCAGTCTCTGTGCCTCTGTGCGAGCAATGCATTGGCAGATGAGGCTGAGCAACAGCTTTCCAGGCTAGATCTTTCTGGCTTCGAGCTATCTGCAGACGTTCGCATTTTCAGAGCAAGGCTGCCGAAGGCCCCCTGCACGGACCCCCAAAGTTATATTTGAATATTGAGGTGGCTGTATAAGCAAGCAGCCCCAGTCTCTGTGCCTCTGTGCGAGCAGAGCCATGGGCAGATGAGGCTGAGCAACAGCTTTCCAGGCTACCTCTTTCTGGCTGCGATCTATCTGCAGCCGTTCGCATTTTCGGAGCAGGACTGTCGGAGGAGCTCGGCACGTAGAACATAACCTACGTCTGAAGTTTGAGGTGGCAAGACAAGCAAGTAGCCCCAGTCTCTGTGCCTCTGTGCGAGCAGTGCCATAGCCATATGAGGCTGAGCAACAGCTTTCAAGGCTAGGTCTTTCTGGCTGCGAGCTATCTGCAGACGTTTGCATTTTCAGAGCAAGGCTGCCGGAGGGCCCCTGCACAGACCCCCTAAGAGACGTTTGAAGTTTGAGGGGGCAAGACAAGCAAGCAGCCCCAGTCTCTGTGCCTCTGTGCGAGCAGTGCCATGGGCAGATGAGGCTGAGCAACAGCTTTCCAGGCTAGCTCTTTCTGGCTGCGAGCTATCTGCAAACGTTCGCATTTTCAGAGCAGGGCTGCCGGAGGCCCCCTGCACGGAACGCCTAAGAGACGTTTGAAGTTTGAGGTGGAAAGACAAGCAAGCAGCCCCAGTCTCTGTGCCTCTGTGCGAGCAGTGCCATGGGCAGATGAGGCTGAGCAACAGTTTTACAGGCTAGATCATTTTGCCTGCGAGCTATCTGCAGACATTCGCGTTTTCGGAGCAGGGTTCCCTCAGGCCCTCTGCATGGAACCCCAAATATACATTTGAAGTTTGAGGGGGCAAGACAAGCAAGCAGCCCCAGTCTCTGTGCCTCTGTGCGAGCAGTGCCATGGGCAGATGAGGCTGAGCAACAGCTTTGCAGGCTAGCTCTTTCTGGCTGCGAGCTATCTGCAGACATTCGCATTTTTAGAGCAGGGCTGACGGAGGCGCCCCTGCACGGACCACCTAAGCTAGGTTTGAAGTTTGAAGGGGCAAGAGAAACAAGCAGCCCCAGTCTCTGTGCCTCTGTGCGAGCAGTGCCATAGCCATATGAGGCTGAGCAACAGCTTTCCAGGCTAGGTCTTTCTGGCTGCGAGCTATCTGCAGACGTTTGCATTTTCAGAGCAAGGCTGCCGGAGGCCCCCTGCACAGACCCCCTAAGAGACGTTTGAAGTTTGAGGGGGCAAGACAAGCAAGCAGCCCCAGTCTCTGTGCCTCTGTGCGAGCAGTGCCATGGGCAGATGAGGCTGAGCAACAGCTTTCCAGGCTAGCTCTTTCTGGCTGCGAGCTATCTGCAGACGTTCGCATTTTCGGAGCAGGTCTGCCGGAGGCCCCCTGCACGGAACCCCTAAGCGACGTTTGAAGTTTGAGGTGGAAAGACAAGCAAGCAGCCCCAGTCTCTGTGCCTCTGTGCGAGCAGTGCCATGGGCAGATGAGGCTGAGCAACAGTTTTACAGGCTAGATCATTTTGCCTGCGAGCTATCTGCAGACATTCGCGTTTTCGGAGCAGGGTTCCCTCAGGCCCTCTGCATGGAACCCCAAATCTACATTTGAAGTTTGAGGGGGCAAGACAAGCAAGCAGCCCCAGTCTCTGTGCCTCTGTGCGAGCAGTGCCATGGGCAGATGAGGCTGAGCAACAGCTTTCCAGGCTAGCTCTTTCTGGCTTCGAGCTATCTGCAGACGTTCGCATTTTCAGAGCAAGGCTGCCGGAGGCCCCTGCACGGACCCCCAAAGTTACATTTGAATATTGAGGTGGCAGTATAAGCAAGCAGCCCCAGTCTCTGTGCCTCTGTGCGAGCAGTGCCATGGGCAGATGAGGCTGAGCAACAGCTTTCCAGGCTAGCTCTTTCTGCCTGCGAGCTATCTGCAGCCGTTCGCATTTTCGGAGCAGGGCTGTCGGAGGCGCTCGGCACGTAGAGCCTAACCTACGTCTGAAGTTTGAGGTGGCAAGACAAGCAAGTAGCCCCAGTCTCTGTGCCTCTGTGCGAGCAGTGCCATGGGCAGATGAGGCTGAGCAACAGCTTTCCAGGCTAGCTCTTTCTGGCTGCGAGCTATCTGCAGACATTCGCATTTTTAGAGCAGGGCTGACGGAGGCCCCCTGCACGGACCCCCAAAGTTATATTTGAATATTGAGGTGGCTGTATAAGCAAGCAGCCCCAGTCTCTGTGCCTCTGTGCGAGCAGTGCCATGGGCAGATGAGGCTGAGCAACAGCTTTCCAGGCTAGCTCTTTCTGCCTGCGAGCTATCTGCAGACGTTCGCATTTTCAGAGCAGGGCTACATTCAGGCACACGGCACGGACCACCTAAGCTGCGTTTGAAGTTTGGGGGGCAAGACAAGCAAGCAGCCCCGGTCTCTGTGCCTCTGTGCGAGCAGTGCCATGGGCAGATGAGGCTGAGCAACAACTTTCCAGGCTAGCTCTTTCTGGCTTCGAGCTATCTGCAGACGTTCGCATTTTCAGAGCAAGGCTGCCGGAGGCCCCCTGCACGGACCCCCAAAGTTATATTTGAATATTGAGGTGGCTGTATAAGCAAGCAGCCCCAGTCTCTGTGCCTCTGTGCGAGCAGTGCCATGGGCAGATGAGGCTGAGCAACAGCTTTCCAGGCTAGCTCTTTCTGCCTGCGAGCTATCTGCAGCCGTTCGCATTTTCGGAGCAGGGCTGTCGGAGGCGCTCGGCACGTAGAGCCTAACCTACGTCTGAAGTTTGAGGTGGCAATACAAGCAAGTAGCCCCAGTCTCTGTGCCTCTGTGCGAGCAGTGCCATGGGCAGATGAGGCTGAGCAACAGCTTTCCAGGCTAGCTCTTTCTGGCTGCGAGCTATCTGAAGACGTTCGCATTTTCAGAGCAGGGCTGGCGGAGGCCCCCTGCACGGAACCCCTAAGCGACGTTTGAAGTTTGAGGTGGAAAGACAAGCAAGCAGCCCCAGTCTCTGTGCCTCTGTGCGAGCAGTGCCATGGGCAGATGAGGCTGAGCAATAGTTTTACAGGCTAGCTCTTTCTGCCTGCGAGCTATCTGCAGCCGTTCGCATTTTCGGAGCAGGGTTCCCTCAGGCCCTCTGCATGGAACCCCAAATATACATTTGAAGTTTGAGGGGGCAAGACAAGCAAGCAGCCCCAGTCTCTGTGCCTCTGTGCGAGCAGTGCCATGAGCAGATGAGGCTGAGCAACAGCTTTCCAGGCTAGCTCTTTCCTGCTGCGAGCTATCTGCAGACGTTCGCATTTTCAGAACAGGGCTGCTGGAGGCTTCCTGCACGGACCACCTAAGCTAGGTTTGAATTTTGAGGGGGCAAGACAAGCAAGTAGCCCCAGTCTCTGTGCCTCTGTGCGAGCAGTGCCATGGGCAGATGAGACTGAGCAACAGCTTTCCAGGCTAGCTCTTTCTGCCTGCGAGCTATCTGCAGACGTTTGCATTTTCAGAGCAGGGCTACCTTCAGGCACAGAGCACGGACCACCTAAGGTACGTTTGAAATTTGGGGGGCAAGGGAAGCAAGCAGCCCCAGTCTCTGTGCCTCTGTGCGAGCAATGCATTGGCAGATGAGGCTGAGCAACAGCTTTCCAGGCTAGATCTTTCTGGCTTCGAGCTATCTGCAGACGTTCGCATTTTCAGAGCAAGGCTTCCGAAGGCCCCCTGCACGGACCCCCAAAGTTATATTTGAATATTGAGGTGGCTGTATAAGCAAGCAGCCCCAGTCTCTGTGCCTCTGTGCGAGCAGAGCCATGGGCAGATGAGGCTGAGCAACAGCTTTCCAGGCTACCTCTTTCTGGCTGCGAGCTATCTGCAGCCGTTCGCATTTTCGGAGCAAAGCTGTCGGAGGAGCTCGGCACGTAGAGCATAACCTACGTCTGAAGTTTGAGGTGGCAAGACAAGCAAGTAGCCCCAGTCTCTGTGCCTCTGTGCGAGCAGTGCCATGGGCAGATGAGGCTGAGCAACAGCTTTGCAGGCTAGCTCTTTCTGGCTGCGAGCTATCTGCAGACATTCGCATTTTTAGAGCAGGGCTGACGGAGGCGCCCGGCACGGACCACCTAAGCTAGGTTTGAAGTTTGAAGGGGCAAGAGAAACAAGCAGCCCCAGTCTCTGTGCCTCTGTGCGAGCAGTGCCATAGCCATATGAGGCTGAGCAACAGCTTTCCAGGCTAGGTCTTTCTGCCTGCTAACTATCTGCAGACGTTTGCATTTTCAGAGCAAGGCTGCCGGAGGCCCCCTGCACAGACCCCCTAAGAGACGTTTGAAGTTTGAGGGGGCAAGACAAGCAAGCAGCCCCAGTCTCTGTGCCTCTGTGCGAGCAGTGCCATGGGCAGATGAGGCTGAGCAACAGCTTTCCAGGCTAGCTCTTTCTGGCTGCGAGCTATCTGCAGACGTTCGCATTTTCAGAGCAGGGCTGCCGGAGGCCCCCTGCACGGAACCCCTAAGCGACGTTTGAAGTTTGAGGTGGAAAGACAAGCAAGCAGCCCCAGTCTCTGTGCCTCTGTGCGAGCAGTGCCATGGGCAGATGAGGCTGAGCAACAGTTTTACAGGCTAGATCATTTTGCCTGCGAGCTATCTGCAGACATTCGCGTTTTCGGAGCAGGGTTCCCTCAGGCCCTCTGCATGGAACCCCAAATCTACATTTGAAGTTTGAGGGGGAAGACAAGCAAGCAGCCCCAGTCTCTGTGCCTCTGTGCGAGCAGTGCCATGGGCAGATGAGGCTGAGCAACAGCTTTCCAGGCTAGCTCTTTCTGGCTTCGAGCTATCTGCAGACGTTCGCATTTTCAGAGCAAGGCTGCCGGAGGCCCCTGCACGGACCCCCAAAGTTACATTTGAATATTGAGATGGCAGTATAAGCAAGCAGCCCCAGTCTCTGTGCCTTGTGCGAGCAGTGCCATGGGCAGATGAGGCTGAGCAACAGCTTTTCAGGCTAGCACTTTCTGCCTGCGAGCTACCTGCAGCCGTTCGCATTTTCGGAGCAGGGCTGTCGGAGGCGCTCGGCACGTAGAGCCTAACCTACGTCTGAAGTTTGAAGTGGCAAGACAAGCAAGTAGCCCCAGTCTCTGTGCCTCTGTGCGAGCAGTGCCATGGGCAGATGAGGCTGAGCAACAGCTTTCCAGGCTAGCTCTTTCTGGCTGCGAGCTATCTGCAGACATTCGCATTTTTAGAGCAGGGCTGACGGAGGCGCCCGGCACGGACCACCTAAGCTAGATTTGAAGTTTGAAGGGGCAAGAGAAACAAGCAGCCCCAGTCTCTGTGCCTCTGTGCGAGCAGTGCCATAGCCATATGAGGCTGAGCAACAGCTTTCCAGGCTAGCTCTTTCTGGCTGCGAGCTATCTGCAGACGTTCGCATTTTCAGAGCAGGGCTGGCGGAGGCCCCCTGCACGGAACCCCTAAGCGACGTTTGAAGTTTGAGGTGGAAAGACAAGCAAGCAGCCCCAGTCTCTGTGCCTCTGTGCGAGCAGTGCCATGGGCAGATGAGGCTGAGCAATAGTTTTACAGGCTAGCTCTTTCTGCCTGCGAGCTATCTGCAGCCGTTCGCATTTTCGGAGCAGGGTTCCCTCAGGCCCTCTGCATGGAACCCCAAATATACATTTGAAGTTTGAGGGGGCAAGACAAGCAAGCAGCCCCAGTCTCTGTGCCTCTGTGCGAGCAGTGCCATGAGCAGATGAGGCTGAGCAACAGCTTTCCAGGCTAGCTATTTCCTGCTGCGAGCTATCTGCAGACGTTCGCATTTTCAGAACAGGGCTGCTGGAGGCTTCCTGCACGGACCACCTAAGCTAGGTTTGAAGTTTGAGGGGGCAAGACAAGCAAGTAGCCCCAGTCTCTGTGCCTCTGTGCGAGCAGTGCCATGGGTAGATGAGACTGAGCAACAGCTTTCCAGTCTAGCTCTTCTGGCTTCGAGATATCTGCAGACGTTTGCATTTTCAGAGCAGGGCTACCTTCAGGCACAGAGCACGGACCACCTAAGGTACGTTTGAAATTTGGGGGGCAAGGGAAGCAAGCAGCCCCAGTCTCTGTGCCTCTGTGCGAGCAATGCATTGGCAGATGAGGCTGAGCAACAGCTTTCCAGGCTAGATCTTTCTGGCTTCGAGCTATCTGCAGACGTTCGCATTTTCAGAGCAAGGCTGCCGAAGGCCCCCTGCACGGACCCCCAAAGTTATATTTCAATATTGAGGTGGCTGTATAAGCAAGCAGCCCCAGTCTCTGTGCCTCTGTGCGAGCAGAGCCATGGGCAGATGAGGCTGAGCAACAGCTTTCCAGGCTACCTCTTTCTGGCTGCGATCTATCTGCAGCCGTTCGCATTTTCGGAGCAGGACTGTCGGAGGAGCTCGGCACGTAGATCATAACCTACGTCTGAAGTTTGAGGTGGCAAGACAAGCAAGTAGCCCCAGTCTCTGTGCCTCTGTGCGAGCAGTGCCATAGCCATATGAGGCTGAGCAACAGCTTTCCAGGCTAGGTCTTTCTGGCTGCGAGCTATCTGCAGACGTTTGCATTTTCAGAGCAAGGCTGCCGGAGGGCCCCTGCACAGACCCCCTAAGAGACGTTTGAAGTTTGAGGGGGCAAGACAAGCAAGCAGCCCCAGTCTCTGTGCCTCTGTGCGAGCAGTGCCATGGGCAGATGAGGCTGAGCAACAGCTTTCCAGGCTAGCTCTTTCTGGCTGCGAGCTATCTGCAAACGTTCGCATTTTCAGAGCAGGGCTGCCGGAGGCCCCCTGCACGGAACGCCTAAGAGACGTTTGAAGTTTGAGGTGGAAAGACAAGCAAGCAGCCCCAGTCTCTGTGCCTCTGTGCGAGCAGTGCCATGGGCAGATGAGGCTGAGCAACAGTTTTACAGGCTAGATCATTTTGCCTGCGAGCTATCTGCAGACATTCGCGTTTTCGGAGCAGGGTTCCCTCAGGCCCTCTGCATGGAACCCCAAATCTACATTTGAAGTTTGAGGGGGCAAGACAAGCAAGCAGCCCCAGTCTCTGTGCCTCTGTGCGAGCAGTGCCATGGGCAGATGAGGCTGAGCAACAGCTTTCCAGGCTAGCTCTTTCTGGCTGCGAGCTATCTGCAGACATTCGCATTTTTAGAGCAGGGCTGACGGAGGCGCCCGGCACGGACCACCTAAGCTAGGTTTGAAGTTTGAAGGGGCAAGAGAAACAAGCAGCCCCAGTCTCTGTGCCTCTGTGCGAGCAGTGCCATAGCCATATGAGGCTGAGCAACAGCTTTCCAGGCTAGGTCTTTCTGGCTGCGAGCTTTTTGCAGACGTTTGCATTTTCAGAGCAAGGCTGCCGGAGGCCCCCTGCACAGACCCCCTAAGAGACGTTTGAAGTTTGAGGGGGCAAGACAAGCAAGCAGCCCCAGTCTCTGTGCCTCTGTGCGAGCAGTGCCATGGGCAGATGAGGCTGAGCAACAGCTTTCCAGGCTAGCTCTTTCTGGCTGCGAGCTATCTGCAGACGTTCGCATTTTCAGAACAGGGCTGCCGGAGGCCCCTGCACGGACCCCCAAAGTTACATTTGAATATTGAGGTGGCAGTATAAGCAAGCAGCCCCAGTCTCTGTGCCTCTGTGCGAGCAGTGCCATGGACAGATGAGGCTGAGCAACAGCTTTCCAGGCTAGCTCTTTCTGCCTGCGAGCTATCTGCAGCCGTTCGCATTTTCGGAGCAGGGCTGTCGGAGGCGCTCGGCACGTAGAGCCTAACCTACGTCTGAAGTTTGAGGTGGCAAGACAAGCAAGTAGCCCCAGTCTCTGTGCCTCTGTGCGAGCAGTGCCATGGGCAGATGAGGCTGAGCAACAGCTTTCCAGGCTAGCTCTTTCTGGCTGCGAGCTATCTGCAGACATTCGCATTTTTAGAGCAGGGCTGACGGAGGCCCCCTGCACGGACCCCCAAAGTTATATTTGAATATTGAGGTGGCTGTATAAGCAAGCAGCCCCAGTCTCTGTGCCTCTGTGCGAGCAGTGCCATGGGCAGATGAGGCTGAGCAACAGCTTTCCAGGCTAGCTCTTTCTGCCTGCGAGCTATCTGCAGACGTTCGCATTTTCAGAGCAGGGCTACATTCAGGCACACGGCACGGACCACCTAAGCTGCGTTTGAAGTTTGGGGGGCAAGACAAGCAAGCAGCCCCGGTCTCTGTGCCTCTGTGCGAGCAGTGCCATGGGCAGATGAGGCTGAGCAACAACTTTCCAGGCTAGCTCTTTCTGGCTTCGAGCTATCTGCAGACGTTCGCATTTTCAGAGCAAGGCTGCCGGAGGCCCCCTGCACGGACCCCCAAAGTTATATTTAGAATATTGAGGTGGCTGTATAAGCAAGCAGCCCCAGTCTCTGTGCCTCTGTGCGAGCAGTGCCATGGGCAGATGAGGCTGAGCAACAGCTTTCCAGGCTAGCTCTTTCTGCCTGCGAGCTATCTGCAGCCGTTCGCAATTTCGGAGCAGGGCTGTCGGAGGCGCTCGGCACGTAGAGCCTAACCTACGTCTGAAGTTTGAGGTGGCAATACAAGCAAGTAGCCCCAGTCTCTGTGCCTCTGTGCGAGCAGTGCCATGGGCAGATGAGGCTGAGCAACAGCTTTCCAGGCTAGCTCTTTCTGGCTGCGAGCTATCTGCAGACATTCGCATTTTTAGAGCAGGGCTGACGGAGGCGCCCGGCACGGACCACCTAAGCTAGATTTGAAGTTTGAAGGGGCAAGAGAAACAAGCAGCCCCAGTCTCTGTGCCTCTGTGCGAGCAGTGCCATAGCCATATGAGGCTGAGCAACAGCTTTCCAGGCTAGCTCTTTGTGGCTGCGAGCTATCTGTAGACGTTTGCATTATCAGAGCAAGGCTTCCGGAGGCCCCCTGCACAGACCCCCTAAGAGACGTTTGAAGTTTGAGGGGGCAAGACAAGCAAGCAGCCCCAGTCTCTGTGCCTCTGTGCGAGCAGTGCCATGGGCAGATGAGGCTGAGCAACAGCTTTCCAGGCTAGCTCTTTCTGGCTGCGAGCTATCTGCAGACGTTCGCATTTTCAGAGCAGGGCTGGCGGAGGCCCCCTGCACGGAACCCCTAAGCGACGTTTGAAGTTTGAGGTGGAAAGACAAGCAAGCAGCCCCAGTCTCTGTGCCTCTGTGCGAGCAGTGCCATGGGCAGATGAGGCTGAGCAATAGTTTTACAGGCTAGCTCTTTCTGCCTGCGAGCTATCTGCAGCCGTTCGCATTTTCGGAGCAGGGTTCCCTCAGGCCCTCTGCATGGAACCCCAAATATACATTTGAAGTTTGAGGGGGCAAGACAAGCAAGCAGCCCCAGTCTCTGTGCCTCTGTGCGAGCAGTGCCATGAGCAGATGAGGCTGAGCAACAGCTTTCCAGGCTAGCTCTTTCCTGCTGCGAGCTATCTGCAGACGTTCGCATTTTCAGAACAGGGCTGCTGGAGGCTTCCTGCACGGACCACCTAAGCTAGGTTTGAAGTTTGAGGGGGCAAGACAAGCAAGTAGCCCCAGTCTCTGTGCCTCTGTGCGAGCAGTGCCATGGGCAGATGAGGCTGAGCAACAGCTTTCCAGGCTAGCTCTTTCTGCCTGCGAGCTATCTGCAGACGTTCGCATTTTCAGAGCAAGGCTGCCGAAGGCCCCCTGCACGGACCCCCAAAGTTATATTTGAATATTGAGGTGGCTGTATAAGCAAGCAGCCCCAGTCTCTGTGCCTCTGTGCGAGCAGAGCCATGGGCAGATGAGGCTGAGCAACAGCTTTCCAGGCTAACTCTTTCTGGCTGCGAGCTATCTGCAGCCGTTCGCATTTTCGGAGCAGGACTGTCGGAGGAGCTCGGCACGTAGAGCATAACCTACGTCTGAAGTTTGAGGTGGCAAGACAAGCAAGTAGCCCCAGTCTCTGTGCCTCTGTGCGAGCAGTGCCATGGGCAGATGAGACTGAGCAACAGCTTTCCAGGCTAGCTCTTTCTGGCTGCGAGCTATCTGCAGACATTCGCATTTTTAGAGCAGGGCTGACGGAGGCGCCCGGCACGGACCACCTAAGCTAGACTTGAAGTTTGAAGGGGCAAGAGAAACAAGCAGCCCCACTCTCTGTGCCTCTGTGCGAGCAGTGCCATGGGCAGATGAGGCTGAGCAACAGCTTTCCAGGCTAGGTCTTTCTGGCTGCGAGCTATCTGCAGACGTTCGCATTTTCAGAGCAAGGCTGCCGGAGGGCCCCTGCACAGACCCCCTAAGAGACGTTTGGAGTTTGAGGGGGCAAGACAAGCAAGCAGCCCCAGTCTCTGTGCCTCTGTGCGAGCAGTGCCATGGGCAGATGAGGCTGAGCAACAGCTTTCCAGGCTAGCTCTTTCTGGCTGCGAGCTATCTGCAGACGTTCGCATTTTCAGAGCAGGGCTGCCGGAGGCCCCCTGCACGGAACGCCTAAGAGACGTTTGAAGTTTGAGGTGGAAAGACAAGCAAGCAGCCCCAGTCTCTGTGCCTCTGTGCGAGCAGTGCCATGGGCAGATGAGGCTGAGCAACAGTTTTACAGGCTAGATCATTTTGCCTGCGAGCTATCTGCAGACATTCGCGTTTTCGGAGCAGGGTTCCCTCAGGCCCTCTGCATGGAACCCCAAATATACATTTGAAGTTTGAGGGGGCAAGACAAGCAAGCAGCCCCAGTCTCTGTGCCTCTGTGCGAGCAGTGCCATGGGCAGATGAGGCTGAGCAACAGCTTTGCAGGCTAGCTCTTTCTGGCTGCGAGCTATCTGCAGACATTCGCATTTTTAGAGCAGGGCTGACGGAGGCGCCCGGCACGGACCACCTAAGCTAGGTTTGAAGTTTGAAGGGGCAAGAGAAACAAGCAGCCCCAGTCTCTGTGCCTCTGTGCGAGCAGTGCCATAGCCATATGAGGCTGAGCAACAGCTTTCCAGGCTAGGTCTTTCTGGCTGCGAGCTATCTGCAGACGTTTGCATTTTCAGAGCAAGGCTGCCGGAGGCCCCCTGCACAGACCGCCTAAGAGACGTTTGAAGTTTGAGGGGGCAAGACAAGCAAGCAGCCCCAGTCTCTGTGCCTCTGTGCGAGCAGTGCCATGGGCAGATGAGGCTGAGCAACAGCTTTCCAGGCTAGCTCTTTCTGGCTGCGAGCTATCTGCAGACGTTCGCATTTTCAGAGCAGGGCTGCCGGAGGCCCCCTGCATGGAACCCCTAAGCGACGTTTGAAGTTTGAGGTGGAAAAACAAGCAAGCAGCCCCAGTCTCTGTGCCTCTGTGCGAGCAGTGCCATGGGCAGATAAGGCTGAGCAACAGTTTTACAGGCTAGATCATTTTGCCTGAGAGCTATCTGCAGACATTCGCGTTTTCGGAGCAGGGTTCCCTCAGGCCCTCTGCATGGAACCCCAAATCTACATTTGAAGTTTGAGGGGGCAAGACAAGCAAGCAGCCCCAGTCTCTGTGCCTCTGTGCGAGCAGTGCCATGGGCAGATGAGGCTGAGCAACAGCTTTCCAGGCTAGCTCTTTCTGGCTTCGAGCTATCTGCAGACGTTCGCATTTTCAGAGCAAGGCTGCCGGAGGCCCCTGCACGGACCCCCAAAGTTACATTTGAATATTGAGGTGGCAGTATAAGCAAGCAGCCCCAGTCTCTGTGCCTCTGTGCGAGCAGTGCCATGGGCAGATGAGGCTGAGCAACAGCTTTGCAGGCTAGCTCTTTCTGGCTGCGAGCTATCTGCAGACATTCGCATTTTTAGAGCAGGGCTGACGGAGGCGCCCGGCACGGACCACCTAAGCTAGGTTTGAAGTTTGAAGGGGCAAGAGAAACAAGCAGCCCCAGTCTCTGTGCCTCTGTGCGAGCAGTGCCATAGCCATATGAGGCTGAGCAACAGCTTTCCAGGCTAGGTCTTTCTGGCTGCGAGCTATCTGCAGACGTTTGCATTTTCAGAGCAAGGCTGCCGGAGGCCCCCTGCACAGACCGCCTAAGAGACGTTTGAAGTTTGAGGGGGCAAGACAAGCAAGCAGCCCCAGTCTCTGTGCCTCTGTGCGAGCAGTGCCATGGGCAGATGAGGCTGAGCAACAGCTTTCCAGGCTAGCTCTTTCTGGCTGCGAGCTATCTGCAGACGTTCGCATTTTCAGAGCAGGGCTGCCGGAGGCCCCCTGCACGGAACCCCTAAGCGACGTTTGAAGTTTGAGGTGGAAAAACAAGCAAGCAGCCCCAGTCTCTGTGCCTCTGTGCGAGCAGTGCCATGGGCAGATAAGGCTGAGCAACAGTTTTACAGGCTAGATCATTTTGCCTGAGAGCTATCTGCAGACATTCGCGTTTTCGGAGCAGGGTTCCCTCAGGCCCTCTGCATGGAACCCCAAATCTACATATGAAGTTTGAGGGGGCAAGACAAGCAAGCAGCCCCAGTCTCTGTGCCTCTGTGCGAGCAGTGCCATGGGCAGATGAGGCTGAGCAACAGCTTTCCAGGCTAGCTCTTTCTGGCTTCGAGCTATCTGCAGACGTTCGCATTTTCAGAGCAAGGCTGCCGGAGGCCCCTGCACGGACCCCCAAAGTTACATTTGAATATTGAGGTGGCAGTATAAGCAAGCAGCCCCAGTCTCTGTGCCTCTGTGCGAGCAGTGCCATGGGCAGATGAGGCTGAGCAACAGCTTTCCAGGCTAGCACTTTCTGCCTGCGAGCTATCTGCAGCCGTTCGCATTTTCGGAGCAGGGCTTTCGGAGGCGCTCGGCACCTAGAGCCTAACCTACGTCTGAAGTTTGAGGTGGCAAGACAAGCAAGTAGCTGCAGTCTCTGTGCCTCTGTGCGAGCAGTGCCATGGGCAGATGAGGCTGAGCAACAGCTTTCCAGGCTAGCTCTTTCTGGCTGCGAGCTATCTGCAGACATTCGCATTTTTAGAGCAGGGCTGACGGAGGCGCCCGGCACGGACCACCTAAGCTAGATTTGAAGTTTGAAGGGGCAAGAGAAACAAGCAGCCCCAGTCTCTGTGCCTCTGTGCGAGCAGTGCCATAGCCATATGAGGCTGAGCAACAGCTTTCCAGGCTAGCTCTTTGTGGCTGCGAGCTATCTGCAGACGTTTGCATTTTCAGAGCAAGGCTTCCGGAGGCCCCCTGCACAGACCCCCTAAGAGACGTTTGAAGTTTGAGGGGGCAAGACAAGCAAGCAGCCCCAGTCTCTGTGCCTCTGTGCGAGCAGTGCCATGGGCAGATGAGGCTGAGCAACAGCTTTCCAGGCTAGCTCTTTCTGGCTGCGAGCTATCTGCAGACGTTCGCATTTTCAGAGCAGGGCTGCCGGAGGCCCCCTGCACGGAACCCCTAAGCGACGTTTGAAGTTTGAGGTGGAAAGACAAGCAAGCAGCCCCAGTCTCTGTGCCTCTGTGCGAGCAGTGCCATGGGCAGATGAGGCTGAGCAACAGTTTTACAGGCTAGATCATTTTGCCTGCGAGCTATCTGCAGACATTCGCGTTTTCGGAGCAGGGTTCCCTCAGGCCCTCTGCATGGAACCCCAAATCTACATTTGAAGTTTGAGGGGGCAAGACAAGCAAGCAGCCCCAGTCTCTGTGCCTCTGTGCGAGCAGTGCCATGGGCAGATGAGGCTGAGCAACAGCTTTGCAGGCTAGCTCTTTCTGGCTGCGAGCTATCTTCAGACATTCGCATTTTTAGAGCAGGGCTGACGGAGGCGCCCGGCACGGACCACCTAAGCTAGGTTTGAAGTTTGAAGGGGCAAGAGAAACAAGCAGCCCCAGTCTCTGTGCCTCTGTGCGAGCAGTGCCATGGGCAGATGAGACTGAGCAACAGCTTTCCAGGCTAGCTCTTTCTGCCTGCGAGCTATCTGCAGACGTTTGCATTTTCAGAGCAGGGCTACCTTCAGGCACAGAGCACGGACCACCTAAGGTACGTTTGAAATTTGGGGGGCAAGGGAAGCAAGCAGCCCCAGTCTCTGTGCCTCTGTGCGAGCAATGCATTGGCAGATGAGGCTGAGCAACAGCTTTCCAGGCTAGATCTTTCTGGCTTCGAGCTATCTGCAGACGTTCGCATTTTCAGAGCAAGGCTGCCGAAGGCCCCCTGCACGGACCCCCAAAGTTATATTTGAATATTGAGGTGGCTGTATAAGCAAGCAGCCCCAGTCTCTGTGCCTCTGTGCGAGCAGAGCCATGGGCAGATGAGGCTGAGCAACAGCTTTCCAGGCTAACTCTTTCTGGCTGCGAGCTATCTGCAGCCGTTCGCACTTTCGGAGCAGGACTGTCGGAGGAGCTCGGCACGTAGAGCATAACCTACGTCTGAAGTTTGAGGTGGCAAGACAAGCAAGTAGCCCCAGTCTCTGTGCCTCTGTGCGAGCAGTGCCATGGGCAGATGAGGCTGAGCAACAGCTTTCCAGGCTAGCTCTTTCTGGCTGCGAGCTATCTGCAGACATTCGCATTTTTAGAGCAGGGCTGACGGAGGCGCCCGGCACGGACCACCTAAGCTAGACTTGAAGTTTGAAGGGGCAAGAGAAACAAGCAGCCCCACTCTCTGTGCCTCTGTGCGAGCAGTGCCATGGGCAGATGAGGCTGAGCAACAGCTTTCCAGGCTAGGTCTTTCTGGCTGCGAGCTATCTGCAGACGTTCGCATTTTCAGAGCAAGGCTGCCGGAGGGCCCCTGCACAGACCCCCTAAGAGACGTTTGGAGTTTGAGGGGGCAAGGGAAGCAAGCAGCCCCAGTCTCTGTGCCTCTGTGCGAGCAGTGCCATGGGCAGATGAGGCTGAGCAACAGCTTTCCAGGCTAGCTCTTTCTGGCTGCGAGCTATCTGCAGACGTTCGCATTTTCAGAGCAGGGCTGCCGGAGGCCCCCTGCACGGAACCCCTAAGCGACGTTTGAAGTTTGAGGTGGAAAAACAAGCAAGCAGCCCCAGTCTCTGTGCCTCTGTGCGAGCAGTGCCATGGGCAGATAAGGCTGAGCAACAGTTTTACAGGCTAGATCATTTTGCCTGAGAGCTATCTGCAGACATTCGCGTTTTCGGAGCAGGGTTCCCTCAGGCCCTCTGCATGGAACCCCAAATCTACATTTGAAGTTTGAGGGGGCAAGACAAGCAAGCAGCCCCAGTCTCTGTGCCTCTGTGCGAGCAGTGCCATGGGCAGATGAGGCTGAGCAACAGCTTTCCAGGCTAGCTCTTTCTGGCTTCGAGCTATCTGCAGACGTTCGCATTTTCAGAGCAAGGCTGCCGGAGGCCCCTGCACGGACCCCCAAAGTTACATTTGAATATTGAGGTGGCAGTATAAGCAAGCAGCCCCAGTCTCTGTGCCTCTGTGCGAGCAGTGCCATGGGCAGATGAGGCTGAGCAACAGCTTTCCAGGCTAGCACTTTCTGCCTGCGAGCTATCTGCAGCCGTTCGCATTTTCGGAGCAGGGCTTTCGGAGGCGCTCGGCACCTAGAGCCTAACCTACGTCTGAAGTTTGAGGTGGCAAGACAAGCAAGTAGCCCCAGTCTCTGTGCCTCTGTGCGAGCAGTGCCATGGGCAGATGAGGCTGAGCAACAGCTTTCCAGGCTAGCTCTTTCTGGCTGCGAGCTATCTGCAGACATTCGCATTTTTAGAGCAGGGCTGACGGAGGCGCCCGGCACGGACCACCTAAGCTGGATTTGAAGTTTGAAGGGGCAAGAGAAACAAGCAGCCCCAGTCTCTGTGCCTCTGTGCGAGCAGTGCCATAGCCATATGAGGCTGAGCAACAGCTTTCCAGGCTAGCTCTTTGTGGCTGCGAGCTATCTGCAGACGTTTGCATTTTCAGAGCAAGGCTTCCAGAGGCCCCCTGCACAGACCCCCTAAGAGACGTTTGAAGTTTGAGGGGGCAAGACAAGCAAGCAGCCCCAGTCTCTGTGCCTCTGTGCGAGCAGTGCCATGGGCAGATGAGGCTGAGCAACAGCTTTCCAGGCTAGCTCTTTCTGGCTGCGAGCTATCTGCAGACGTTCGCATTTTCAGAGCAGGGCTGCCGGAGGCCCCCTGCACGGAACCCCTAAGCGACGTTTGAAGTTTGAGGTGGAAAGACAAGCAAGCAGCCCCAGTCTCTGTGCCTCTGTGCGAGCAGTGCCATGGGCAGATGAGGCTGAGCAACAGTTTTACAGGCTAGATCATTTTGCCTGCGAGCTATCTGCAGACATTCGCGTTTTCGGAGCAGGGTTCCCTCAGGCCCTCTGCATGGAACCCCAAATCTACATTTGAAGTTTGAGGGGGCAAGACAAGCAAGCAGCCCCAGTCTCTGTGCCTCTGTGCGAGCAGTGCCATGGGCAGATGAGGCTGAGCAACAGCTTTGCAGGCTAGCTCTTTCTGGCTGCGAGCTATCTGCAGACATTCGCATTTTTAGAGCAGGGCTGACGGAGGCGCCCGGCACGGACCACCTAAGCTAGGTTTGAAGTTTGAAGGGGCAAGAGAAACAAGCAGCCCCAGTCTCTGTGCCTCTGTGCGAGCAGTGCCATAGCCATATGAGGCTGAGCAACAGCTTTCCAGGCTAGGTCTTTCTGGCTGTGAGCTATCTGCAGACGTTTGCATTTTCAGAGCAAGGCTGCCGGAGGCCCCCTGCACAGACCGCCTAAGAGACGTTTGAAGTTTGAGGGGGCAAGACAAGCAAGCAGCCCCAGTCTCTGTGCCTCTGTGCGAGCAGTGCCATGGGCAGATGAGGCTGAGCAACAGCTTTCCAGGCTAGCTCTTTCTGGCTGCGAGCTATCTGCAGACGTTCGCATTTTCAGAGCAGGGCTGCCGGAGGCCCCCTGCATGGAACCCCTAAGCGACGTTTGAAGTTTGAGGTGGAAAAACAAGCAAGCAGCCCCAGTCTCTGTGCCTCTGTGCGAGCAGTGCCATGGGCAGATAAGGCTGAGCAACAGTTTTACAGGCTAGATCATTTTGCCTGAGAGCTATCTGCAGACATTCGCGTTTTCGGAGCAGGGTTCCCTCAGGCCCTCTGCATGGAACCCCAAATCTACATTTGAAGTTTGAGGGGGCAAGACAAGCAAGCAGCCCCAGTCTCTGTGCCTCTGTGCGAGCAGTGCCATGGGCAGATGAGGCTGAGCAACAGCTTTCCAGGCTAGCTCTTTCTGGCTTCGAGCTATCTGCAGACGTTCGCATTTTCAGAGCAAGGCTGCCGGAGGCCCCTGCACGGACCCCCAAAGTTACATTTGAATATTGAGGTGGCAGTATAAGCAAGCAGCCCCAGTCTCTGTGCCTCTGTGCGAGCAGTGCCATGGGCAGATGAGGCTGAGCAACAGCTTTGCAGGCTAGCTCTTTCTGGCTGCGAGCTATCTGCAGACATTCGCATTTTTAGAGCAGGGCTGACGGAGGCGCCCGGCACGGACCACCTAAGCTAGGTTTGAAGTTTGAAGGGGCAAGAGAAACAAGCAGCCCCAGTCTCTGTGCCTCTGTGCGAGCAGTGCCATAGCCATATGAGGCTGAGCAACAGCTTTCCAGGCTAGGTCTTTCTGGCTGCGAGCTATCTGCAGACGTTTGCATTTTCAGAGCAAGGCTGCCGGAGGCCCCCTGCACAGACCGCCTAAGAGACGTTTGAAGTTTGAGGGGGCAAGACAAGCAAGCAGCCCCAGTCTCTGTGCCTCTGTGCGAGCAGTGCCATGGGCAGATGAGGCTGAGCAACAGCTTTCCAGGCTAGCTCTTTCTGGCTGCGAGCTATCTGCAGACGTTCGCATTTTCAGAGCAGGGCTGCCGGAGGCCCCCTGCACGGAACCCCTAAGCGACGTTTGAAGTTTGAGGTGGAAAAACAAGCAAGCAGCCCCAGTCTCTGTGCCTCTGTGCGAGCAGTGCCATGGGCAGATAAGGCTGAGCAACAGTTTTACAGGCTAGATCATTTTGCCTGAGAGCTATCTGCAGACATTCGCGTTTTCGGAGCAGGGTTCCCTCAGGCCCTCTGCATGGAACCCCAAATCTACATATGAAGTTTGAGGGGGCAAGACAAGCAAGCAGCCCCAGTCTCTGTGCCTCTGTGCGAGCAGTGCCATGGGCAGATGAGGCTGAGCAACAGCTTTCCAGGCTAGCTCTTTCTGGCTTCGAGCTATCTGCAGACGTTCGCATTTTCAGAGCAAGGCTGCCGGAGGCCCCTGCACGGACCCCCAAAGTTACATTTGAATATTGAGGTGGCAGTATAAGCAAGCAGCCCCAGTCTCTGTGCCTCTGTGCGAGCAGTGCCATGGGCAGATGAGGCTGAGCAACAGCTTTCCAGGCTAGCACTTTCTGCCTGCGAGCTATCTGCAGCCGTTCGCATTTTCGGAGCAGGGCTTTCGGAGGCGCTCGGCACCTAGAGCCTAACCTACGTCTGAAGTTTGAGGTGGCAAGACAAGCAAGTAGCTGCAGTCTCTGTGCCTCTGTGCGAGCAGTGCCATGGGCAGATGAGGCTGAGCAACAGCTTTCCAGGCTAGCTCTTTCTGGCTGCGAGCTATCTGCAGACATTCGCATTTTTAGAGCAGGGCTGACGGAGGCGCCCGGCACGGACCACCTAAGCTAGATTTGAAGTTTGAAGGGGCAAGAGAAACAAGCAGCCCCAGTCTCTGTGCCTCTGTGCGAGCAGTGCCATAGCCATATGAGGCTGAGCAACAGCTTTCCAGGCTAGCTCTTTGTGGCTGCGAGCTATCTGCAGACGTTTGCATTTTCAGAGCAAGGCTTCCGGAGGCCCCCTGCACAGACCCCCTAAGAGACGTTTGAAGTTTGAGGGGGCAAGACAAGCAAGCAGCCCCAGTCTCTGTGCCTCTGTGCGAGCAGTGCCATGGGCAGATGAGGCTGAGCAACAGCTTTCCAGGCTAGCTCTTTCTGGCTGCGAGCTATCTGCAGACGTTCGCATTTTCAGAGCAGGGCTGCCGGAGGCCCCCTGCACGGAACCCCTAAGCGACGTTTGAAGTTTGAGGTGGAAAGACAAGCAAGCAGCCCCAGTCTCTGTGCCTCTGTGCGAGCAGTGCCATGGGCAGATGAGGCTGAGCAACAGTTTTACAGGCTAGATCATTTTGCCTGCGAGCTATCTGCAGACATTCGCGTTTTCGGAGCAGGGTTCCCTCAGGCCCTCTGCATGGAACCCCAAATCTACATTTGAAGTTTGAGGGGGCAAGACAAGCAAGCAGCCCCAGTCTCTGTGCCTCTGTGCGAGCAGTGCCATGGGCAGATGAGGCTGAGCAACAGCTTTGCAGGCTAGCTCTTTCTGGCTGCGAGCTATCTGCAGACATTCGCATTTTTAGAGCAGGGCTGACGGAGGCGCCCGGCACGGACCACCTAAGCTAGGTTTGAAGTTTGAAGGGGCAAGAGAAACAAGCAGCCCCAGTCTCTGTGCCTCTGTGCGAGCAGTGCCATGGGCAGATGAGACTGAGCAACAGCTTTCCAGGCTAGCTCTTTCTGCCTGCGAGCTATCTGCAGACGTTTGCATTTTCAGAGCAGGGCTACCTTCAGGCACAGAGCACGGACCACCTAAGGTACGTTTGAAATTTGGGGGGCAAGGGAAGCAAGCAGCCCCAGTCTCTGTGCCTCTGTGCGAGCAATGCATTGGCAGATGAGGCTGAGCAACAGCTTTCCAGGCTAGATCTTTCTGGCTTCGAGCTATCTGCAGACGTTCGCATTTTCAGAGCAAGGCTGCCGAAGGCCCCCTGCACGGACCCCCAAAGTTATATTTGAATATTGAGGTGGCTGTATAAGCAAGCAGCCCCAGTCTCTGTGCCTCTGTGCGAGCAGAGCCATGGGCAGATGAGGCTGAGCAACAGCTTTCCAGGCTAACTCTTTCTGGCTGCGAGCTATCTGCAGCCGTTCGCACTTTCGGAGCAGGACTGTCGGAGGAGCTCGGCACGTAGAGCATAACCTACGTCTGAAGTTTGAGGTGGCAAGACAAGCAAGTAGCCCCAGTCTCTGTGCCTCTGTGCGAGCAGTGCCATGGGCAGATGAGGCTGAGCAACAGCTTTCCAGGCTAGCTCTTTCTGGCTGCGAGCTATCTGCAGACATTCGCATTTTTAGAGCAGGGCTGACGGAGGCGCCCGGCACGGACCACCTAAGCTAGACTTGAAGTTTGAAGGGGCAAGAGAAACAAGCAGCCCCACTCTCTGTGCCTCTGTGCGAGCAGTGCCATGGGCAGATGAGGCTGAGCAACAGCTTTCCAGGCTAGGTCTTTCTGGCTGCGAGCTATCTGCAGACGTTCGCATTTTCAGAGCAAGGCTGCCGGAGGGCCCCTGCACAGACCCCCTAAGAGACGTTTGGAGTTTGAGGGGGCAAGGGAAGCAAGCAGCCCCAGTCTCTGTGCCTCTGTGCGAGCAGTGCCATGGGCAGATGAGGCTGAGCAACAGCTTTCCAGGCTAGCTCTTTCTGGCTGCGAGCTATCTGCAGACGTTCGCATTTTCAGAGCAGGGCTGCCGGAGGCCCCCTGCACGGAACCCCTAAGCGACGTTTGAAGTTTGAGGTGGAAAAACAAGCAAGCAGCCCCAGTCTCTGTGCCTCTGTGCGAGCAGTGCCATGGGCAGATAAGGCTGAGCAACAGTTTTACAGGCTAGATCATTTTGCCTGAGAGCTATCTGCAGACATTCGCGTTTTCGGAGCAGGGTTCCCTCAGGCCCTCTGCATGGAACCCCAAATCTACATTTGAAGTTTGAGGGGGCAAGACAAGCAAGCAGCCCCAGTCTCTGTGCCTCTGTGCGAGCAGTGCCATGGGCAGATGAGGCTGAGCAACAGCTTTCCAGGCTAGCTCTTTCTGGCTTCGAGCTATCTGCAGACGTTCGCATTTTCAGAGCAAGGCTGCCGGAGGCCCCTGCACGGACCCCCAAAGTTACATTTGAATATTGAGGTGGCAGTATAAGCAAGCAGCCCCAGTCTCTGTGCCTCTGTGCGAGCAGTGCCATGGGCAGATGAGGCTGAGCAACAGCTTTCCAGGCTAGCACTTTCTGCCTGCGAGCTATCTGCAGCCGTTCGCATTTTCGGAGCAGGGCTTTCGGAGGCGCTCGGCACCTAGAGCCTAACCTACGTCTGAAGTTTGAGGTGGCAAGACAAGCAAGTAGCCCCAGTCTCTGTGCCTCTGTGCGAGCAGTGCCATGGGCAGATGAGGCTGAGCAACAGCTTTCCAGGCTAGCTCTTTCTGGCTGCGAGCTATCTGCAGACATTCGCATTTTTAGAGCAGGGCTGACGGAGGCGCCCGGCACGGACCACCTAAGCTGGATTTGAAGTTTGAAGGGGCAAGAGAAACAAGCAGCCCCAGTCTCTGTGCCTCTGTGCGAGCAGTGCCATAGCCATATGAGGCTGAGCAACAGCTTTCCAGGCTAGCTCTTTGTGGCTGCGAGCTATCTGCAGACGTTTGCATTTTCAGAGCAAGGCTTCCGGAGGCCCCCTGCACAGACCCCCTAAGAGACGTTTGAAGTTTGAGGGGGCAAGACAAGCAAGCAGCCCCAGTCTCTGTGCCTCTGTGCGAGCAGTGCCATGGGCAGATGAGGCTGAGCAACAGCTTTCCAGGCTAGCTCTTTCTGGCTGCGAGCTATCTGCAGACGTTCGCATTTTCAGAGCAGGGCTGCCGGAGGCCCCCTGCACGGAACCCCTAAGCGACGTTTGAAGTTTGAGGTGGAAAGACAAGCAAGCAGCCCCAGTCTCTGTGCCTCTGTGCGAGCAGTGCCATGGGCAGATGAGGCTGAGCAACAGTTTTACAGGCTAGATCATTTTGCCTGCGAGCTATCTGCAGACATTCGCGTTTTCGGAGCAGGGTTCCCTCAGGCCCTCTGCATGGAACCCCAAATCTACATTTGAAGTTTGAGGGGGCAAGACAAGCAAGCAGCCCCAGTCTCTGTGCCTCTGTGCGAGCAGTGCCATGGGCAGATGAGGCTGAGCAACAGCTTTGCAGGCTAGCTCTTTCTGGCTGCGAGCTATCTGCAGACATTCGCATTTTTAGAGCAGGGCTGACGGAGGCGCCCGGCACGGACCACCTAAGCTAGGTTTGAAGTTTGAAGGGGCAAGAGAAACAAGCAGCCCCAGTCTCTGTGCCTCTGTGCGAGCAGTGCCATAGCCATATGAGGCTGAGCAACAGCTTTCCAGGCTAGGTCTTTCTGGCTGCGAGCTATCTGCAGACGTTTGCATTTTCAGAGCAAGGCTGCCGGAGGCCCCCTGCACAGACCCCCTAAGAGACGTTTGAAGTTTGAGGGGGCAAGACAAGCAAGCAGCCCCAGTCTCTGTGCCTCTGTGCGAGCAGTGCCATGGGCAGATGAGGCTGAGCAACAGCTTTCCAGGCTAGCTCTTTCTGGCTGCGAGCTATCTGCAGACGTTCGCATTTTCAGAGCAGGGCTGCCGGAGGCCCCCTGCATGGAACCCCTAAGCGACGTTTGAAGTTTGAGGTGGAAAGACAAGCAAGCAGCCCCAGTCTCTGTGCCTCTGTGCGAGCAGTGCCATAGCCATATGAGGCTGAGCAACAGTTTTACAGGCTAGATCATTTTGCCTGCGAGCTATCTGCAGACATTCGCGTTTTCGGAGCAGGGTTCCCTCAGGCCCTCTGCATGGAACCCCAAATCTACATTTGAAGTTTGAGGGGGCAAGACAAGCAAGCAGCCCCAGACTCTGTGCCTCTGTGCGAGCAGTGCCATGGGCAGATGAGGCTGAGCAACAGCTTTCCAGGCTAGCTCTTTCTGCCTGCGAGCTATCTGCAGACGTTCGCATTTTCAGAGCAAGGCTGCCGGAGGCCCCTGCACGGACCCCCAAAGTTACATTTGAATATTGAGGTGGCAGTATAAGCAAGCAGCCCCAGTCTCTGTGCCTCTGTGCGAGCAGTGCCATGGGCAGATGAGGCTGAGCAACAGCTTTCCAGGCTAGCTCTTTCTGCCTGCGAGCTATCTGCAGACGTTCGCATTTTCGGAGCAGGGCTGTCGGAGGCGCTCGGCACGTAGAGCCTAACCTACGTCTGAAGTTTGAGGTGGCAAGACAAGCAAGCAGCCCCAGTCTCTCTGCCTCTGTGCGAGCAGTGCCAGGGGCAGATGAGACTGAGCAACAGCTTTCCAGGCTAGCTCTTTCTGCTTGCGAGCTATCTGCAGACGTTCGCATTTTAAGAGCAGGGCTACCTTCAGGCACACGGCACGGACCACCTAAGCTACGTTTGAAGTTTGGGAGGCAAGGGAAGCAAGCAGCCCCAGTCTCTGTGCCTCTGTGCGAGCAGTGCCATGGGCAGATGAGGCTGAGCAACAGCTTTCCAAGCTAGCTCTTTCTGGCTTCGGGCTGTCTGCAGACGTTCGCATTTTCAGAGCAAGGCTGCCGGAGGCCCCCTGCACGGACCCCCAAAGTTACATTTGACTATTGAGGTGGCAGTATAAGCAAGCAGCCCCAGTCTCTGTGCCTCTGTGCGAGCAGTGCCATGGGCAGATGAGGCTGAGCAATAGCTTTCCAGGCTAGCTCTTTCTAACTGCGAGCTATCTGCAGACATTCGCATTTTTAGAGCAGG
Organism: Opisthocomus hoazin; assembly: GCF_030867145.1. Taxonomy (NCBI): domain Eukaryota; kingdom Metazoa; phylum Chordata; class Aves; order Opisthocomiformes; family Opisthocomidae; genus Opisthocomus; species Opisthocomus hoazin. The sequence goes on along the minus strand of NC_134430.1, from coordinate 18,834,329 downwards.
GCTGACGGAGGCGCCCGGCACGGACCACCTAAGCTAGGTTTGAAGTTTGAAGGGGCAAGAGAAACAAGCAGCCCCAGTCTCTGTGCCTCTGTGCGAGCAGTGCCATAGCCATATGAGGCTGAGCAACAGCTTTCCAGGCTAGGTCTTTCTGGCTTCGAGCTATCTGCAGACGTTTGCATTTTCAGAGCAAGGCTGCCGGAGGCCCCCTGCACGGACCCCCTAAGAGACGTTTGAAGTTTGAGGGGGCAAGACAAGCAAGCAGCCCCAGTCTCTGTGCCTCTGTGCGAGCAGTGCCATGGGCAGATGAGGCTGAGCAACAGCTTTCCAGGCTAGCTCTTTCTGGCTGCGAGCTATCTGCAGACGTTCGCATTTTCGGAGCAGGGCTGCCGGAGGCCCCCTGCACGGAACCCCTAAGCGACGTTTGAAGTTTGAGGTGGAAAGACAAGCAAGCAGCTCCAGTCTCTGTGCCTCTGTGCGAGCAGTGCCATGGGCATATGAGGCTGAGCAACAGCTTTCCAGGCTAGATCATTTTGCCTGCGAGCTATCTGCAGACGTTCGCGTTTTCGGAGCAGGGTTCCCTCAGGCCCTCTGCATGGAACCCCAAATATACATTTGAAGTTTGAGGGGGCAAGACAAGCAAGCAGCCCCAGTCTCTGTGCCTCTGTGCGAGCAGTGCCATGGGCAGATGAGGCTGAGCAACAGCTTTCCAGGCTAGCTCTTTCCTGCTGCGAGCTATCTGCAGACGTTCGCATTTTCAGAGCAAGGCTGCCGGAGGCCCCTGCACGGACCCCCAAAGTTACTTTTGAATATTGAGGTGGCAGTATAAGCAAGCAGCCCCAGTCTCTGTGCCTCTGTGCGAGCAGTGTAATGGGCAGATGAGGCTGAGCAACAGCTTTCCAGGCTAGCTCTTTCTGCCTGCGAGCTATCTGCAGCCGTTCGCATTTTCGGAGCAGGGCTGTCGGAGGCGCTCGGCACGTAGAGCCTAACCTACGTCTGAAGTTTGAGGTGGCAAGACAAGCAAGCAGCCCCAGTCTCTGTGCCTCTGTGCGAGCAGTGCCAGGTGCAGATGAGACTGAGCAACAGCTTTCCAGGCTAGCTCTTTCTGGCTTCGAGCTATCTGCAGACGTTCGCATTTTCAGAGCAGGGCTACCTTCAGGCACACGGCACGGACCACCTAAGTTACGTTTGAAGTTTGGGGGGCAAGGGAAGCAAGCAGCCCCAGTCTCTGTGCCTCTGTGCGAGCAGTGCCATGGGCAGATGAGGCTGAGCAACAGCTTTCCAGGCTAGCTCTTTCTGGCTTCGAGCTATCTGCAGACGTTCGCATTTTCAGAGCAAGGCTGCCGAAGCCCCCCTGCACGGACCCCCAAAGTTATATTTGAATATTGAGGTGGCAGTACAAGCAAGCAGCCCCAGTCTCTGTGCCTCTGTGCGAGCAGTGCCATGGGCAGATGAGGCTGAGCAACAGCTTTCCAGGCTAGCTCTTTCTGGCTGCGAGCTATCTGCAGACGTTCGCATTTTCGGAGCAGGTCTGCCGAAGGCCCCCTGCACGGACCCCCTAAGCGACGTTTGAAGTTTGAGGTGGAAAGACAAGCAAGCAGCTCCAGTCTCTGTGCCTCTGTGTGAGCGGTGCCATGGGCAGATGAGGCTGAGCAACAGTTTTACAGGCTAGATCATTTTGCCTGCGAGCTATCTGCAGACGTTCGCGTTTTCGGAGCAGGGTTCCTTCAGGCCCTCTGCATGGAACCCCAAATATACATTTGAAGTTTGAGGGGGCAAGACAAGCAAGCAGCCCCAGTCTCTGTGCCTCTGTGCGAGCAGTGCCATGGGCAGATGAGGCTGAGCAACAGCTTTCCAGGCTAGCTCTTTCCTGCTGCGAGCTATCTGCAGACGTTCGCATTTTCAGAACAGGGCTGCTGGAGGCTTTCTGCACGGACCACCTTATCTAGTTTTGAAGTTTGAGGGGGCAAGACAAGCAAGAAGCCCCAGTCTCTGTGCCTCTGTGCGAGCAGTGCCAGGGGCAGATGAGACTGAGCAACAGCTTTCCAGGCTAGCTCTTTCTGCCTGCGAGCTATCTGCAGACGTTCGCATTTTCAGAGCAAGGCTGCCGGAGGCCCCCTGCACGGACCCCCAAAGTTACATTTGAATATTGAGGTGGCAGTATAAGCAAGCAGCCCCAGTCTCTGTGCCTCTGTGCGAGCAGTGCCATGGGCAGATGAGGCTGAGCAACAGCTTTCCAGGCTAGCTCTTTCTGGCTGCGAGCTATCTGCAGACGTTCGCATTTTCGGAGCAGGGCTGCCGGAGGCCCCCTGCACGGAACCCCTAAGCGACGTTTGAAGTTTGAGGTGGAAAGACAAGCAAGCAGCTCCAGTCTCTGTGCCTCTGTGCGAGCAGTGCCATGGGCAGATGAGGCTGAGCAACAGCTTTCCAGGCTAGATCATTTTGTGTGCGAGCTATCTGCAGACGTTCGCGTTTTCGGAGCAGGGTTCCCTCAGGCCCTCTGCATGGAACCCCAAATATACATTTGAAGTTTGAGGGGGCAAGACAAGCAAGCAGCCCCAGTCTCTGTGCCTCTGTGCGAGCAGTGCCATGGGCAGATGAGGCTGAGCAACAGCTTTCCAGGCTAGCTCTTTCCTGCTGCGAGCTATCTGCAGACGTTCGCATTTTCAGAGCAAGGCTGCCGGAGGCCCCTGCACGGACCCCCAAAGTTACTTTTGAATATTGAGGTGGCAGTATAAGCAAGCAGCCCCAGTCTCTGTGCCTCTGTGCGAGCAGTGTAATGGGCAGATGAGGCTGAGCAACAGCTTTCCAGGCTAGCTCTTTCTGCCTGCGAGCTATCTGCAGCCGTTCGCATTTTCGGAGCAGGGCTGTCGGAGGCGCTCGGCACGTAGAGCCTAACCTACGTCTGAAGTTTGAGGTGGCAAGACAAGCAAGCAGCCCCAGTCTCTGTGCCTCTGTGCGAGCAGTGCCAGGTGCAGATGAGACTGAGCAACAGCTTTCCAGGCTAGCTCTTTCTGCCTGCGAGCTATCTGCAGACGTTCGCATTTTCAGAGCAGGGCTACCTTCAGGCACACGGCACGGACCACCTAAGTTACGTTTGAAGTTTGGGGGGCAAGGGAAGCAAGCAGCCCCAGTCTCTGTGCCTCTGTGCGAGCAGTGCCATGGGCAGATGAGGCTGAGCAACAGCTTTCCAGGCTAGCTCTTTCTGGCTTCGAGCTATCTGCAGACGTTCGCATTTTCAGAGCAAGGCTGCCGAAGCCCCCCTGCACGGACCCCCAAAGTTATATTTGAATATTGAGGTGGCAGTACAAGCAAGCAGCCCCAGTCTCTGTGCCTCTGTGCGAGCAGTGCCATGGGCAGATGAGGCTGAGCAACAGCTTTCCAGGCTAGCTCTTTCTGGCTGCGAGCTATCTGCAGACGTTCGCATTTTCGGAGCAGGTCTGCCGAAGGCCCCCTGCACGGACCCCCTAAGCGACGTTTGAAGTTTGAGGTGGAAAGACAAGCAAGCAGCTCCAGTCTCTGTGCCTCTGTGTGAGCGGTGCCATGGGCAGATGAGGCTGAGCAACAGTTTTACAGGCTAGATCATTTTGCCTGCGAGCTATCTGCAGACGTTCGCGTTTTCGGAGCAGGGTTCCTTCAGGCCCTCTGCATGGAACCCCAAATATACATTTGAAGTTTGAGGGGGCAAGACAAGCAAGCAGCCCCAGTCTCTGTGCCTCTGTGCGAGCAGTGCCATGGGCAGATGAGGCTGAGCAACAGCTTTCCAGGCTAGCTCTTTCCTGCTGCGAGCTATCTGCAGACGTTCGCATTTTCAGAACAGGGCTGCTGGAGGCTTTCTGCACGGACCACCTTATCTAGTTTTGAAGTTTGAGGGGGCAAGACAAGCAAGAAGCCCCAGTCTCTGTGCCTCTGTGCGAGCAGTGCCAGGGGCAGATGAGACTGAGCAACAGCTTTCCAGGCTAGCTCTTTCTGCCTGCGAGCTATCTGCAGACGTTCGCATTTTCAGAGCAAGGCTGCCGGAGGCCCCCTGCACGGACCCCCAAAGTTACATTTGAATATTGAGGTGGCAGTATAAGCAAGCAGCCCCAGTCTCTGTGCCTCTGTGCGAGCAGTGCCATGGGCAGATGAGGCTGAGCAACAGCTTTCCAGGCTAGCTCTTTCTGCCTGCGAGCTATCTGCAGCCGTTCGCATTTTCGGAGCAGGGCTGTCGGAGGCGCTCGGCACGTAGAGCCTAACCTACGTCTGAAGTTTGAGGTGGCAAGACAAGCAAGTAGCCCCAGTCTCTGTGCCTCTGTGCGAGCAGTGCCATGGGCAGATGAGGCTGAGCAACAGCTTTCCAGGCTAGCTCTTTCAAGCTGCGAGCTATCTGCAGACATTCGCATTTTTAGAGCAGGGCTGACGGAGGCGCCCGGCACGGACCACCTAAGCTAGGTTTGAAGTTTGAAGGGGCAAGAGAAACAAGCAGCCCCACTCTCTGTGCCTCTGTGCGAGCAGTGCCATAGCCATATGAGGCTGAGCAACAGCTTTCCAGGCTAGGTCTTTCTGGCTGCGAGCTATCTGCAGACGTTTGCATTTTCAGAGCAAGGCTGCCGGAGGCCCCCTGCACGGACCCCCTAAGAGACGTTTGAAGTTTGAGGGGGCAAGACAAGCAAGCAGCCCCAGTCTCTGTGCCTCTGTGCGAGCAGTGCCATGGGCAGATGAGGCTGAGCAACAGCTTTCCAGGCTAGCTCTTTCTGGCTGCGAGCTATCTGCAGACGTTCGCATTTTCGGAGCAGGGCTGCCGGAGGCCCCCTGCACGGAACCCCTAAGCGACGTTTGAAGTTTGAGGTGGAAAGACAAGCAAGCAGCTCCAGTCTCTGTGCCTCTGTGCGAGCAGTGCCATGGGCAGATGAGGCTGAGCAACAGCTTTCCAGGCTAGATCATTTTGTGTGCGAGCTATCTGCAGACGTTCGCGTTTTCGGAGCAGGGTTCCCTCAGGCCCTCTGCATGGAACCCCAAATATACATTTGAAGTTTGAGGGGGCAAGACAAGCAAGCAGCCCCAGTCTCTGTGCCTCTGTGCGAGCAGTGTAATGGGCAGATGAGGCTGAGCAACAGCTTTCCAGGCTAGCTCTTTCTGCCTGCGAGCTATCTGCAGCCGTTCGCATTTTCGGAGCAGGGCTGTCGGAGGCGCTCGGCACGTAGAGCCTAACCTACGTCTGAAGTTTGAGGTGGCAAGACAAGCAAGCAGCCCCAGTCTCTGTGCCTCTGTGCGAGCAGTGCCAGGTGCAGATGAGACTGAGCAACAGCTTTCCAGGCTAGCTCTTTCTGCCTGCGAGCTATCTGCAGACGTTCGCATTTTCAGAGCAGGGCTACCTTCAGGCACACGGCACGGACCACCTAAGTTACGTTTGAAGTTTGGGGGGCAAGGGAAGCAAGCAGCCCCAGTCTCTGTGCCTCTGTGCGAGCAGTGCCATGGGCAGATGAGGCTGAGCAACAGCTTTCCAGGCTAGCTCTTTCTGGCTTCGAGCTATCTGCAGACGTTCGCATTTTCAGAGCAAGGCTGCCGAAGCCCCCCTGCACGGACCCCCAAAGTTATATTTGAATATTGAGGTGGCAGTATAAGCAAGCAGCCCCAGTCTCTGTGCCTCTGTGCGAGCAGTGCCATGGGCAGATGAGGATGAGCAACAGCTTTCCAGGCTAGCACTTTCTGCCTGCGAGCTATCTGCAGCCGTTCGCATTTTCGGAGCAGGGCTGTCGGAGGCGCTCGGCACGTAGAGCCTAACCTACGTCTGAAGTTTGAGGTGGCAAGACAAGCAAGTAGCCCCAGTCTCTGTGCCTCTGTGCGAGCAGTGCCATGGGCAGATGAGGCTGAGCAACAGCTTTCCAGGCTAGCTCTTTCTGGCTGCGAGCTATCTGCAGACATTCGCATTTTTAGAGCAGGGCTGACGGAGTCGCCCGGCACGGACCACCTAAGATAGATTTGAAGTTTGAAGGGGAAGAGAAACAAGCAGCCCCAGTCTCTGTGCCTCTGTGCGAGCAGTGCCATGGGCAGATGAGGCTGAGCAACAGCTTTCCAGGCTAGCTCTTTCTGGCTTCGAGCTATCTGCAGACGTTCGCATTTTCAGAGCAAGGCTGCCGAAGCCCCCCTGCACGGACCCCCAAAGTTATATTTGAATATTGAGGTGGCAGTATAAGCAAGCAGCCCCAGTCTCTGTGCCTCTGTGCGAGCAGTGCCATGGGCAGATGAGGCTGAGCAACAGCTTTCCAGGCTAGCACTTTCTGCCTGCGAGCTATCTGCAGCCGTTCGCATTTTCGGAGCAGGGCTGTCGGAGGCGCTCGGCACGTAGAGCCTAACCTACGTCTGAAGTTTGAGGTGGCAAGACAAGCAAGTAGCCCCAGTCTCTGTGCCTCTGTGCGAGCAGTGCCATGGGCAGATGAGGCTGAGCAACAGCTTTCCAGGCTAGCTCTTTCTGGCTGCGAGCTATCTGCAGACATTCGCATTTTTAGAGCAGGGCTGACGGAGGCGCCCGGCACGGACCACCTAAGCTAGATTTGAAGTTTGAAGGGGCAAGAGAAACAAGCAGCCCCAGTCTCTGTGCCTCTGTGCGAGCAGTGCCGTAGCCATATGAGGCTGAGCAACAGCTTTCCAGGCTAGCTCTTTGTGGCTGCGAGCTATCTGCAGACGTTTGCATTTTCAGAGCAAGGCTTCCGGAGGCCCCCTGCACAGACCCCCTAAGAGACATTTGAAGTTTGAGGGGGCAAGACAAGCAAGCAGCCCCAGTCTCTGTGCCTCTGTGCGAGCAGTGCCATGGGCAGATGAGGCTGAGCAACAGCTTTCCAGGCTAGCTCTTTCTGGCTGCGAGCTATCTGCAGACGTTCGCATTTTCAGAGCAGGGCTGCCGGAGGCCCCCTGCACGGAACCCCTAAGCGACGTTTGAAGTTTGAGGTGGCAAGACAAGCAAGCAGCCCCAGTCTCTGTGCCTCTGTGCGAGCAGTGCCATGGGCAGATGAGGCTGAGCAACAGTTTTACAGGCTAGATCATTTTGCCTGCGAGCTATCTGCAGACATTTGCGTTTTCGGAGCAGGGTTCCCTCAGGCCCTCTGCATGGAACCCCAAATATACATTTGAAGTTTGAGGGGGCAAGACAAGCAAGCAGCCCCAGTCTCTGTGCCTCTGTGCGAGCAGTGCCATGGGCAGATGAGGCTGAGCAACAGCTTTGCAGGCTAGCTCTTTCTGGCTGCGAGCTATCTGCAGACATTCGCATTTTTAGAGCAGGGCTGACGGAGGCGCCCGGCACGGACCACCTAAGCTAGGTTTGAAGTTTGAAGGGGCAAGAGAAACAAGCAGCCCCAGTCTCTGTGCCTCTGTGCGAGCAGTGCCATGGGCAGATGAGGCTGAGCAACAGCTTTCCAGGCTAGCTCTTTCCTGCTGCGAGCTATCTGCAGACGTTCGCATTTTCAGAGCAAGGCTGCCGGACGCCCCTGCACGGACCCCCAAAGTTACATTTGAATATTGAGGTGGCAGTATAAGCAAGCAGCCCCAGTCTCTGTGCCTCTGTGCGAGCAGTGTAATGGGCAGATGAGGCTGAGCAACAGCTTTCCAGGCTAGCTCTTTCTGCCTGCGAGCTATCTTCAACCGTTCGCATTTTCGGAGCAGGGCTGTCGGAGGCGCTCGGCACGTAGAGCCTAACCTACGTCTGAAGTTTGAGGTGGCAAGACAAGCAAGTAGCCCCAGTCTCTGTGCCTCTGTGCGAGCAGTGCCATGGGCAGATGAGGCTGAGCAACAGCTTTGCAGGCTAGCTCTTTCTGACTGCGAGCTATCTGCAGACATTCGCATTTTTAGAGCAGGGCTGACGGAGGCGCCCGGCACGGACCACCTAAGCTAGATTTGAAGTTTGATGGGGCAAGAGAAACAAGCAACCCCAGTCTCTGTGCCTCTGTGCGAGCAGTGCCATAGCCATATGAGGCTGAGCAACAGCTTTCCAGGCTAGGTTTTTCTGGCTGCGAGCTATCTGCAGACGTTCGCATTTTCGGAGCAGGGTTCCCTCAGGCCCTCTGCATAGAACCCCAAATATACATTTGAAGTTTGAGGGGGCAAGACAAGCAAGCAGCCCCAGTCTCTGTGCCTCTGTGCGAGCAGTGCCATGAGCAGATGAGGCTGAGCAACATCTTTCCAGGCTAGCTCTATGCTGCTGCGAGCTATCTGCAGACGTTCGCATTTTCAGAGCAGGGCTACCTTCAGGCACCCGGCACGGACCACCTAAGCTATGTTTGAAGTTTGGAGGGCAAAGGAAGCAAGCAGCCCCAGTCTCTTTGCCTCTGTGCGAGCAGTGCCATGGGCAGATGAGGCTGAGCAACAGCTTTCCAAGCTAGCTCTTTCTGGCTTCGAGCTATCTGCAGACGTTCGCATTTTCAGAGCAAGGCTGCCGGAGGCCCCCTGCACGGACCCCCAAAGTTACATTTGACTATTGAGGTGGCAGTATAAGCAAGCAGCCCCAGTCTCTGTGCCTCTGTGCGAGCAGTGCCATGGGCAGATGAGGCTGAGCAACAGCTTTCCAGGCTAGCTCTTTCTGGCTGCGATCTATCTGCAGACATTCGCATTTTTAGAGCAGGGCTGACGGAGGCGCCCGGCACGGACCACCTAAGCTAGGTTTGAAGTTTGAAGGGGCAAGAGAAACAAGCAGCCCCAGTCTCTGTGCCTCTGTGCGAGCAGTGCCATAGCCATATGAGGCTGAGCAACAGCTTTCCAGGCTAGGTCTTTCTGGCTGCGAGCTATCTGCAGACGTTTGCATTTTCAGAGCAAGGCTGCCGTAGGCCCCGTGCACGGACCCCCTAAGAGACGTTTGAAGTTTGAGGTGGCAAGACAAGCAAGAAGCCCCAGTCTCTGTGCCTCTGTGCGAGCAGTGCCATGGGCAGATGAGGCTGAGCAACAGCTTTCCAGGCTAGCTCTTTCTGGCTGCGAGCTATCTGCAGACGTTCGCATTTTCGGAGCAGGTCTGCCGAAGGCCCCCTGCACAGACCCCCTAAGAGACGTTTGAAGTTTGAGGGGGCAAGACAAGCAAGCAGCCCCAGTCTCTGTGCCTCTGTGCGAGCAGTGCCATGGGCAGATGAGGCTGAGCAACAGCTTTCCAGGCTAGCTCTTTCTGCCTGCGAGCTATCTGCAGACGTTCGCATTTTCAGAGCAGGGCTGCCGGAGGCCCCCTGCATGGAACCCCTAAGCGACGTTTGAAGTTTGAGGTGGAAAGACAAGCAAGCAGCCCCAGTCTCTGTGCCTCTGTGCGAGCAGTGCCAAGGGCAGATGAGGCTGAGCAACAGTTTTACAGGCTAGATCATTTTGCCTGCGAGCTATCTGCAGACATTCGCGTTTTCGGAGCAGGGTTCCATCAGGCCCTCTGCATGGAACCCCAAATCTACATTTGAAGTTTGAGGGGGCAAGACAAGCAAGCAGCCCCAGTCTCTGTGCCTCTGTGCGAGCAGTGCCATGGGCAGATGAGGCTGAGCAACAGCTTTCCAGGCTAGCTCTTTCTGGCTTCGAGCTATCTGCAGACGTTCGCATTTTCAGAGCAAGGCTGCCGAAGCCCCCCTGCACGGACCCCCAAAGTTATATTTGAATATTGAGGTGGCAGTATAAGCAAGCAGCCCCAGTCTCTGTGCCTCTGTGCGAGCAGTGCCATGAGCAGATGAGGCTGAGCAACAGCTTTCCAGGCTAGCTCTTTCTGCCTGCGAGCTATCTGCAGACGTTCGCATTTTCAGAGCAGGGCTGTCGGAGGCGCTCGGCACGTAGAGCCTAACCTACGTCTGAAGTTTGAGGTGGCAAGACAAGCAAGTAGCCCCAGTCTCTGTGCCTCTGTGCGAGCAGTGCCATGGGCAGATGAGGCTGAGCAACAGCTTTGCAGGCTAGCTCTTTCTGACTGCGAGCTATCTGCAGACATTCGCATTTTTAGAGCAGGGCTGACGGAGGCGCCCGGCACGGACCACCTAAGCTAGATTTGAAGTTTGATGGGGCAAGAGAAACAAGCAACCCCAGTCTCTGTGCCTCTGTGCGAGCAGTGCCATAGCCATATGAGGCTGAGCAACAGCTTTCCAGGCTAGGTTTTTCTGGCTGCGAGCTATCTGCAGACGTTCGCATTTTCGGAGCAGGGTTCCCTCAGGCCCTCTGCATAGAACCCCAAATATACATTTGAAGTTTGAGGGGGCAAGACAAGCAAGCAGCCCCAGTCTCTGTGCCTCTGTGCGAGCAGTGCCATGAGCAGATGAGGCTGAGCAACATCTTTCCAGGCTAGCTCTATGCTGCTGCGAGCTATCTGCAGACGTTCGCATTTTCAGAGCAGGGCTACCTTCAGGCACCCGGCACGGACCACCTAAGCTATGTTTGAAGTTTGGAGGGCAAAGGAAGCAAGCAGCCCCAGTCTCTTTGCCTCTGTGCGAGCAGTGCCATGGGCAGATGAGGCTGAGCAACAGCTTTCCAAGCTAGCTCTTTCTGGCTTCGAGCTATCTGCAGACGTTCGCATTTTCAGAGCAAGGCTGCCGGAGGCCCCCTGCACGGACCCCCAAAGTTACATTTGACTATTGAGGTGGCAGTATAAGCAAGCAGCCCCAGTCTCTGTGCCTCTGTGCGAGCAGTGCCATGGGCAGATGAGGCTGAGCAACAGCTTTCCAGGCTAGCTCTTTCTGGCTGCGATCTATCTGCAGACATTCGCATTTTTAGAGCAGGGCTGACGGAGGCGCCCGGCAGGGACCACCAAAGCTAGGTTTGAAGTTTGAAGGGGCAAGAGAAACAAGCAGCCCCAGTCTCTGTGCCTCTGTGCGAGCAGTGCCATAGCCATATGAGGCTGAGCAACAGCTTTCCAGGCTAGGTCTTTCTGGCTGCGAGCTATCTGCAGACGTTTGCATTTTCAGAGCAAGGCTGCCGTAGGCCCCGTGCACGGACCCCCTAAGAGACGTTTGAAGTTTGAGGTGGCAAGACAAGCAAGAAGCCCCAGTCTCTGTGCCTCTGTGCGAGCAGTGCCATGGGCAGATGAGGCTGAGCAACAGCTTTCCAGGCTAGCTCTTTCTGGCTGCGAGCTATCTGCAGACGTTCGCATTTTCGGAGCAGGTCTGCCGAAGGCCCCCTGCACGGAACCCCTAAGCGACGTTTGAAGTTTGAGGTGGAAAGACAAGCAAGCAGCTCCAGTCTCTGTGCCTCAGTGCGAGCGGTGCCATGGGCAGATGAGGCTGAGCAACAGTTTTACAGGCTAGATCATTTTGCCTGCGAGCTATCTGCAGACGTTCGCGTTTTCGGAGCAGGGTTCCCTCAGGCCCTCTGCATGGAACCCCATATATACATTTGAAGTTTGAGGGGGCAAGACAAGCAAGCAGCCCCAGTCTCTGTGCCTCTGTGCGAGCAGTGCCATGGGCAGATGAGGCTGAGCAACAGCTTTCCAGGCTAGCTCTTTCCTGCTGCGAGCTATCTGCAGACGTTCGCATTTTCAGAACAGGGCTGCTGGAGGCTTCCTGCACGGACCACCTTATCTAGTTTTGAAGTTTGAGGGGGCAAGACAAGCAAGAAGCCCCAGTCTCTGTGCCTCTGTGCGAGCAGTGCCATGGGCAGATGAGGCTGAGCAACAGATTTCCAGGCTAGCTCTTTCTGGCTGCGAGCTATCTGCAGACGTTCGCATTTTCGGAGCAGGGTTCCCTCAGGCCCTCTGCATAGAACCCCAAATATACATTTGAAGTTTGAGGGGGCAAGACAAGCAAGCAGCCCCAGTCTCTGTGCCTCTGTGCGAGCAGTGCCATGAGCAGATGAGGCTGAGCAACATCTTTCCAGGCTAGCTCTATGCTGCTGCGAGCTATCTGCAGACGTTCGCATTTTCAGAGCAGGGCTACCTTCAGGCACCCGGCACGGACCACCTAAGCTATGTTTGAAGTTTGGAGGGCAAAGGAAGCAAGCAGCCCCAGTCTCTTTGCCTCTGTGCGAGCAGTGCCATGGGCAGATGAGGCTGAGCAACAGCTTTCCAAGCTAGCTCTTTCTGGCTTCGAGCTATCTGCAGACGTTCGCATTTTCAGAGCAAGGCTGCCGGAGGCCCCCTGCACGGACCCCCAAAGTTACATTTGACTATTGAGGTGGCAGTATAAGCAAGCAGCCCCAGTCTCTGTGCCTCTGTGCGAGCAGTGCCATGGGCAGATGAGGCTGAGCAACAGCTTTCCAGGCTAGCTCTTTCTGGCTGCGATCTATCTGCAGACATTCGCATTTTTAGAGCAGGGCTGACGGAGGCGCCCGGCACGGACCACCTAAGCTAGGTTTGAAGTTTGAAGGGGCAAGAGAAACAAGCAGCCCCAGTCTCTGTGCCTCTGTGCGAGCAGTGCCATAGCCATATGAGGCTGAGCAACAGCTTTCCAGGCTAGGTCTTTCTGGCTGCGAGCTATCTGCAGACGTTTGCATTTTCAGAGCAAGGCTGCCGTAGGCCCCGTGCACGGACCCCCTAAGAGACGTTTGAAGTTTGAGGTGGCAAGACAAGCAAGAAGCCCCAGTCTCTGTGCCTCTGTGCGAGCAGTGCCATGGGCAGATGAGGCTGAGCAACAGCTTTCCAGGCTAGCTCTTTCTGGCTGCGAGCTATCTGCAGACGTTCGCATTTTCGGAGCAGGTCTGCCGAAGGCCCCCTGCACAGACCCCCTAAGAGACGTTTGAAGTTTGAGGGGGCAAGACAAGCAAGCAGCCCCAGTCTCTGTGCCTCTGTGCGAGCAGTGCCATGGGCAGATGAGGCTGAGCAACAGCTTTCCAGGCTAGCTCTTTCTGGCTGCGAGCTATCTGCAGACGTTCGCATTTTCGGAGCAGGTCTGCCGAAGGCCCCCTGCACGGAACCCCTAAGCGACGTTTGAAGTTTGAGGTGGAAAGACAAGCAAGCAGCTCCAGTCTCTGTGCCTCAGTGCGAGCGGTGCCATGGGCAGATGAGGCTGAGCAACAGTTTTACAGGCTAGATCATTTTGCCTGCGAGCTATCTGCAGACGTTCGCGTTTTCGGAGCAGGGTTCCCTCAGGCCCTCTGCATGGAACCCCATATATACATTTGAAGTTTGAGGGGGCAAGACAAGCAAGCAGCCCCAGTCTCTGTGCCTCTGTGCGAGCAGTGCCATGGGCAGATGAGGCTGAGCAACAGCTTTCCAGGCTAGCTCTTTCTGGCTTCGAGCTATCTGCAGACGTTCGCATTTTCAGAGCAAGGCTGCCGAAGCCCCCCTGCACGGACCCCCAAAGTTATATTTGAATATTGAGGTGGCAGTATAAGCAAGCAGCCCCAGTCTCTGTGCCTCTGTGCGAGCAGTGCCATGAGCAGATGAGGCTGAGCAACAGCTTTCCAGGCTAGCTCTTTCTGCCTGCGAGCTATCTGCAGACGTTCGCATTTTCAGAGCAGGGCTGTCGGAGGCGCTCGGCACGTAGAGCCTAACCTACGTCTGAAGTTTGAGGTGGCAAGACAAGCAAGTAGCCCCAGTCTCTGTGCCTCTGTGCGAGCAGTGCCATGGGCAGATGAGGCTGAGCAACAGCTTTGCAGGCTAGCTCTTTCTGACTGCGAGCTATCTGCAGACATTCGCATTTTTAGAGCAGGGCTGACGGAGGCGCCCGGCACGGACCACCTAAGCTAGATTTGAAGTTTGATGGGGCAAGAGAAACAAGCAACCCCAGTCTCTGTGCCTCTGTGCGAGCAGTGCCATAGCCATATGAGGCTGAGCAACAGCTTTCCAGGCTAGGTTTTTCTGGCTGCGAGCTATCTGCAGACGTTCGCATTTTCGGAGCAGGGTTCCCTCAGGCCCTCTGCATAGAACCCCAAATATACATTTGAAGTTTGAGGGGGCAAGACAAGCAAGCAGCCCCAGTCTCTGTGCCTCTGTGCGAGCAGTGCCATGAGCAGATGAGGCTGAGCAACATCTTTCCAGGCTAGCTCTATGCTGCTGCGAGCTATCTGCAGACGTTCGCATTTTCAGAGCAGGGCTACCTTCAGGCACCCGGCACGGACCACCTAAGCTATGTTTGAAGTTTGGAGGGCAAAGGAAGCAAGCAGCCCCAGTCTCTTTGCCTCTGTGCGAGCAGTGCCATGGGCAGATGAGGCTGAGCAACAGCTTTCCAAGCTAGCTCTTTCTGGCTTCGAGCTATCTGCAGACGTTCGCATTTTCAGAGCAAGGCTGCCGGAGGCCCCCTGCACGGACCCCCAAAGTTACATTTGACTATTGAGGTGGCAGTATAAGCAAGCAGCCCCAGTCTCTGTGCCTCTGTGCGAGCAGTGCCATGGGCAGATGAGGCTGAGCAACAGCTTTCCAGGCTAGGTCTTTCTGGCTGCGATCTATCTGCAGACATTCGCATTTTTAGAGCAGGGCTGACGGAGGCGCCCGGCACGGACCACCTAAGCTAGGTTTGAAGTTTGAAGGGGCAAGAGAAACAAGCAGCCCCAGTCTCTGTGCCTCTGTGCGAGCAGTGCCATAGCCATATGAGGCTGAGCAACAGCTTTCCAGGCTAGGTCTTTCTGGCTGCGAGCTATCTGCAGACGTTTGCATTTTCAGAGCAAGGCTGCCGTAGGCCCCGTGCACGGACCCCCTAAGAGACGTTTGAAGTTTGAGGTGGCAAGACAAGCAAGAAGCCCCAGTCTCTGTGCCTCTGTGCGAGCAGTGCCATGGGCAGATGAGGCTGAGCAACAGCTTTCCAGGCTAGCTCTTTCTGGCTGCGAGCTATCTGCAGACGTTCGCATTTTCGGAGCAGGTCTGCCGAAGGCCCCCTGCACGGAACCCCTAAGCGACGTTTGAAGTTTGAGGTGGAAAGACAAGCAAGCAGCTCCAGTCTCTGTGCCTCAGTGCGAGCGGTGCCATGGGCAGATGAGGCTGAGCAACAGTTTTACAGGCTAGATCATTTTGCCTGCGAGCTATCTGCAGACGTTCGCGTTTTCGGAGCAGGGTTCCCTCAGGCCCTCTGCATGGAACCCCATATATACATTTGAAGTTTGAGGGGGCAAGACAAGCAAGCAGCCCCAGTCTCTGTGCCTCTGTGCGAGCAGTGCCATGGGCAGATGAGGCTGAGCAACAGCTTTCCAGGCTAGCTCTTTCCTGCTGCGAGCTATCTGCAGACGTTCGCATTTTCAGAACAGGGCTGCTGGACGCTTCCTGCACGGACCACCTTATCTAGTTTTGAAGTTTGAGGGGGCAAGACAAGCAAGAAGCCCCAGTCTCTGTGCCTCTGTGCGAGCAGTGCCATGGGCAGATGAGGCTGAGCAACAGATTTCCAGGCTAGCTCTTTCTGGCTGCGAGCTATCTGCAGACGTTCGCATTTTCGGAGCAGGGCTGCCGGAGGCCCCCTGCACGGAAACCCTAAGCGACGTTTGAAGTTTGAGGTGGAAAGACAAGCAAGCAGCTCCAGTCTCTGTGCCTCTGTGCGAGCAGTGCCATGGGCAGATGAGGCTGAGCAACAGTTTTCCAGGCTAGATCATTTTGCCTGCGAGCTATCTGCAGACGTTCGCGTTTTCGGAGCAGGGTTCCCTCAGGCCCTCTGCATGGAACCCCAAATCTACATTTGAAGTTTGAGGGGGCAAGACAAGCAAGCAGCCCCAGTCTCTGTGCCTCTGTGCGAGCAGAGCCATGGGCAGATGAGGCTGAGCAACAGCTTTCCAGGCTAGCTCTTTCTGCCTGCGAGCTATCTGCAGCCGTTCGCATTTTCAGAGCAGGGCTGTCGGAGGCGCTCGGCACGTAGAGCCTAACCTACGTCTGAAGTTTGAGGTGGCAAGACAAGCAAGCAGCCCCAGTCTCTGTGCCTCTGTGCGAGCAGTGCCAGGTGCAGATGAGACTGAGCAACAGCTTTCCAGGCTAGCTCTTTCTGGCTTCGAGCTATCTGCAGACGTTCGCATTTTCAGAGCAGGGCTACCTTCAGGCACACGGCACGGACCACCTAAGCTACGTTTGAAGTTTGGGGGGCAAGGGAAGCAAGCAGCCCCAGTCTCTGTGCCTCTGTGCGAGCAGTGCCATGGGCAGATGAGGCTGAGCAACAGCTTTCCAGGCTAGCTCTTTCTGGCTTCGAGCTATCTGCAGACGTTCGCATTTTCAGAGCAAGGCTGCCGAAGCCCCCCTGCAAGGACCCCCAAAGTTATATTTGAATATTGAGGTGGCAGTATAAGCAAGCAGCCCCAGTCTCTGTGCCTCTGTGCGAGCAGTGCCATGAGCAGATGAGGCTGAGCAACAGCTTTCCAGGCTAGCTCTTTCTGCCTGCGAGCTATCTGCAGCCGTTCGCATTTTCGGAGCAGGGCTGTCGGAGGCGCTCGGCACGTAGAGCCTAACCTACGTCTGAAGTTTGAGGTGGCAAGACAAGCAAGTAGCCCCAGTCTCTGTGCCTCTGTGCGAGCAGTGCCATGGGCAGATGAGGCTGAGCAACAGCTTTGCAGGCTAGCTCTTTCTGACTGCGAGCTATCTGCAGACATTCGCATTTTTAGAGCAGGGCTGACGGAGGCGCCCGGCACGGACCACCTAAGCTAGATTTGAAGTTTGAAGGGGCAAGAGAAACAAGCAGCCCCAGTCTCTGTGCCTCTGTGCGAGCAGTGCCATAGCCATATGAGGCTGAGCAACAGCTTTCCAGGCTAGGTCTTTCTGGCTGCGAGCTATCTGCAGACGTTTGAATTTTCAGAGCAAGGCTGCCGGAGGCCCCCTGCACAGACCCCCTAAGAGACCTTTGAAGTTTGAGGGGGCAAGACAAGCAAGCAGCCCCAGTCTCTGTGCCTCTGTGCGAGCAGTGCCATGGGCAGATGAGGCTGAGCAACAGCTTTCCAGGCTAGCTCTTTCCTGCTGCGAGCTATCTGCAGACGTTCGCATTTTCAGAACAGGGCTGCTGGAGGCTTCCTGCACGGACCACCTTATCTAGTTTTGAAGTTTGAGGTTGCAAGACAAGCAAGAAGCCCCAGTCTCTGTGCCTCTGTGCGAGCAGTGCCATGGGCAGATGAGGCTGAGCAACAGCTTTCCAGGCTAGCTCTTTCTGGCTGCGAGCTATCTGCAGACGTTCGCATTTTCGGAGCAGGGCTGTCGGAGGCCCCCTGCACGGAACCCCTAAGCGACGTTTGAAGTTTGAGGTGGAAAGACAAGCAAGCAGCTCCAGTCTCTGTGCCTCTGTGCGAGCAGTGCCATGGGCAGATGAGGCTGAGCAACAGCTTTCCAGGCTAGCTCTTTCTGGCTGCGAGCTATCTGCAGACGTTTGCATTTTCAGAGCAAGGCTGCCGGAGGCCCCCTGCACAGACCCCCTAAGAGACCTTTGAAGTTTGAGGGGGCAAGACAAGCAAGCAGCCCCAGTCTCTGTGCCTCTGTGCGAGCAGTGCCATGGGCAGATGAGGCTGAGCAACAGCTTTCCAGGCTAGCTCTTTCTGGCTGCGAGCTATCTGCAGACGTTCACATTTTCGGAGCAGGGTTCCCTCAGGCCCTCTGCATGGAACCCCAAATATACATTTGAAGTTTGCGGGGGCAAGACAAGCAAGCAGCCCCAGTCTCTGTGCCTCTGTGCGAGCAGTGCCATGGGCAGATGAGACTGAGCAACAGCTTTCCAGGCTAGCTCTTTCTGCCTGCGAGCTATCTGCAGACGTTCGCATTTTCAGAGCAGGGCTACCTTAAGGCACCCGGCACGGACCACCTAAGTTATGTTTGAAGTTTGAGGGGGCAAGACAAGCAATCAGCCCCAGTCTCTGTGCCTCTGTGCGAGCAGTGCCATGGGCAGATGAGGCTGAGCAACAGCTTTCCAAGCTAGCTCTTTCTGGCTTCGAGCTATCTGCAGACGTTCGCATTTTCAGAGCAAGGCTGCCGGAGGCCCCCTGCACGGACCCCCAAAGTTACATTTGACTATTGAGGTGGCAGTATAAGCAAGCAGCCCCAGTCTCTGTGCCTCTGTGCGAGCAGTGCCATTGTCAGATGAGGCTGAGCAACAGCTTTCCAGGCTAGCTCTTTCTAACTGCGAGCTATCTGCAGACATTCGCATTTTTAGAGCAGGGCTGACGGAGGCGCCCGGCACGGACCACCTAAGCTAGGTTTGAAGTTTGAAGGGGCAAGAGAAACAAGCAGCCCCAGTCTCTGTGCCTCTGTGCGAGCAGTGCCATGGGCAGATGAGGCTGAGCAACAGCTTTCCAGGCTAGGTCTTTCTGGCTGCGAGCTATCTGCAGACGTTTGCATTTTCAGAGCAAGGCTCCCGGAGGCCCCCTGCACGGACCCCCTAAGAGACGTTTGAAGTTTGAGGGGGCAAGACAAGCAAGCAGCCCCAGTCTCTGTGCCTCTGTGCGAGCAGTGCCATTGGCAGATGAGGCTGAGTAACAGCTTTCCAGGCTAGCTCTTTCTGGCTGCGAGCTATCTGCAGACGTTCGCATTTTCGGAGCAGGGTTCCCTCAGGCCCTCTGCATAGAACCCCAAATATACATTTGAACTTTGAGGGGGCAAGACAAGCAAGCAGCCCCAGTCTCTGTGCCTCTGTGCGAGCAGTGCCATGAGCAGATGAGGCTGAGCAACATCTTTCCAGGCTAGCTCTATGCTGCTGCGAGCTATCTGCAGACGTTCGCATTTTCAGAGCAGGGCTACCTTCAGGCACCCGGCACGGACCACCTAAGCTATGTTTGAAGTTTGGAGGGCAAAGGAAGCAAGCAGCCCCAGTCTCTGTGCCTCTGTGCGAGCAGTGCCATGGGCAGATGAGGCTGAGCAACAGCTTTCCAAGCTAGCTCTTTCTGGCTTCGAGCTATCTGCAGACGTTCGCATTTTCAGAGCAAGGCTGCCGGAGGCCCCCTGCACGGACCCCCAAAGTTACATTTGACTATTGAGGTGGCAGTATAAGCAAGCAGCCCCAGTCTCTGTGCCTCTGTGCGAGCAGTGCCATGGGCAGATGAGGCTGAGCAACAGCTTTCCAGGCTAGCTCTTTCTGGCTGCGAGCTATCTGCAGACATTCGCATTTTTAGAGCAGGGCTGACGGAGGCGCCCGGCACGGACCACCTAAGCTAGGTTTGACGTTTGAAGGGGCAAGAGAAACAAGCAGCCCCAGTCTCTGTGCCTCTGTGCGAGCAGTGCCATAGCCATATGAGGCTGAGCAACAGCTTTCCAGGCTAGGTCTTTCTGGCTGCGAGCTATCTGCAGACGTTTGCATTTTCAGAGCAAGGCTGCCGTAGGCCCCGTGCACGGACCCCCTAAGAGACGTTTGAAGTTTGAGGTGGCAAGACAAGCAAGAAGCCCCAGTCTCTGTG
This sequence comes from Opisthocomus hoazin, assembly GCF_030867145.1. Taxonomy (NCBI): domain Eukaryota; kingdom Metazoa; phylum Chordata; class Aves; order Opisthocomiformes; family Opisthocomidae; genus Opisthocomus; species Opisthocomus hoazin. Next base: position 18,815,147 of record NC_134430.1, on the reverse strand, counting down.
CCTCTGTGCGAGCAGTGCCATGGGCAGATGAGGCTGAGCAACAGCTTTCCAGGCTAGCTCTTTCTGGCTGCGAGCTATCTGCAGACGTTCGCATTTTCGGAGCAGGTCTGCCGAAGGCCCCCTGCACGGAACCCCTAAGCGACGTTTGAAGTTTGAGGTGGAAAGACAAGCAAGCAGCTCCAGTCTCTGTGCCTCAGTGCGAGCGGTGCCATGGGCAGATGAGGCTGAGCAACAGTTTTACAGGCTAGATCATTTTGCCTGCGAGCTATCTGCAGACGTTCGCGTTTTCGGAGCAGGGTTCCCTCAGGCCCTCTGCATGGAACCCCATATATACATTTGAAGTTTGAGGGGGCAAGACAAGCAAGCAGCCCCAGTCTCTGTGCCTCTGTGCGAGCAGAGCCATGGGCAGATGAGGCTGAGCAACAGCTTTCCAGGCTAGCTCTTTCCTGCTGCGAGCTATCTGCAGACGTTCGCATTTTCAGAACAGGGCTGCTGGAGGCTTCCTGCACGGACCACCTTATCTAGTTTTGAAGTTTGAGGGGGCAAGACAAGCAAGAAGCCCCAGTCTCTGTGCCTCTGTGCGAGCAGTGCCATGGGCAGATGAGGCTGAGCAACAGATTTCCAGGCTAGCTCTTTCTGGCTGCGAGCTATCTGCAGACGTTCGCATTTTCGGAGCAGGGCTGCCGGAGGCCCCCTGCACGGAAACCCTAAGCGACGTTTGAAGTTTGAGGTGGAAAGACAAGCAAGCAGCTCCAGTCTCTGTGCCTCTGTGCGAGCAGTGCCATGGGCAGATGAGGCTGAGCAACAGTTTTCCAGGCTAGATCATTTTGCCTGCGAGCTATCTGCAGACGTTCACGTTTTCGGAGCAGGGTTCCCTCAGGCCCTCTGCATGGAACCCCAAATCTACATTTGAAGTTTGAGGGGGCAAGACAAGCAAGCAGCCCCAGTCTCTGTGCCTCTGTGCGAGCAGAGCCATGGGCAGATGAGGCTGAGCAACAGCTTTCCAGGCTAGCTCTTTCTGGCTGCGAGCTATCTGCAGCCGTTCGCATTTTCAGAGCAGGGTTCCCTCAGGCCCTCTGCATGGAACCCCAAATATACATTTGAAGTTTGAGGGGGCAAGACAAGCAAGCAGCCCCAGTCTCTGTGCCTCTGTGCGAGCAGTGCCATGGGCAGATGAGGCTGAGCAACAGCTTTCCAGGCTAGCTCTTTCTAACTGCGAGCTATCTGCAGACATTCGCATTTTTAGAGCAGGGCTGACGGAGGCGCCCGGCACGGACCACCTAAGCTAGGTTTGAAGTTTGAAGGGGCAAGAGAAACAAGCAGCCCCAGTCTCTGTGCCTCTGTGCGAGCAGTGCCATGGGCAGATGAGGCTGAGCAACAGCTTTCCAGGCTAGGTCTTTCTGGCTGCGAGCTATCTGCAGACGTTTGCATTTTCAGAGCAAGGCTCCCGGAGGCCCCCTGCACGGACCCCCTAAGAGACGTTTGAAGTTTGAGGGGGCAAGACAAGCAAGCAGCCCCAGTCTCTGTGCCTCTGTGCGAGCAGTGCCATGGGCAGATGAGGCTGAGTAACAGCTTTCCAGGCTAGCTCTTTCTGGCTGCGAGCTATCTGCAGACGTTCGCATTTTCGGAGCAGGGTTCCCTCAGGCCCTCTGCATAGAACCCCAAATATACATTTGAACTTTGAGGGGGCAAGACAAGCAAGCAGCCCCAGTCTCTGTGCCTCAGTGCGAGCAGTGCCATGAGCAGATGAGGCTGAGCAACATCTTTCCAGGCTAGCTCTATGCTGCTGCGAGCTATCTGCAGACGTTCGCATTTTCAGAGCAGGGCTACCTTCAGGCACCCGGCACGGACCACCTAAGCTATGTTTGAAGTTTGGAGGGCAAAGGAAGCAAGCAGCCCCAGTCTCTGTGCCTCTGTGCGAGCAGTGCCATGGGCAGATGAGGCTGAGCAACAGCTTTCCAAGCTAGCTCTTTCTGGCTTCGAGCTATCTGCAGACGTTCGCATTTTCAGAGCAAGGCTGCCGGAGGCCCCCTGCACGGACCCCCAAAGTTACATTTGACTATTGAGGTGGCAGTATAAGCAAGCAGCCCCAGTCTCTGTGCCTCTGTGCGAGCAGTGCCATGGGCAGATGAGGCTGAGCAACAGCTTTCCAGGCTAGCTCTTTCTGGCTGCGAGCTATCTGCAGACATTCGCATTTTTAGAGCAGGGCTGACGGAGGCGCCCGGCACGGACCACCTAAGCTAGGTTTGAAGTTTGAAGGGGCAAGAGAAACAAGCAGCCCCAGTCTCTGTGCCTCTGTGCGAGCAGTGCCATAGCCATATGAGGCTGAGCAACAGCTTTCCAGGCTAGGTCTTTCTGCCTGCGAGCTATCTGCAGACGTTTGCATTTTCAGAGCAAGGCTGCCGTAGGCCCCGTGCACGGACCCCCTAAGAGACGTTTGAAGTTTGAGGTGGCAAGACAAGCAAGAAGCCCCAGTCTCTGTGCCTCTGTGCGAGCAGTGCCATGGGCAGATGAGGCTGAGCAACAGCTTTCCAGGCTAGCTCTTTCTGGCTGCGAGCTATCTGCAGACGTTCGCATTTTCGGAGCAGGTCTGCCGAAGGCCCCCTGCACGGAACCCCTAAGCGACGTTTGAAGTTTGAGGTGGAAAGACAAGCAAGCAGCTCCAGTCTCTGTGCCTCAGTGCGAGCGGTGCCATGGGCAGATGAGGCTGAGCAACAGTTTTACAGGCTAGATCATTTTGCCTGCGAGCTATCTGCAGACGTTCGCGTTTTCGGAGCAGGGTTCCCTCAGGCCCTCTGCATGGAACCCCATATATACATTTGAAGTTTGAGGGGGCAAGACAAGCAAGCAGCCCCAGTCTCTGTGCCTCTGTGCGAGCAGAGCCATGGGCAGATGAGGCTGAGCAACAGCTTTCCAGGCTAGCTCTTTCCTGCTGCGAGCTATCTGCAGACGTTCGCATTTTCAGAACAGGGCTGCTGGAGGCTTCCTGCACGGACCACCTTATCTAGTTTTGAAGTTTGAGGGGGCAAGACAAGCAAGAAGCCCCAGTCTCTGTGCCTCTGTGCGAGCAGTGCCATGGGCAGATGAGGCTGAGCAACAGATTTCCAGGCTAGGTCTTTCTGGCTGCGAGCTATCTGCAGACGTTCGCATTTTCGGAGCAGGGCTGCCGGAGGCCCCCTGCACGGAAACCCTAAGCGACGTTTGAAGTTTGAGGTGGAAAGACAAGCAAGCAGCTCCAGTCTCTGTGCCTCTGTGCGAGCAGTGCCATGGGCAGATGAGGCTGAGCAACAGTTTTCCAGGCTAGATCATTTTGCCTGCGAGCTATCTGCAGACGTTCACGTTTTCGGAGCAGGGTTCCCTCAGGCCCTCTGCATGGAACCCCAAATCTACATTTGAAGTTTGAGGGGGCAAGACAAGCAAGCAGCCCCAGTCTCTGTGCCTCTGTGCGAGCAGAGCCATGGGCAGATGAGGCTGAGCAACAGCTTTCCAGGCTAGCTCTTTCTGCCTGCGAGCTATCTGCAGCCGTTCGCATTTTCAGAGCAGGGCTGTCGGAGGCGCTCGGCACGTAGAGCCTAACCTACGTCTGAAGTTTGAGGTGGCAAGACAAGCAAGCAGCCCCAGTCTCTGTGCCTCTGTGCGAGCAGTGCCAGGTGCAGATGAGACTGAGCAACAGCTTTCCAGGCTAGCTCTTTCTGGCTTCGAGCTATCTGCAGACGTTCGCATTTTCAGAGCAGGGCTACCTTCAGGCACACGGCACGGACCACCTAAGCTACGTTTGAAGTTTGGGGGGCAAGGGAAGCAAGCAGCCCCAGTCTCTGTGCCTCTGTGCGAGCAGTGCCATGGGCAGATGAGGCTGAGCAACAGCTTTCCAGGCTAGCTCTTTCTGGCTTCGAGCTATCTGCAGACGTTCGCATTTTCAGAGCAAGGCTGCCGAAGCCCCCCTGCAAGGACCCCCAAAGTTATATTTGAATATTGAGGTGGCAGTATAAGCAAGCAGCCCCAGTCTCTGTGCCTCTGTGCGAGCAGTGCCATGAGCAGATGAGGCTGAGCAACAGCTTTCCAGGCTAGCTCTTTCTGCCTGCGAGCTATCTGCAGCCGTTCGCATTTTCGGAGCAGGGCTGTCGGAGGCGCTCGGCACGTAGAGCCTAACCTACGTCTGAAGTTTGAGGTGGCAAGACAAGCAAGTAGCCCCAGTCTCTGTGCCTCTGTGCGAGCAGTGCCATGGGCAGATGAGGCTGAGCAACAGCTTTGCAGGCTAGCTCTTTCTGACTGCGAGCTATCTGCAGACATTCGCATTTTTAGAGCAGGGCTGACGGAGGCGCCCGGCACGGACCACCTAAGCTAGATTTGAAGTTTGAAGGGGCAAGAGAAACAAGCAGCCCCAGTCTCTGTGCCTCTGTGCGAGCAGTGCCATAGCCATATGAGGCTGAGCAACAGCTTTCCAGGCTAGGTCTTTCTGGCTGCGAGCTATCTGCAGACGTTTGAATTTTCAGAGCAAGGCTGCCGGAGGCCCCCTGCACAGACCCCCTAAGAGACCTTTGAAGTTTGAGGGGGCAAGACAAGCAAGCAGCCCCAGTCTCTGTGCCTCTGTGCGAGCAGTGCCATGGGCAGATGAGGCTGAGCAACAGCTTTCCAGGCTAGCTCTTTCCTGCTGCGAGCTATCTGCAGACGTTCGCATTTTCAGAACAGGGCTGCTGGAGGCTTCCTGCACGGACCACCTTATCTAGTTTTGAAGTTTGAGGTTGCAAGACAAGCAAGAAGCCCCAGTCTCTGTGCCTCTGTGTGAGCAGTGCCATGGGCAGATGAGGCTGAGCAACAGCTTTCCAGGCTAGATCATTTTGTGTGCGAGCTATCTGCAGACGTTCGCATTTTCGGAGCAGGGCTGTCGGAGGCCCCCTGCACGGAACCCCTAAGCGACGTTTGAAGTTTGAGGTGGAAAGACAAGCAAGCAGCTCCAGTCTCTGTGCCTCTGTGCGAGCAGTGCCATGGGCAGATGAGGCTGAGCAACAGCTTTCCAGGCTAGCTCTTTCTGGCTGCGAGCTATCTGCAGACGTTTGCATTTTCAGAGCAAGGCTGCCGGAGGCCCCCTGCACAGACCCCCTAAGAGACCTTTGAAGTTTGAGGGGGCAAGACAAGCAAGCAGCCCCAGTCTCTGTGCCTCTGTGCGAGCAGTGCCATGGGCAGATGAGGCTGAGCAACAGCTTTCCAGGCTAGCTCTTTCTGCCTGCGAGCTATCTGCAGACGTTCACATTTTCGGAGCAGGGTTCCCTCAGGCCCTCTGCATGGAACCCCAAATATACATTTGAAGTTTGAGGGGGCAAGACAAGCAAGCAGCCCCAGTCTCTGTGCCTCTGTGCGAGCAGTGCCATGGGCAGATGAGACTGAGCAACAGCTTTCCAGGCTAGCTCTTTCTGCCTGCGAGCTATCTGCAGACGTTCGCATTTTCAGAGCAGGGCTACCTTCAGGCACCCGGCACGGACCACCTAAGTTATGTTTGAAGTTTGAGGGGGCAAGACAAGCAATCAGCCCCAGTCTCTGTGCCTCTGTGCGAGCAGTGCCATGGGCAGATGAGGCTGAGCAACAGCTTTCCAAGCTAGCTCTTTCTGGCTTCGAGCTATCTGCAGACGTTCGCATTTTCAGAGCAAGGCTGCCGGAGGCCCCCTGCACGGACCCCCAAAGTTACATTTGACTATTGAGGTGGCAGTATAAGCAAGCAGCCCCAGTCTCTGTGCCTCTGTGCGAGCAGTGCCATGGGCAGATGAGGCTGAGCAACAGCTTTCCAGGCTAGCTCTTTCTAACTGCGAGCTATCTGCAGACATTCGCATTTTTAGAGCAGGGCTGACGGAGGCGCCCGGCACGGACCACCTAAGCTAGGTTTGAAGTTTGAAGGGGCAAGAGAAACAAGCAGCCCCAGTCTCTGTGCCTCTGTGCGAGCAGTGCCATGGGCAGATGAGGCTGAGCAACAGCTTTCCAGGCTAGGTCTTTCTGGCTGCGAGCTATCTGCAGACGTTTGCATTTTCAGAGCAAGGCTCCCGGAGGCCCCCTGCACGGACCCCCTAAGAGACGTTTGAAGTTTGAGGGGGCAAGACAAGCAAGCAGCCCCAGTCTCTGTGCCTCTGTGCGAGCAGTGCCATGGGCAGATGAGGCTGAGTAACAGCTTTCCAGGCTAGCTCTTTCTGGCTGCGAGCTATCTGCAGACGTTCGCATTTTCGGAGCAGGGTTCCCTCAGGCCCTCTGCATAGAACCCCAAATATACATTTGAAGTTTGAGGGGGCAAGACAAGCAAGCAGCCCCAGTCTCTGTGCCTCTGTGCGAGCAGTGCCATGAGCAGATGAGGCTGAGCAACATCTTTCCAGGCTAGCTCTATGCTGCTGCGAGCTATCTGCAGACGTTCGCATTTTCAGAGCAGGGCTACCTTCAGGCACCCGGCACGGACCACCTAAGCTATGTTTGAAGTTTGGAGGGCAAAGGAAGCAAGCAGCCCCAGTCTCTGTGCCTCTGTGCGAGCAGTGCCATGGGCAGATGAGGCTGAGCAACAGCTTTCCAAGCTAGCTCTTTCTGGCTTCGAGCTATCTGCAGACGTTCGCATTTTCAGAGCAAGGCTGCCGGAGGCCCCCTGCACGGACCCCCAAAGTTACATTTGACTATTGAGGTGGCAGTATAAGCAAGCAGCCCCAGTCTCTGTGCCTCTGTGCGAGCAGTGCCATGGGCAGATGAGGCTGAGCAACAGCTTTCCAGGCTAGCTCTTTCTGGCTGCGAGCTATCTGCAGACATTCGCATTTTTAGAGCAGGGCTGACGGAGGCGCCCGGCACGGACCACCTAAGCTAGGTTTGAAGTTTGAAGGGGCAAGAGAAACAAGCAGCCCCAGTCTCTGTGCCTCTGTGCGAGCAGTGCCATAGCCATATGAGGCTGAGCAACAGCTTTCCAGGCTAGGTCTTTCTGGCTGCGAGCTATCTGCAGACGTTTGCATTTTCAGAGCAAGGCTGCCGTAGGCCCCGTGCACGGACCCCCTAAGAGACGTTTGAAGTTTGAGGTGGCAAGACAAGCAAGAAGCCCCAGTCTCTGTGCCTCTGTGCGAGCAGTGCCATGGGCAGATGAGGCTGAGCAACAGCTTTCCAGGCTAGCTCTTTCTGGCTGCGAGCTATCTGCAGACGTTCGCATTTTCGGAGCAGGTCTGCCGAAGGCCCCCTGCACGGAACCCCTAAGCGACGTTTGAAGTTTGAGGTGGAAAGACAAGCAAGCAGCTCCAGTCTCTGTGCCTCAGTGCGAGCGGTGCCATGGGCAGATGAGGCTGAGCAACAGTTTTACAGGCTAGATCATTTTGCCTGCGAGCTATCTGCAGACATTCGCGTTTTCGGAGCAGGGTTCCCTCAGGCCCTCTGCATGGAACCCCAAATATACATTTGAAGTTTGAGGGGGCAAGACAAGCAAGCAGCCCCAGTCTCTGTGCCTCTGTGCGAGCAGTGCCATGGGCAGATGAGGCTGAGCAACAGCTTTCCAGGCTAGCTCTTTCCTGCTGCGAGCTATCTGCAGACGTTTGCATTTTCAGAACAGGGCTGCTGGAGGCTTCCTGCACGGACCACCTTATCTAGTTTTGAAGTTTGAGGGGGCAAGACAAGCAAGAAGCCCCAGTCTCTGTGCCTCTGTGCGAGCAGTGCCATGGGCAGATGAGGCTGAGCAACAGCTTTCCAGGCTAGCTCTTTCTGGCTGCGAGCTATCTGCAGACGTTCGCATTTTCGGAGCAGGGCTGTCGGAGGCCCCCTGCACGGAACCCCTAAGCGACGTTTGAAGTTTGAGGTGGAAAGACAAGCAAGCAGCTCCAGTCTCTGTGCCTCTGTGCGAGCAGTGCCATGGGCAGATGAGGCTGAGCAACAGCTTTCCAGGCTAGCTCTTTCTGGCTGCGAGCTATCTGCAGACGTTTGCATTTTCAGAGCAAGGCTGCCGGAGGCCCCCTGCACATACCCCCTAAGAGACCTTTGAAGTTTGAGGGGGCAAGACAAGCAAGCAGCCCCAGTCTCTGTGCCTCTGTGCGAGCAGTGCCATGGGCAGATGAGGCTGAGCAACAGCTTTCCAGGCTAGCTCTTTCTGGCTGCGAGCTATCTGCAGACGTTCACATTTTCGGAGCAGGGTTCCCTCAGGCCCTCTGCATGGAACCCCAAATATACATTTGAAGTTTGAGGGGGCAAGACAAGCAAGCAGCCCCAGTCTCTGTGCCTCTGTGCGAGCAGTGCCATGGGCAGATGAGACTGAGAAACAGCTTTCCAGGCTAGCTCTTTCTGCCTGCGAGCTATCTGCAGACGTTCGCATTTTCAGAGCAGGGCTACCTTCAGGCACCCGGCACGGACCACCTAAGTTATGTTTGAAGTTTGAGGGGGCAAGACAAGCAATCAGCCCCAGTCTCTGTGCCTCTGTGCGAGCAGTGCCATGGGCAGATGAGGCTGAGCAACAGCTTTCCAAGCTAGCTCTTTCTGGCTTCGAGCTATCTGCAGACGTTCGCATTTTCAGAGCAAGGCTGCCGGAGGCCCCCTGCACGGACCCCCAAAGTTACATTTGACTATTGAGGTGGCAGTATAAGCAAGCAGCCCCAGTCTCTGTGCCTCTGTGCGAGCAGTGCCATGGGCAGATGAGGCTGAGCAACAGCTTTCCAGGCTAGCTCTTTCTAACTGCGAGCTATCTGCAGACATTCGCATTTTTGGAGCAGGGCTGACGGAGGCGCCCGGCACGGACCACCTAAGCTAGGTTTGAAGTTTGAAGGGGCAAGAGAAACAAGCAGCCCCAGTCTCTGTGCCTCTGTGCGAGCAGTGCCATGGGCAGATGAGGCTGAGCAACAGCTTTCCAGGCTAGGTCTTTCTGGCTGCGAGCTATCTGCAGACGTTTGCATTTTCAGAGCAAGGCTTCCGGAGGCCCCCTGCACGGACCCCCTAAGAGACGTTTGAAGTTTGAGGGGGCAAGACAAGCAAGCAGCCCCAGTCTCTGTGCCTCTGTGCGAGCAGTGCCATGGGCAGATGAGGCTGAGCAACAGCTTTCCAGGCTAGCTCTTTCTGGCTGCGAGCTATCTGCAGACGTTCGCATTTTCGGAGCAAGGCTGCCGAAGGCCCCCTGCACGGAACCCCTAAGCGACGTTTGAAGTTTGAGGTGGAAAGACAAGCAAGCAGCTCCAGTCTCTGTGCCTCTGTGCGAGCGGTGCCATGGGCAGATGAGGCTGAGCAACAGTTTTACAGGCTAGATCATTTTGCCTGCGAGCTATCTGCAGACGTTCGCGTTTTCGGAGCAGGGTTCCCTCAGGCCCTCTGCATGGAACCCCAAATCTACATTTGAAGTTTGAGGGGGCAAGACAAGCAAGCAGCCCCAGTCTCTGTGCCTCTGTGCGAGCAGTGCCATGGGCAGATGAGGCTGAGCAACAGCTTTCCAGGCTAGCTCTTTCTGGCTTCGAGCTATCTGCAGACGTTCGCATTTTCAGAGCAAGGCTGCCGGAGGCCCCTGCACGGACCCCCAAAGTTACATTTGAATATTGAGGTTGCAGTATAAGCAAGCAGCCCCAGTCTCTGTGCCTCTGTGCGAGCAGTGCCATGGGCAGATGAGGCTGAGCAACAGCTTTCCAGGCTAGCTCTTTCTGCCTGCGAGCTATCTGCAGACGTTCGCATTTTCGGAGCAGGGCTGTCGGAGGCGCTCGGCACGTAGAGCCTAACCTACGTCTGAAGTTTGAGGTGGCAAGACAAGCAAGCAGCCCCAGTCTCTGTGCCTCTGTGCGAGCAGTGCCAGGGGCAGATGAGACTGAGCAACAGCTTTCCAGGCTAGCTCTTTCTGCCTGCGAGCTATCTGCAGACGTTCGCATTTTCAGAGCAGGGCTACCTTCAGGCACACGGCACGGACCACCTAAGCTACGTTTGAAGTTTGGGGGGCAAGGGAAGCAAGCAGCCCCAGTCTCTGTGCCTCTGTGCGAGCAGTGCCATGGGCAGATGAGGCTGAGCAACAGCTTTCCAGGCTAGCTCTTTCTGGCTTCGAGCTATCTGCAGACGTTCGCATTTTCAGAGCAAGGCTGCCGAAGCCCCCCTGCACGGACCCCCAAAGTTATATTTGAATATTGAGGTGGCAGTATAAGCAAGCAGCCCCAGTCTCTGTGCCTCTGTGCGAGCAGTGCCATGAGCAGATGAGGCTGAGCAACAGCTTTCCAGGCTAGCTCTTTCTGCCTGCGAGCTATCTGCAGACGTTCGCATTTTCAGAGCAGGGCTGTCGGAGGCGCTCGGCACGTAGAGCCTAACCTACGTCTGAAGTTTGAGGTGGCAAGACAAGCAAGTAGCCCCAGTCTCTGTGCCTCTGTGCGAGCAGTGCCATGGGCAGATGAGGCTGAGCAACAGCTTTGCAGGCTAGCTCTTTCTGACTGCGAGCTATCTGCAGACATTCGCATTTTTAGAGCAGGGCTGACGGAGGCGCCCGGCACGGACCACCTAAGCTAGATTTGAAGTTTGATGGGGCAAGAGAAACAAGCAGCCCCAGTCTCTGTGCCTCTGTGCGAGCAGTGCCATAGCCATATGAGGCTGAGCAACAGCTTTCCAGGCTAGGTTTTTCTGGCTGCGAGCTATCTGCAGACGTTTGCATTTTCAGAGCAAGGCTGCCGGAGGCCCCCTGCACAGACCCCCTAAGAGACCTTTGAAGTTTGAGGGGGCAAGACAAGCAAGCAGCCCCAGTCTCTGTGCCTCTGTGCGAGCAGTGCCATGGGCAGATGAGGCTGAGTAACAGCTTTCCAGGCTAGCTCTTTCTGGCTGCGAGCTATCTGCAGACGTTCGCATTTTCGGAGCAGGGTTCCCTCAGGCCCTCTGCATAGAACCCCAAATATACATTTGAACTTTGAGGGGGCAAGACAAGCAAGCAGCCCCAGTCTCTGTGCCTCTGTGCGAGCAGTGCCATGAGCAGATGAGGCTGAGCAACAGCTTTCCAGGCTAGCTCTATGCTGCTGCGAGCTATCTGCAGACGTTCGCATTTTCAGAGCAGGGCTACCTTCAGGCACCCGGCACGGACCACCTAAGCTATGTTTGAAGTTTGGAGGGCAAAGGAAGCAAGCAGCCCCAGTCTCTGTGCCTCTGTGCGAGCAGTGCCATGGGCAGATGAGGCTGAGCAACAGCTTTCCAAGCTAGCTCTTTCTGGCTTCGAGCTATCTGCAGACGTTCGCATTTTCAGAGCAAGGCTGCCGGAGGCCCCCTGCACGGACCCCCAAAGTTACATTTGACTATTGAGGTGGCAGTATAAGCAAGCAGCCCCAGTCTCTGTGCCTCTGTGCGAGCAGTGCCATGGGCAGATGAGGCTGAGCAACAGCTTTCCAGGCTAGCTCTTTCTGGCTGCGATCTATCTGCAGACATTCGCATTTTTAGAGCAGGGCTGACGGAGGCGCCCGGCACGGACCACCTAAGCTAGGTTTGAAGTTTGAAGGGGCAAGAGAAACAAGCAGCCCCAGTCTCTGTGCCTCTGTGCGAGCAGTGCCATAGCCATATGAGGCTGAGCAACAGCTTTCCAGGCTAGGTCTTTCTGGCTGCGAGCTATCTGCAGACGTTTGCATTTTCAGAGCAAGGCTGCCGTAGGCCCCGTGCACGGACCCCCTAAGAGACGTTTGAAGTTTGAGGTGGCAAGACAAGCAAGAAGCCCCAGTCTCTGTGCCTCTGTGCGAGCAGTGCCATGGGCAGATGAGGCTGAGCAACAGCTTTCCAGGCTAGCTCTTTCTGGCTGCGAGCTATCTGCAGACGTTCGCATTTTCGGAGCAGGTCTGCCGAAGGCCCCCTGCACGGAACCCCTAAGCGACGTTTGAAGTTTGAGGTGGAAAGACAAGCAAGCAGCTCCAGTCTCTGTGCCTCAGTGCGAGCGGTGCCATGGGCAGATGAGGCTGAGCAACAGTTTTACAGGCTAGATCATTTTGCCTGCGAGCTATCTGCAGACGTTCGCGTTTTCGGAGCAGGGTTCCCTCAGGCCCTCTGCATGGAACCCCAAATCTACATTTGAAGTTTGAGGGGGCAAGACAAGCAAGCAGCCCCAGTCTCTGTGCCTCTGTGCGAGCAGTGCCATGGGCAGATGAGGCTGAGCAACAGCTTTCCAGGCTAGCTCTTTCCTGCTGCGAGCTATCTGCAGACGTTCGCATTTTCAGAACAGGGCTGCTGGAGGCTTCCTGCACGGACCACCTTATCTAGTTTTGAAGTTTGAGGTGGCAAGACAAGCAAGAAGCCCCAGTCTCTGTGCCTCTGTGCGAGCAGTGCCATGGGCAGATGAGGCTGAGCAACAGCTTTCCAGGCTAGCTCTTTCTGGCTGCGAGCTATCTGCAGCCGTTCGCATTTTCGGAGCAGGGCTGTCGGAGGCCCCCTGCACGGAACCCCTAAGCGACGTTTGAAGTTTGAGGTGGATAGACAAGCAAGCAGCTCCAGTCTCTGTGCCTCTGTGCGAGCAGTGCCATGGGCAGATGAGGCTGAGCAACAGTTTTCCAGGCTAGATCATTTTGCCTGCGAGCTATCTGCAGACGTTCGCGTTTTCGGAGCAGGGTTCCCTCAGGCCCTCTGCATGGAACCCCAAATCTACATTTGAAGTTTGAGGGGGCAAGACAAGCAAGCAGCCCCAGTCTCTGTGCCTCTGTGCGAGCAGTGCCATGGGCAGATGAGGCTGAGCAACAGCTTTGCAGGCTAGCTCTTTCTGACTGCGAGCTATCTGCAGACATTCGCATTTTTAGAGCAGGGCTGACGGAGGCGCCCGGCACGGACCACCTAAGCTAGATTTGAAGTTTGATGGGGCAAGAGAAACAAGCAGCCCCAGTCTCTGTGCCTCTGTGCGAGCAGTGCCATAGCCATATGAGGCTGAGCAACAGCTTTCCAGGCTAGGTTTTTCTGGCTGCGAGCTATCTGCAGACGTTTGCATTTTCAGAGCAAGGCTGCCGGAGGCCCCCTGCACAGACCCCCTAAGAGACGTTTGAAGTTTGAGGGGGCAAGACAAGCAAGCAGCCCCAGTCTCTGTGCCTCTGTGCGAGCAGTGCCATGGGCAGATGAGGCTGAGTAACAGCTTTCCAGGCTAGCTCTTTCTGGCTGCGAGCTATCTGCAGGCGTTCGCATTTTCGGAGCAGGGTTCCCTCAGGCCCTCTGCATAGAACCCCAAATATACATTTGAACTTTAAGGGGGCAAGACAAGCAAGCAGCCCCAGTCTCTGTGCCTCTGTGCGAGCAGTGCCATGAGCAGATGAGGCTGAGCAACATCTTTCCAGGCTAGCTCTATGCTGCTGCGAGCTATCTGCAGACGTTCGCATTTTCAGAGCAGGGCTACCTTCAGGCACCCGGCACGGAGCACCTAAGCTATGTTTGAAGTTTGGAGGGCAAAGGAAGCAAGCAGCCCCAGTCTCTGTGCCTCTGTGCGAGCAGTGCCATGGGCAGATGAGGCTGAGCAACAGCTTTCCAAGCTAGCTCTTTCTGGCTTCGAGCTATCTGCAGACGTTCGCATTTTCAGAGCAAGGCTGCCGGAGGCCCCCTGCACGGACCCCCAAAGTTACATTTGACTATTGAGGTGGCAGTATAAGCAAGCAGCCCCAGTCTCTGTGCCTCTGTGCGAGCAGTGCCATGGGCAGATGAGGCTGAGCAACAGCTTTCCAGGCTAGCTCTTTCTGGCTGCGATCTATCTGCAGACATTCGCATTTTTAGAGCAGGGCTGACGGAGGCGCCCGGCACGGACCACCTAAGCTAGGTTTGAAGTTTGAAGGGGCAAGAGAAACAAGCAGCCCCAGTCTCTGTGCCTCTGTGCGAGCAGTGCCATAGCCATATGAGGCTGAGCAACAGCTTTCCAGGCTAGGTCTTTCTGGCTGCGAGCTATCTGCAGACGTTTGCATTTTCAGAGCAAGGCTGCCGTAGGCCCCGTGCACGGACCCCCTAAGAGACGTTTGAAGTTTGAGGTGGCAAGACAAGCAAGAAGCCCCAGTCTCTGTGCCTCTGTGCGAGCAGTGCCATGGGCAGATGAGGCTGAGCAACAGCTTTCCAGGCTAGCTCTTTCTGGCTGCGAGCTATCTGCAGACGTTCGCATTTTCGGAGCAGGTCTGCCGAAGGCCCCCTGCACGGAACCCCTAAGCGACGTTTGAAGTTTGAGGTGGAAAGACAAGCAAGCAGCTCCAGTCTCTGTGCCTCAGTGCGAGCGGTGCCATGGGCAGATGAGGCTGAGCAACAGTTTTACAGGCTAGATCATTTTGCCTGCGAGCTATCTGCAGACGTTCGCGTTTTCGGAGCAGGGTTCCCTCAGGCCCTCTGCATGGAACCCCATATATACATTTGAAGTTTGAGGGGGCAAGACAAGCAAGCAGCCCCAGTCTCTGTGCCTCTGTGCGAGCAGTGCCATGGGCAGATGAGGCTGAGCAACAGCTTTCCAGGCTAGCTCTTTCCTGCTGCGAGCTATCTGCAGACGTTCGCATTTTCAGAACAGGGCTGCTGGAGGCTTCCTGCACGGACCACCTTATCTAGTTTTGAAGTTTGAGGGGGCAAGACAAGCAAGAAGCCCCAGTCTCTGTGCCTCTGTGCGAGCAGTGCCATGGGCAGATGAGGCTGAGCAACAGCTTTCCAGGCTAGCTCTTTCTGGCTGCGAGCTATCTGCAGACGTTCGCATTTTCGGAGCAGGGCTGTCGGAGGCCCCCTGCACGGAACCCCTAAGCGACGTTTGAAGTTTGAGGTGGAAAGACAAGCAAGCAGCTCCAGTCTCTGTGCCTCTGTGCGAGCAGTGCCATGGGCAGATGAGGCTGAGCAACAGTTTTCCAGGCTAGATCATTTTGCCTGCGAGCTATCTGCAGACGTTCGCGTTTTCGGAGCAGGGTTCCCTCAGGCCCTCTGCATGGAACCCCAAATCTACATTTGAAGTTTGAGGGGGCAAGACAAGCAAGCAGCCCCAGTCTCTGTGCCTCTGTGCGAGCAGTGCCATGGGCAGATGAGGCTGAGCAACAGCTTTCCAGGCTAGCTCTTTCCTGCTGCGAGCTATCTGCAGACGTTCGCATTTTCAGAGCAAGGCTGCCGGAGGCCCCTGCACGGACCCCCAAAGTTACATTTGAATATTGAGGTGGCAGTATAAGCAAGCAGCCCCAGTCTCTGTGCCTCTGTGCGAGCAGTGTAATGGGCAGATGAGGCTGAGCAACAGCTTTCCAGGCTAGCTCTTTCTGCCTGCGAGCTATCTGCAGCCGTTCGCATTTTCAGAGCAGGGCTGTCGGAGGCGCTCGGCACGTAGAGCCTAACCTACGTCTGAAGTTTGAGGTGGCAAGACAAGCAAGCAGCCCCAGTCTCTGTGCCTCTGTGCGAGCAGTGCCAGGTGCAGATGAGACTGAGCAACAGCTTTCCAGGCTAGCTCTTTCTGGCTTCGAGCTATCTGCAGACGTTCGCATTTTCAGAGCAGGGCTACCTTCAGGCACACGGCACGGACCACCTAAGCTACGTTTGAAGTTTGGGGGGCAAGGGAAGCAAGCAGCCCCAGTCTCTGTGCCTCTGTGCGAGCAGTGCCATGGGCAGATGAGGCTGAGCAACAGCTTTCCAGGCTAGCTCTTTCTGGCTTCGAGCTATCTGCAGACGTTCGCATTTTCAGAGCAAGGCTGCCGAAGCCCCCCTGCAAGGACCCCCAAAGTTATATTTGAATATTGAGGTGGCAGTATAAGCAAGCAGCCCCAGTCTCTGTGCCTCTGTGCGAGCAGTGCCATGAGCAGATGAGGCTGAGCAACAGCTTTCCAGGCTAGCTCTTTCTGCCTGCGAGCTATCTGCAGCCGTTCGCATTTTCGGAGCAGGGCTGTCGGAGGCGCTCGGCACGTAGAGCCTAACCTACGTCTGAAGTTTGAGGTGGCAAGACAAGCAAGTAGCCCCAGTCTCTGTGCCTCTGTGCGAGCAGTGCCATGGGCAGATGAGGCTGAGCAACAGCTTTGCAGGCTAGCTCTTTCTGACTGCGAGCTATCTGCAGACATTCGCATTTTTAGAGCAGGGCTGACGGAGGCGCCCGGCACGGACCACCTAAGCTAGATTTGAAGTTTGAAGGGGCAAGAGAAACAAGCAGCCCCAGTCTCTGTGCCTCTGTGCGAGCAGTGCCATAGCCATATGAGGCTGAGCAACAGCTTTCCAGGCTAGGTCTTTCTGGCTGCGAGCTATCTGCAGACGTTTGCATTTTCAGAGCAAGGCTGCCGGAGGCCCCCTGCACAGACCCCCTAAGAGACCTTTGAAGTTTGAGGGGGCAAGACAAGCAAGCAGCCCCAGTCTCTGTGCCTCTGTGCGAGCAGTGCCATGGGCAGATGAGGCTGAGCAACAGCTTTCCAGGCTAGCTCTTTCTGGCTGCGAGCTATCTGCAGACGTTCACATTTTCGGAGCAGGGTTCCCTCAGGCCCTCTGCATGGAACCCCAAATATACATTTGAAGTTTGAGGGGGCAAGACAAGCAAGCAGCCCCAGTCTCTGTGCCTCTGTGCGAGCAGTGCCATGGGCAGATGAGACTGAGCAACAGCTTTCCAGGCTAGCTCTTTCTGCCTGCGAGCTATCTGCAGACGTTCGCATTTTCAGAGCAGGGCTACCTTCAGGCACCCGGCACGGACCACCTAAGTTATGTTTGAAGTTTAAGGGGCAAGACAAGCAATCAGCCCCAGTCTCTGTGCCTCTGTGCGAGCAGTGCCATGGGCAGATGAGGCTGAGCAACAGCTTTCCAAGCTAGCTCTTTCTGGCTTCGAGCTATCTGCAGACGTTCGCATTTTCAGAGCAAGGCTGCCGGAGGCCCCCTGCACGGACCCCCAAAGTTACATTTGACTATTGAGGTGGCAGTATAAGCAAGCAGCCCCAGTCTCTGTGCCTCCGTGCGAGCAGTGCCATGGACAGATGAGGCTGAGCAACAGCTTTCCAGGCTAGCTCTTTCTAACTGCGAGCTATCTGCAGACATTCGCATTTTTAGAGCAGGGCTGACGGAGGCGCCCGGCACGGACCACCTAAGCTAGGTTTGAAGTTTGAAGGGGCAAGAGAAACAAGCAGCCCCAGTCTCTGTGCCTCTGTGCGAGCAGTGCCATGGGCAGATGAGGCTGAGCAACAGCTTTCCAGGCTAGCTCTTTCTGGCTGCGAGCTATCTGCAGACGTTTGCATTTTCAGAGCAAGGCTCCCGGAGGCCCCCTGCACGGACCCCCTAAGAGACGTTTGAAGTTTGAGGGGGCAAGACAAGCAAGCAGCCCCAGTCTCTGTGCCTCTGTGCGAGCAGTGCCATGGGCAGATGAGGCTGAGCAACAGCTTTCCAGGCTAGCTCTTTCTGGCTGCGAGCTATCTGCAGACGTTCGCATTTTCGGAGCAAGGCTGCCGAAGGCCCCCTGCACGGAACCCCTAAGCGACGTTTGAAGTTTGAGGTGGAAAGACAAGCAAGCAGCTCCAGTCTCTGTGCCTCTGTGCGAGCGGTGCCATGGGCAGATGAGGCTGAGCAACAGTTTTACAGGCTAGATCATTTTGCCTGCGAGCTATCTGCAGACGTTCGCGTTTTCGGAGCAGGGTTCCCTCAGGCCCTCTGCATGGAACCCCAAATATACATTTGAAGTTTGAGGGGGCAAGACAAGCAAGCAGCCCCAGTCTCTGTGCCTCTGTGCGAGCAGTGCCATGGGCAGATGAGGCTGAGCAACAGCTTTCCAGGCTAGCTCTTTCCTGCTGCGAGCTATCTGCAGACGTTCGCATTTTCAGAACAGGGCTGCTTGAGGCTTCCTGCACGGACCACCTTATCTAGTTTTGAAGTTTGAGGGGGCAAGACAAGCAAGAAGCCCCAGTCTCTGTGCCTCTGTGCGAGCAGTGCCATGGGCAGATGAGGCTGAGCAACAGCTTTCCAGGCTAGCTCTTTCCTGCTGCGAGCTATCTGCAGACGTTCGCATTTTCAGAGCAAGGCTGCCGGAGGCCCCCTGCACGGACCCCCAAAGTTACATTTGAATATTGAGGTGGCAGTATAAGCAAGCAGCCCCACTCTCTGTGCCTCTGTGCGAGCAGTGCCATGGGCAGATGAGGCTGAGCAACAGCTTTCCAGGCTAGCTCTTTCTGCCTGCGAGCTATCTACAGACGTTCGCATTTTCGGAGCAGGGCTGTCGGAGGCGCTCGGCACGTAGAGCCTAACCTACGTCTGAAGTTTGAGGTGGCAAGACAAGCAAGCAGCCCCAGTCTCTGTGCCTCTGTGCGAGCAGTGCCATGGGCAGATGAGACTGAGCAACAGCTTTCCAGGCTAGCTCTTTCTGCCTGCGAGCTATCTGCAGACGTTCGCATTTTCAGAGCAGGGCTACCTTCAGGCACACGGCACGGACCACCTAAGGTACGTTTGAAGTTTGGGGGGCAAGGGAAGCAAGCAGCCCCAGTCTCTGTGCCTCTGTGCGAGCAGTGCCATGGGCAGATGAGGCTGAGCAACAGCTTTCCAGGCTAGCTCTTTCTGGCTTCGAGCTATCTGCAGACGTTCGCATTTTCAGAGCAAGGCTGCCGAAGCCCCCCTGCAAGGACCCCCAAAGTTATATTTGAATATTGAGGTGGCAGTATAAGCAAGCAGCCCCAGTCTCTGTGCCTCTGTGCGAGCAGTGCCATGAGCAGATGAGGCTGAGCAACAGCTTTCCAGGCTAGCTCTTTCTGCCTGCGAGCTATCTGCAGCCGTTCGCATTTTCGGAGCAGGGCTGTCGGAGGCGCTCGGCACGTAGAGCCTAACCTACGTCTGAAGTTTGAGGTGGCAAGACAAGCAAGTAGCCCCAGTCTCTGTGCCTCTGTGCGAGCAGTGCCATGGGCAGATGAGGCTGAGCAACAGCTTTGCAGGCTAGCTCTTTCTGACTGCGAGCTATCTGCAGACATTCGCATTTTTAGAGCAGGGCTGACGGAGGCGCCCGGCACGGACCACCTAAGCTAGATTTGAAGTTTGAAGGGGCAAGAGAAACAAGCAGCCCCAGTCTCTGTGCCTCTGTGCGAGCAGTGCCATAGCCATATGAGGCTGAGCAACAGCTTTCCAGGCTAGGTCTTTCTGGCTGCGAGCTATCTGCAGACGTTTGCATTTTCAGAGCAAGGCTGCCGGAGGCCCCCTGCACAGACCCCCTAAGAGACCTTTGAAGTTTGAGGGGGCAAGACAAGCAAGCAGCCCCAGTCTCTGTGCCTCTGTGCGAGCAGTGCCATGGGCAGATGAGGCTGAGCAACAGCTTTCCAGGCTAGCTCTTTCTGGCTGCGAGCTATCTGCAGACGTTCACATTTTCGGAGCAGGGTTCCCTCAGGCCCTCTGCATGGAACCCCAAATATACATTTGAAGTTTGAGGGGGCAAGACAAGCAAGCAGCCCCAGTCTCTGTGCCTCTGTGCGAGCAGTGCCATGGGCAGATGAGACTGAGCAACAGCTTTCCAGGCTAGCTCTTTCTGCCTGCGAGCTATCTGCAGACGTTCGCATTTTCAGAGCAGGGCTACCTTCAGGCACCCGGCACGGACCACCTAAGTTATGTTTGAAGTTTAAGGGGCAAGACAAGCAATCAGCCCCAGTCTCTGTGCCTCTGTGCGAGCAGTGCCATGGGCAGATGAGGCTGAGCAACAGCTTTCCAAGCTAGCTCTTTCTGGCTTCGTGCTATCTGCAGACGTTCGCATTTTCAGAGCAAGGCTGCCGGAGGCCCCCTGCACGGACCCCCAAAGTTACATTTGACTATTGAGGTGGCAGTATAAGCAAGCAGCCCCAGTCTCTGTGCCTCCGTGCGAGCAGTGCCATGGACAGATGAGGCTGAGCAACAGCTTTCCAGGCTAGCTCTTTCTAACTGCGAGCTATCTGCAGACATTCGCATTTTTAGAGCAGGGCTGACGGAGGCGCCCGGCACGGACCACCTAAGCTAGGTTTGAAGTTTGAAGGGGCAAGAGAAACAAGTAGCCCCAGTCTCTGTGCCTCTGTGCGAGCAGTGCCATGGGCAGATGAGGCTGAGCAACAGCTTTCCAGGCTAGCTCTTTCTGGCTGCGAGCTATCTGCAGACGTTTGCATTTTCAGAGCAAGGCTCCCGGAGGCCCCCTGCACGGACCCCCTAAGAGACGTTTGAAGTTTGAGGGGGCAAGACAAGCAAGCAGCCCCAGTCTCTGTGCCTCTGTGCGAGCAGTGCCATTGGCAGATGAGGCTGAGTAACAGCTTTCCAGGCTAGCTCTTTCCTGCTGCGAGCTATCTGCAGACGTTCGCATTTTCAGAACTGGGCTGCTTGAGGCTTCCTGCACGGACCACCTTATCTAGTTTTGAAGTTTGAGGGGGCAAGACAAGCAAGAAGCCCCAGTCTCTGTGCCTCTGTGCGAGCAGTGCCATGGGCAGATGAGGCTGAGCAACAGCTTTCCAGGCTAGCTCTTTCCTGCTGCGAGCTATCTGCAGACGTTCGCATTTTCAGAGCAAGGCTGCCGGAGGCCCCCTGCACGGACCCCCAAAGTTACATTTGAATATTGAGGTGGCAGTATAAGCAAGCAGCCCCACTCTCTGTGCCTCTGTGCGAGCAGTGCCATGGGCAGATGAGGCTGAGCAACAGCTTTCCAGGCTAGCTCTTTCTGCCTGCGAGCTATCTACAGACGTTCGCATTTTCGGAGCAGGGCTGTCGGAGGCGCTCGGCACGTAGAGCCTAACCTACGTCTGAAGTTTGAGGTGGCAAGACAAGCAAGCAGCCCCAGTCTCTGTGCCTCTGTGCGAGCAGTGCCATGGGCAGATGAGACTGAGCAACAGCTTTCCAGGCTAGCTCTTTCTGCCTGCGAGCTATCTGCAGACGTTCGCATTTTCAGAGCAGGGCTACCTTCAGGCACACGGCACGGACCACCTAAGGTACGTTTGAAGTTTGGGGGGCAAGGGAAGCAAGCAGCCCCAGTCTCTGTGCCTCTGTGCGAGCAGTGCCATGGGCAGATGAGGCTGAGCAACAGCTTTCCAGGCTAGCTCTTTCTGGCTTCGAGCTATCTGCAGACGTTCGCATTTTCAGAGCAAGGCTGCCGAAGCCCCCCTGCAAGGACCCCCAAAGTTATATTTGAATATTGAGGTGGCAGTATAAGCAAGCAGCCCCAGTCTCTGTGCCTCTGTGCGAGCAGTGCCATGAGCAGATGAGGCTGAGCAACAGCTTTCCAGGCTAGCTCTTTCTGCCTGCGAGCTATCTGCAGCCGTTCGCATTTTCGGAGCAGGGCTGTCGGAGGCGCTCGGCACGTAGAGCCTAACCTACGTCTGAAGTTTGAGGTGGCAAGACAAGCAAGTAGCCCCAGTCTCTGTGCCTCTGTGCGAGCAGTGCCATGGGCAGATGAGGCTGAGCAACAGCTTTGCAGGCTAGCTCTTTCTGACTGCGAGCTATCTGCAGACATTCGCATTTTTAGAGCAGGGCTGACGGAGGCGCCCGGCACGGACCACCTAAGCTAGATTTGAAGTTTGAAGGGGCAAGAGAAACAAGCAGCCCCAGTCTCTGTGCCTCTGTGCGAGCAGTGCCATAGCCATATGAGGCTGAGCAACAGCTTTCCAGGCTAGGTCTTTCTGGCTGCGAGCTATCTGCAGACGTTTGCATTTTCAGAGCAAGGCTGCCGGAGGCCCCCTGCACAGACCCCCTAAGAGACCTTTGAAGTTTGAGGGGGCAAGACAAGCAAGCAGCCCCAGTCTCTGTGCCTCTGTGCGAGCAGTGCCATGGGCAGATGAGGCTGAGCAACAGCTTTCCAGGCTAGCTCTTTCTGGCTGCGAGCTATCTGCAGACGTTCACATTTTCGGAGCAGGGTTCCCTCAGGCCCTCTGCATGGAACCCCAAATATACATTTGAAGTTTGAGGGGGCAAGACAAGCAAGCAGCCCCAGTCTCTGTGCCTCTGTGCGAGCAGTGCCATGGGCAGATGAGACTGAGCAACAGCTTTCCAGGCTAGCTCTTTCTGCCTGCGAGCTATCTGCAGACGTTCGCATTTTCAGAGCAGGGCTACCTTCAGGCACCCGGCACGGACCACCTAAGTTATGTTTGAAGTTTAAGGGGCAAGACAAGCAATCAGCCCCAGTCTCTGTGCCTCTGTGCGAGCAGTGCCATGGGCAGATGAGGCTGAGCAACAGCTTTCCAAGCTAGCTCTTTCTGGCTTCGAGCTATCTGCAGACGTTCGCATTTTCAGAGCAAGGCTGCCGGAGGCCCCCTGCACGGACCCCCAAAGTTACATTTGACTATTGAGGTGGCAGTATAAGCAAGCAGCCCCAGTCTCTGTGCCTCCGTGCGAGCAGTGCCATGGACAGATGAGGCTGAGCAACAGCTTTCCAGGCTAGCTCTTTCTAACTGCGAGCTATCTGCAGACATTCGCATTTTTAGAGCAGGGCTGACGGAGGCGCCCGGCACGGACCACCTAAGCTAGGTTTGAAGTTTGAAGGGGCAAGAGAAACAAGTAGCCCCAGTCTCTGTGCCTCTGTGCGAGCAGTGCCATGGGCAGATGAGGCTGAGCAACAGCTTTCCAGGCTAGCTCTTTCTGGCTGCGAGCTATCTGCAGACGTTTGCATTTTCAGAGCAAGGCTCCCGGAGGCCCCCTGCACGGACCCCCTAAGAGACGTTTGAAGTTTGAGGGGGCAAGACAAGCAAGCAGCCCCAGTCTCTGTGCCTCTGTGCGAGCAGTGCCATGGGCAGATGAGGCTGAGCAACAGCTTTCCAGGCTAGCTCTTTCTGGCTGCGAGCTATCTGCAGACGTTCGCATTTTCGGAGCAAGGCTGCCGAAGGCCCCCTGCACGGAACCCCTACGCGACGTTTGAAGTTTGAGGTGGAAAGACAAGCAAGCAGCTCCAGTCTCTGTGCCTCTGTGCGAGCGGTGCCATGGGCAGATGAGGCTGAGCAACAGTTTTACAGGCTAGATCATTTTGCCTGCGAGCTATCTGCAGACGTTCGCGTTTTCGGAGCAGGGTTCCCTCAGGCCCTCTGCATGGAACCCCAAATATACATTTGAAGTTTGAGGGGGCAAGACAAGCAATCAGCCCCAGTCTCTGTGCCTCTGTGCGAGCAGTGCCATGGGCAGATGAGGCTGAGCAACAGCTTTCCAGGCTAGCTCTTTCCTGCTGCGAGCTATCTGCAGACGTTCGCATTTTCAGAACAGGGCTGCTTGAGGCTTCCTGCACGGACCACCTTATCTAGTTTTGAAGTTTGAGGGGGCAAGACAAGCAAGAAGCCCCAGTCTCTGTGCCTCTGTGCGAGCAGTGCCATGGGCAGATGAGGCTGAGCAACAGCTTTCCAGGCTAGCTCTTTCCTGCTGCGAGCTATCTGCAGACGTTCGCATTTTCAGAGCAAGGCTGCCGGAGGCCCCTGCACGGACCCCCAAAGTTACATTTGAATATTGAGGTGGCAGTATAAGCAAGCAGCCCCACTCTCTGTGCCTCTGTGCGAGCAGTGCCATGGGCAGATGAGGCTGAGCAACAGCTTTCCAGGCTAGCTCTTTCTGCCTGCGAGCTATCTACAGACGTTCGCATTTTCGGAGCAGGGCTGTCGGAGGCGCTCGGCACGTAGAGCCTAACCTACGTCTGAAGTTTGAGGTGGCAAGACAAGCAAGCAGCCCCAGTCTCTGTGCCTCTGTGCGAGCAGTGCCATGGGCAGATGAGACTGAGTAACAGCTTTCCAGGCTAGCTCTTTCTGCCTGCGAGCTATCTGCAGACGTTCGCATTTTCAGAGCAGGGCTACCTTCAGGCAAACGGCACGGACCACCTAAGCTACGTTTGAAGTTTGGGGGGCAAGGGAAGCAAGCAGCCCCAGTCTCTGTGCCTCTGTGCGAGCAGTGCCATGGGCAGATGAGGCTGAGCAACAGCTTTCCAGGCTAGCTCTTTCTGGCTGCGAGCTATCTGCAGACGTTCACATTTTCGGAGCAGGGTTCCCTCAGGCCCTCTCCATGGAACCCCAAATATACATTTGAAGTTTGAGGGGGCAAGACAAGCAAGCAGCCCCAGTCTCTGTGCCTCTGTGCGAGCAGTGCCATGGGCAGATGAGACTGAGCAACAGCTTTCCAGGCTAGCTCTTTCTGCCTGCGAGCTATCTGCAGACGTTCGCATTTTCAGAGCAGGGCTACCTTCAGGCACCCGGCACGGACCACCTAAGCTATGTTTGAAGTTTGAGGGGGCAAGACAAGCAATCAGCCCCAGTCTCTGTGCCTCTGTGCGAGCAGTGCCATGGGCAGATGAGGCTGAGCAACAGCTTTCCAAGCTAGCTCTTTCTGGCTTCGAGCTATCTGCAGACGTTCGCATTTTCAGAGCAAGGCTGCCGGAGGCCCCCTGCACGGACCCCCAAAGTTACATTTGACTATTGAGGTGGCAGTATAAGCAAGCAGCCCCAGTCTCTGTGCCTCTGTGCGAGCAGTGCCATGGGCAGATGAGGCTGAGCAACAGCTTTACAGGCTAGCTCTTTCTAACTGCGAGCTATCTGCAGACATTCGCATTTTTAGAGCAGGGCTGACGGAGGCGCCCGGCACGGACCACCTAAGCTAGGTTTGAAGTTTGAAGGGGCAAGAGAAACAAGCAGCCCCAGTCTCTGTGCCTCTGTGCGAGCAGTGCCATGGGCAGATGAGGCTGAGCAACAGCTTTCCAGGCTAGGTCTTTCTGGCTGCGAGCTATCTGCAGACGTTTGCATTTTCAGAGCAAGGCTCCCGGAGGCCCCCTGCACGGACCCCCTAAGAGACGTTTGAAGTTTGAGGGGGCAAGACAAGCAAGCAGCCCCAGTCTCTGTGCCTCTGTGCGAGCAGTGCCATGGGCAGATGAGGCTGAGCAACAGCTTTCCAGGCTAGCTCTTTCTGGCTGCGAGCTATCTGCAGACGTTCGCATTTTCGGAGCAAGGCTGCCGAAGGCCCCCTGCACGGAACCCCTAAGCGACGTTTGAAGTTTGAGGTGGAAAGACAAGCAAGCAGCTCCAGTCTCTGTGCCTCTGTGCGAGCGGTGCCATGGGCAGATGAGGCTGAGCAACAGTTTTACAGGCTAGATCATTTTGCCTGCGAGCTATCTGCAGACGTTCGCGTTTTCGGAGCAGGGTTCCCTCAGGCCCTCTGCATGGAACCCCAAATATACATTTGAAGTTTGAGGGGGCAAGACAAGCAATCAGCCCCAGTCTCTGTGCCTCTGTGCGAGCAGTGCCATGGGCAGATGAGGCTGAGCAACAGCTTTCCAGGCTAGCTCTTTCCTGCTGCGAGCTATCTGCAGACGTTCGCATTTTCAGAACAGGGCTGCTGGAGGCTTCCTGCACGGACCACCTTATCTAGTTTTGAAGTTTGAGAGGGCAAGACAAGCAAGAAGCCCCAGTCTCTGTGCCTCTGTGCGAGCAGTGCCATGGGCAGATGAGGCTGAGCAACAGCTTTCCAGGCTAGCTCTTTCCTGCTGCGAGCTATCTGCAGACGTTCGCATTTTCAGAGCAAGGCTGCCGGAGGCCCCTGCACGGACCCCCAAAGTTACATTTGAATATTGAGGTGGCAGTATAAGCAAGCAGCCCCAGTCTCTGTGCCTCTGTGCGAGCAGTGCCATGGGCAGATGAGGCTGAGCAACAGCTTTCCAGGCTAGCTCTTTCTGCCTGCGAGCTATCTACAGACGTTCGCATTTTCGGAGCAGGGCTGTCGGAGGCGCTCGGCACGTAGAGCCTAACCTACGTCTGAAGTTTGAGGTGGCAAGACAAGCAAGCAGCCCCAGTCCCTGTGCCTCTGTGCGAGCAGTGCCAGGGGCAGATGAGACTGAGCAACAGCTTTCCAGGCTAGCTCTTTCTGCCTGCGAGCTATCTGCAGACGTTCGCATTTTCAGAGCAGGGCTACCTTCAGGCAAACGGCACGGACCACCTAAGCTACGTTTGAAGTTTGGGGGGCAAGGGAAGCAAGCAGCCCCAGTCTCTGTGCCTCTGTGCGAGCAGTGCCATGGGCAGATGAGGCTGAGCAACAGCTTTCCAGGCTAGCTCTTTCTGGCTTCGAGCTATCTGCAGACGTTCGCATTTTCAGAGCAAGGCTACCGAAGCCCCCCTGCACGGACCCCCAAAGTTATATTTGAATATTGAGGTGGCAGTATAAGCAAGCAGCCCCAGTCTCTGTGCCTCTGTGCGAGCAGTGCCATGAGCAGATGAGGCTGAGCAACAGCTTTCCAGGCTAGCTCTTTCTGCCTGCGAGCTATCTGCAGCCGTTCGCATTTTCGGAGCAGGGCTGTCGGAGGCGCTCGGCACGTAGAGCCTAACCTACGTCTGAAGTTTGAGGTGGCAAGACAAGCAAGTAGCCCCAGTCTCTGTGCCTCTATGCGAGCAGTGCCATGGGCAGATGAGGCTGAGCAACAGCTTTGCAGGCTAGCTCTTTCTGACTGCGAGCTATCTGCAGACATTCGCATTTTTAGAGCAGGGCTGACGGAGGCGCCCGGCACGGACCACCTAAGCTAGATTTGAAGTTTGAAGGGGCAAGAGAAACAAGCAGCCCCAGTCTCTGTGCCTCTGTGCGAGCAGTGCCATAGCCATATGAGGCTGAGCAACAGCTTTCCAGGCTAGGTCTTTCTGGCTGCGAGCTATCTGCAGACGTTTGCATTTTCAGAGCAAGGCTGCCGGAGGCCCCCTGCACAGACCCCCTAAGAGACCTTTGAAGTTTGAGGGGGCAAGACAAGCAAGCAGCCCCAGTCTCTGTGCCTCTGTGCGAGCAGTGCCATGGGCAGATGAGGCTGAGCAACAGCTTTCCAGGCTAGCTCTTTCTGGCTGCGAGCTATCTGCAGACGTTCGCATTTTCGGAGCAGGGTTCCCTCAGGCCCTCTGCATGGAACCCCAAATATACATTTGAAGTTTGAGGGGGCAAGACAAGCAAGCAGCCCCAGTCTCTGTGCCTCTGTGCGAGCAGTGCCAGGGGCAGATGAGACTGAGCACCAGCTTTCCAGGCTAGCTCTTTCTGCCTGCGAGCTATCTGCAGACGTTCGCATTTTCAGAGCAGGGCTACCTCCAGGCACCCGGTACGGACCACCTAAGCTGCGTTTGAAGTTTGGGGGGCAAGGGAAGCAAGCAGCCCCAGTCTCTGTGCCTCTGTGCGAGCAGTGCCATGGGCAGATGAGGCTGAGCAACAGCTTTCCAGGCTAGCTCTTTCTGCCTGCGAGCTATCTGCAGACGTTCGCATTTTCAGAGCAAGGCTGCCGGAGGCCCCCTGCACGGACCCCCAAAGTTACATTTGAATATTGAGGTGGCAGTATAAGCAAGCAGCCCCAGTCTCTGTGCCTCTGTGTGAGCAGTGCCATGGGCAGATGAGGCAGAGCAACAGCTTTCCAGGCTAGCTCTTTCAAGCTGCGAGCTATCTGCAGACATTCGCATTTTTAGAGCAGGGCTGACGGAGGCGCACGGCACGGACCACCTAAGCTAGGTTTGAAGTTTGAAGGGGCAAGAGAAACAAGCAGCCCCAGTCTCTGTGCCTCTGTGCGAGCAGTGCCATAGCCATATGAGGCTGAGCAACAGCTTTCCAGGCTAGCTCTTTCTGGCTGCGAGCTATCTGCAGACGTTTGCATTTTCAGAGCAAGGCTGCCGGAGGCCCCCTGCACGGACCCCCTAAGAGACGTTTGAAGTTTGAGGGGGCAAGACAAGCAAGCAGCCCCAGTCTCTGTGCCTCTGTGTGAGCAGTGCCATGGGCAGATGAGGCTGAGCAACAGCTTTCCAGGCTAGCTCTTTCTGGCTGCGAGCTATCTGCAGACGTTCGCATTTTCGGAGCAGGGCTGCCGGAGGCCCCCTGCACGGAACCCCTAAGCGACGTTTGAAGTTTGAGGTGGAAAGACAAGCAAGCAGCTCCAGTCTCTGTGCCTCTGTGCGAGCAGTGCCATGGGCAGATGAGGCTGAGCAACAGCTTTCCAGGCTAGCTCTTTCTGCCTGCGAGCTATCTGCAGACGTTCGCATTTTCGGAGCAGGGTTCCCTCAGGCCCTCTGCATGGAACCCCAAATATACATTTGAAGTTTGAGGGGGAAAGAGAAACAAGCAGCCCCAGTCTCTGTGCCTCTGTGCGAGCAGTGCCAGGGGCAGATGAGACTGAGCAACAGCTTTCCAGGCTAGCTCTTTCCTGCTGCGAGCTATCTGCAGACGTTCGCATTTTCAGAGCAGGGCTACCTTCAGGCACCCGGTACGGACCACCTAAGCTGCGTTTGAAGTTTGGGGGGCAAGGGAAGCAAGCAGCCCCAGTCTCTGTGCCTCTGTGCGAGCAGTGCCATGGGCAGATGAGGCTGAGCAACAGCTTTCCAGGCTAGCTCTTTCCTGCTGCGAGCTATCTGCAGACGTTCGCATTTTCAGAGCAAGGCTGCCGGAGGCCCCTGCACGGACCCCCAAAGTTACATTTGAATATTGAGGTGGCAGTATAAGCAAGCAGCCCTAGTCTCTGTGCCTCTGTGCGAGCAGTGCCGTGGGCAGATGAGGCTGAGCAACAGCTTTCCAGGCTAGCTCTTTCTGCCTGCGAGCTATCTGCAGACGTTCGCATTTTCGGAGCAGGGCTGTCGGAGGCGCTCGGCACGTAGAGCCTAACCTACGTCTGAAGTTTGAGGTGGCAAGACAAGCAAGCAGCCCCAGTCTCTGTGCCTCTGTGCGAGCAGTGCCATGGGCAGATGAGACTGAGCAACAGCTTTCCAGGCTAGCTCTATGCTGCTGCGAGCTATCTGCAGACGTTCGCGTTTTCAGAACAGGGCTGCTGGAGGCTTCCTGCACAGACCACCTAAGCTAGGTTTGAAGTTTGAGGGGGCAAGACAAGCAAGCAGCCCCAGTCTCTGTGCCTCTGTGCGAGCCGTGCCATGGGCAGATGAGACTGAGCAACAGCTTTCCAGGCTAGCTCTTTCTGCCTGCGAGCTATCTGCAGACGTTCGCATTTTCAGAGCAGGGCTACCTTCAGGCACCCGGCACGGACCACCTAAGCTATGTTTGAAGTTTGGAGGGCAAAGGAAGCAAGCAGCCCCAGTCTCTGTGCCTCTGTGCGAGCAGTGCCATGGGCAGATGAGGCTGAGCAACAGCTTTCCAGGCTAGCTCTTTCTGCCTGCGAGCTATCTGCAGACGTTCGCATTTTTAGAGCAGGGCTGACGTAGGCGCCCGGCACGGACCACCTAAGCTAGGTTTGAAGTTTGAGGGGGCAAGACAAGCAAGCAGCTCCAGTCTCTGTGCCTCTGTGCGAGCGGTGCCATGGGAAGATGAGGCTGAGCAACAGTTTTACAGGCTAGATCATTTTGCCTGCGAGCTATCTGCAGACGTTCGCGTTTTCGGAGCAGGGTTCCCTCAGGCCCTCTGCATGGAACCCCAAATATACATTTGAAGTTTGAGGGGGCAAGACAAGCAAGCAGCCCCAGTCTCTGTGCCTCTGTGCGAGCAGTGCCATGGGCAGATGAGGCTGAGCAACAGCTTTCCAGGCTAGCTCTTTCCTGCTGCGAGCTATCTGCAGACGTTCGCATTTTCAGAACAGGGCTGCTGGAGGCTTCCTGCACGGACCACCTTATCTAGTTTTGAAGTTTGAGGGGGCAAGACAAGCAAGAAGCCCCAGTCTCTGTGCCTCTGTGCGAGCAGTGCCAGGGTCAGATGAGACTGAGCACCAGCTTTCCATGCTAGCTCTTTCTGCCTGCGAGCTATCTGCAGACGTTCGCATTTTCAGAGCAGGGCTACCTCCAGGCACCCGGTACGGACCACCTAAGCTGCGTTTGAAGTTTGGGGGGCAAGGGAAGCAAGCAGCCCCAGTCTCTGTGCCTCTGTGCGAGCAGTGCCATGGGCAGATGAGGCTGAGCAACAGCTTTCCAGGCTAGCTCTTTCTGGCTTCGAGCTATCTGCAGACGTTCGCATTTTCAGAGCAAGGCTGCCGGAGGCCCCCTGCACGGACCCCCAAAGTTACATTTGAATATTGAGGTGGCAGTATAAGCAAGCAGCCCCAGTCTCTGTGCCTCTGTGCGAGCAGTGCCATGGGCAGATGAGGCTGAGCAACAGCTTTCCAGGCTAGCTCTTTCTGCCTGCGAGCTATCTGCAGCCGTTCGCATTTTCGGAGCAGGGCTGTCGGAGGCGCTCGGCACGTAGAGCCTAACCTACGTCTGAAGTTTGAGGTGGCAAGACAAGCAAGTAGCCCCAGTCTCTGTGCCTCTGTGCGAGCACTGCCATGGGCATATGAGGCAGAGCAACAGCTTTCCAGGCTAGCTCTTTCAAGCTGCGAGCTATCTGCAGACATTCGCATTTTTAGAGCAGGGCTGACGGAGGCGCACGGCACGGACCACCTAAGCTAGGTTTGAAGTTTGAAGGGGCAAGAGAAACAAGCAGCCCCAGTCTCTGTGCCTCTGTGCGAGCAGTGCCATAGCCATATGAGTCTGAGCAACAGCTTTCCAGGCTAGGTCTTTCTGGCTGCGAGCTATCTGCAGACGTTTGCATTTTCAGAGCAAGGCTGCCGGAGGCCCACTGCACGGACCCCCTAAGAGACGTTTGAAGTTTGAGGGGGCAAGACAAGCAAGCAGCCCCAGTCTCTGTGCCTCTGTGCGAGCAGTGCCATGGGCAGATGAGGCTGAGCAACAGCTTTCCAGGCTAGCTCTTTCTGCCTGCGAGCTATCTGCAGACGTTCGCATTTTCGGAGCAGGGCTGCTGGAGGCCCCCTGCACGGAACCCCTAAGCGACGTTTGAAGTTTGAGGTGGAAAGACAAGCAAGCAGCTCCAGTCTCTGTGCCTCTGTGCGAGCAGTGCCATGGGCAGATGAGGCTGAGCAACAGTTTTACAGGCTAGATCATTTTGCCTGCGAGCTATCTGCAGACGTTCGCGTTTTCGGAGCAGGGTTCCCTCAGGCCCTCTGCATGGAACCCCAAATCTACATTTGAAGTTTGAGGGGGCAAGACAAGCAATCAGCCCCAGTCTCTGTGCCTCTGTGCGAGCAGTGCCATGGGCAGATGAGGCTGAGCAACAGCTTTCCAGGCTAGCTCTTTCCTGCTGCGAGCTATCTGCAGACGTTCGCATTTTCAGAGCAAGGCTGCCGGAGGCCCCTGCACGGACCCCCAGAGTTACATTTGAATATTGAGGTGGCAGTATAAGCAAGCAGCCCCAGTCTCTGTGCCTCTGTGCGAGCAGTGCCATGGGCAGATGAGGCTGAGCAACAGCTTTCCAGGCTAGCTCTTTCTGCCTGCGAGCTATCTGCAGACGTTCGCATTTTCGGAGCAGGGCTGTCGGAGGCGCTCGGCACGTAGAGCCTAACCTACGTCTGAAGTTTGAGGTGGCAAGACAAGCAAGCAGCCCCAGTCTCTGTGCCTCTGTGCGAGCAGTGCCATGGGCAGATGAGACTGAGCAACAGCTTTCCAGGCTAGGTCTTTCTGCCTGCGAGCTATCTGCAGACGTTCGCATTTTCAGAGCAGGGCTACCTTCAGGCACACGGCACGGAAAACCTAAGCTACGTTTGAAGTTTGGGGGGCAAGGGAAGCAAGCAGCCCCAGTCTCTGTGCCTCTGTGCGAGCAGTGCCATGGGCAGATGAGGCTGAGCAACAGCTTTCCAGGCTAGCTCTTTCTGGCTTCGAGCTATCTGCAGACGTTCGCATTTTCAGAGCAAGGCTGCCGGAGGTCCCCTGCACGGACCCCCTAAGAGACGTTTGAAGTTTGAGGGGGCAAGACAAGCAAGCAGCCCCAGTCTCTGTGCCTCTGTGCGAGCAGTGCCATGGGCAGATGAGGCTGAGCAACAGCTTTCCAGGCTAGGTTTTTGTGGCTGCGAGCTATCTGCAGACGTTTGCATTTTCAGAACAGGGCTGCTGGAGGCTTCCTGCACGGACCACCTAAGCTAGGTTTGAAGTTTGAGGGTGCAAGACAAGCAAGCAGCCCCAGTCTCTGTGCCTCTGTGCGAGCAGTGCCATGGGCAGATGAGGCTGAGCAACAGCTTTCCAGGCTAGCTCTTTCTGGCTTCGAGCTATCTGCAGACGTTCGCATTTTCAGAGCAAGGCTGCCGGAGGCCCCCTGGACGGACCCCCAAAGTTACATTTGAATATTGAGGTGGCAGTATAAGCAAGCAGCCCCAGTCTCTGTGCCTCTGTGCGAGCAGTGCCATGGGCAGATGAGGCTGAGCAACAGCTTTCCAGGCTAGCTCTTTCTGCCTGCGAGCTATCTGCAGCCGTTCGCATTTTCAGAGCAAAGCTGTCTGAGGCGCTCGGCACGTAGATCCTAACCTACGTCTGAAGTTTGAGGTGGCAAGAAAAGCAAGTAGCCCCAGTCTCTGTGCCTCTGTGCGAGCAGTGCCATGGGCAGATGAGGCTGAGCAACAGCTTTCCAGGCTAGCTCTTTCTGCCTGCGAGCTATCTGCAGCCGTTCGCATTTTCAGAGCAAAGCTGTCGGAGGCACTCGGCACGTAGATCCTAACCTACGTCTGAAGTTTGAGGTGGCAAGACAAGCAAGTAGCCCCAGTCTCTGTGCCTCTGTGCGAGCAGTGCCATGGGCAGATGAGGCTGAGCAACAGCTTTGCAGGCTAGCTCTTTCTGGCTGCGAGCTATCTGCAGACATTCGCATTTTTAGAGCAGGGCCGACGGAGGCGCCCGGCACGGACCACCTAAGCTAGGTTTGAAGTTTGAAGGGGCAAGAGAAACAAGCAGCCCCAGTCTCTGTGCCTCTGTGCGAGCAGTGCCATGGCCATATGAGGCTGAGCAACAGCTTTCCAGGCTAGGTCTTTCTGGCTGCGACCTATCTGCAGACGTTTGCATTTTCAGAGCAAGGCTGCCGGAGGTCCCCTGCACGGACCCCCTAAGAGACGTTTGAAGTTTGAGGGGGCAAGACAAGCAAGCAGCCCCAGTCTCTGTGCCTCTGTGCGAGCAGTGCCATGGGCAGATGAGGCTGAGCAACAGCTTTCCAGGCTAGCTCTTTCTGGCTGCGAGCTATGTGCAGACGTTTGCATTTTCAGAACAGGGCTGCTGGAGGCTTCCTGCACGGACCACCTAAGCTAGGTTTGAAGTTTGAGGGTGCAAGACAAGCAAGCAGCCCCTGTCTCTGTGCCTCTGTGCGAGCAGTGCCATGGGCAGATGAGACTGAGCAACAGCTTTCCAGGCTAGCTCTTTCTGGCTTCGAGCTATCTGCAGACGTTCGCATTTTCAGAGCAGGGCTACATTCAGGCACCCGGCACGGACCACCTAAGCTACGTTTGAAGTTTGGGGGGCAAGGGAAGTAAGCAGCCCCAGTCTCTGTGCCTCTGTGCGAGCAGTGCCATGGGCAGATGAGGCTGAGCAACAGCTTTCCAGGCTAGCTCTTTCTGCCTGCGAGCTATCTGCAGACGTTCGCATTTTCAGAGCAGGGCTACCTTCAGGCACCCGGCACGGACCACCTAAGCTGCGTTTGAAGTTTGAGGGGCAAGGGAAGCAAGCAGCCCCAGTCTCTGTGCCTCTGTGCGAGCAGTGCCATGGGCAGATGAGGCTGAGCAACAGCTTTCCAGGCTAGCTCTTTCTGGCTTCGAGCTATCTGCAGACGTTCGCATTTTCAGAGCAAGGCTGCCGGAGGCATCCTGCACGGACCCCCAAAGTTACATTTGAATATTGAGGTGGCAGTATAAGCAAGCAGCCCCAGTCTCTGTGCCTCTGTGCGAGCAGTGCCATGGGCAGATGAGGCTGAGCAACAGCTTTCTAGGTTAGCTCTTTCTGGCTGCGAGCTATCTGCAGACATTCGCATTTTTAGAGCAGGGCCGACGGAGGCGCCCGGCACGGACCACCTAAGCTAGATTTGAAGTTTGAAGGGGCAAGAGAAACAAGCAGCCCCAGTCTCTGTGCCTCTGTGCGAGCAGTGCCATGGCCATATGAGGCTGAGCAACAGCTTTCCAGGCTAGGTCTTTCTGGCTGCGAGCTATCTGCAGACGTTTGCATTTTCAGAGCAAGGCTGCCGGAGGCCCCCTGCACGGACCCCCTAAGAGACGTTTGAAGTTTGAGGGGGCAAGACAAGCAAGCAGCCCCAGTCTCTGTGCCTCTGTGCGAGCAGTGCCATGGGCAGATGAGGCTGAGCAACAGCTTTCCAGGCTAGCTCTTTCTGGCTGCGAGCTATCTGCAGACGTTAGCATTTTCGGAGCAGGACTGCCGGAGGCCCCCTGCACGGAACCCCTAAGCGACGTTTGAAGTTTGAGGGGGCAAAACAAGCAAGCAGCCCCAGTCTCTGTGCCTCTGTGCGAGCAGTGCCATGGGCAGATGAGGCTGAGCAACAGCTTTCCAGGCTAGCTCTTTCCTGCTGCGAGCTATCTGCAGACGTTTGCATTTTCAGAACAGGGCTGCTGGAGGCTTCCTGCACGGACCACCTAAGCTAGGCTTGAAGTTTGAGGGTGCAAGACAAGCAAGCAGCCCCAGTCTCTGTGCCTCTGTGCGAGCAGTGCCATGGGCAGATGAGACTGAGCAACAGCTTTCCAGGCTAGCTCTTTCTGGCTTCGAGCTATCTGCAGACGTTCGCATTTTCAGAGCAGGGCTACATTCAGGCACCCGGCACGGACCACCTAAGCTACGTTTGAAGTTTGGGGGGCAAGGGAAGTAAGCAGCCCCAGTCTCTGTGCCTCTGTGCGAGCAGTGCCATGGGCAGATGAGGCTGAGCAACAGCTTTCCAGGCTAGCTCTTTCCTGCTGCGAGCTATCTGCAGACGTTTGCATTTTCAGAACAGGGCTGCTGGAGGCTTCCTGCACGGACCACCTAAGCTAGGTTTGAAGTTTGAGGGTGCAAGACAAGCAAGCAGCCCCAGTCTCTGTGCCTCTGTGCGAGCAGTGCCATGGGCAGATGAGACTGAGCAACAGCTTTCCAGGCTAGCTCTTTCTGGCTTCGAGCTATCTGCAGACGTTCGCATTTTCAGAGCAGGGCTACATTCAGGCACCCGGCACGGACCACCTAAGCTACGTTTGAAGTTTGGGGGGCAAGGGAAGTAAGCAGCCCCAGTCTCTGTGCCTCTGTGCGAGCAGTGCCATGGGCAGATGAGGCTGAGCAACAGCTTTCCAGGCTAGCTCTTTCTGCCTGCGAGCTATCTGGAGACGTTCGCATTTTCAGAGCAGGGCTACCTTCAGGTACCCGGCACGGACCACCTAAGCTGCGTTTGAAGTTTGGGGGGCAAGGGAAGTAAGCAGCCCCAGTCTCTGTGCCTCTGTGCGAGCAGTGCCATGGGCAGATGAGGCTGAGCAACAGCTTTCCAGGCTAGCTCTTTCTGGCTTCGAGCTATCTGCAGACGTTCGCATTTTCAGAGCAAGGCTGCCGCAGGCCCCCTGGACGGACCCCCAAAGTTACATTTGAATATTGAGGTGGCAGTATAAGCAAGCAGCCCCAGTCTCTGTGCCTCTGTGCGAGCAGTGCCATGGGCAGATGAGGCTGAGCAACAGCTTTCCAGGCTAGCTCTTTCTGCCTGCGAGCTATCTGCAGCCGTTCGCATTTTCAGAGCAAAGCTGTCGGAGGCGCTCGGCACGTAGATCCTAACCTACGTCTGAAGTTTGAGGTGGCAAGAAAAGCAAGTAGCCCCAGTCTCTGTGCCTCTGTGCGAGCAGTGCCATGGGCAGATGAGGCTGAGCAACAGCTTTGCAGGCTAGCTCTTTCTGGCTGCGAGCTATCTGCAGACATTCGCATTTTTAGAGCAGGGCTGACGGAGGCGCCCGGCACGGACCACCTAAGCTAGATTTGAAGTTTGAAGGGGCAAGAGAAACAAGCAGCCCCAGTCTCTGTGCCTCTGTGCGAGCAGTGCCATGGCCATATGAGGCTGAGCAACAGCTTTCCAGGCTAGGTCTTTCTGGCTGCGAGCTATCTGCAGACGTTTGCATTTTCAGAGCAAGGCTGCCGGAGGCCCCCTGCACGGACCCCCTAAGAGACGTTTGAAGTTTGAGGGGGCAAGACAAGCAAGCAGCCCCAGTCTCTGTGCCTCTGTGCGAGCAGTGCCATGGGCAGATGAGGCTGAGCAACAGCTTTCCAGGCTAGCTCTTTCTGGCTGCGAGCTATCTGCAGACGTTAGCATTTTCGGAGGAGGACTGCCGGAGGCCCCCTGTACGGAACCCCTAAGCGACGTTTGAAGTTTGAGGGGGCAAAACAAGCAAGCAGCCCCAGTCTCTGTGCCTCTGTGCGAGCAGTGCCATGGGCAGATGAGGCTGAGCAACAGCTTTCCAGGCTAGCTCTTTCCTGCTGCGAGCTATCTGCAGACGTTTGCATTTTCAGAACAGGGCTGCTGGAGGCTTTATGCACGGGCCACCTAAGCTAGGCTTGAAGTTTGAGGGTGCAAGACAAGCAAGCAGCCCCAGTCTCTGTGCCTCTGTGCGAGCAGTGCCATGGGCAGATGAGACTGAGCAACAGCTTTTCAGGCTAGCTCTTTCTGGCTTCGAGCTATCTGCAGACGTTCGCATTTTCAGAGCAGGGCTACATTCAGGCACCCGGCACGGACCACCTAAGCTACGTTTGAAGTTTGGGGGGCAAGGGAAGTAAGCAGCCCCAGTCTCTGTGCCTCTGTGCGAGCAGTGCCATGGGCAGATGAGGCTGAGCAACAGCTTTCCAGGCTAGCTCTTTCTGCCTGCGAGCTATCTGGAGACGTTCGCATTTTCAGAGCAGGGCTACCTTCAGGCACCCGGCACGGACCACCTAAGCTGCGTTTGAAGTTTGAGGGGCAAGGGAAGCAAGCAGCCCCAGTCTCTGTGCCTCTGTGCGAGCAGTGCCATGGGCAGATGAGGCTGAGCAACAGCTTTCCAGGCTAGCTCTTTCTGGCTTCGAGCTATCTGCAGACGTTCGCATTTTCAGAGCAAGGCTGCCGGAGGCCCCCTGGACGGACCCCCAAAGTTACATTTGACTATTGAGGTGGCAGTATAAGCAAGCAGCCCCAGTCTCTGTGCCTCTGTGCGAGCAGTGCCATGGGCAGATGAGGCTGAGCAACAGCTTTCCAGGCTAGCTCTTTCTGCCTGCGAGCTATCTGCAGCCATTCGCATTTTCGGAGCAGGGCTGTCGGAGGCGCTCGGCACGTAGAGCCTAACCTACGTCTGAAGTTTGAGGTTGCAAGACAAGCAAGTAGCCCCAGTCTCTGAGCCTCTGTGCGAGCAGTGCCATGGGCAGATGAGGCTGAGCAACAGCTTTCCAGGCTAGCTCTTTCTGGCTTCGATCTATCTGCAGACGTTCGCATTTTCAGAGCAAGGCTGCCGGAGGCCCCCTGCACGGAACCCCAAAGTTACATTTGAATATTGAGGTGGCAGTATAAGCAAGCAGCCCCAGTCTCTGTGCCTCTGTGCGAGCAGTGCCATGGGCAGATGAGGCTGAGCAACAGCTTTCCAGGCTAGCTCTTTCTGGCTGCGAGCTATCTGCAGACGTTCGCATTTTCGGAGCAGGGCTGCCGGAGGCCCCCTGCACGGAACCCCTAAGCGACGTTTGAAGTTTGAGGTGGAAAGACAAGCAAGCAGCTCCAGTCTCTGTGCCTCTGTGCGAGCAGTGCCATGGGCAGATGAGGCTGAGCAACAGTTTTACAGGCTAGATCATTTTGCCTGCGAGCTATCTGCAGACGTTCGCGTTTTCGGAGCAGGGTTCCCTCAGGCCCTCTGCATGGAACCCCAAATATACATTTGAAGTTTGAGGGGGCAAGACAAGCAATCAGCCCCAGTCTCTGTGCCTCTGTGCGAGCAGTGCCATGGGCAGATGAGGCTGAGCAACAGCTTTCCAGGCTAGCTCTTTCCTGCTGCGAGCTATCTGCAGACGTTCGCATTTTCAGAACAGGGCTGCTGGAGGCTTCCTGCACGGACCACCTTATCTAGTTTTGAAGTTTGAGGGGGCAAGACAAGCAAGAAGCCCCAGTCTCTGTGCCTCTGTGCGAGCAGTGCCAGGGGCAGAAGAGACTGAGCAACAGCTTTCCAGGCTAGCTCTTTCTGCCTGCGAGCTATCTGGAGACGTTCGCATTTTCAGAGCAGGGCTACCTTCAGGCACCCTGCACGGACCACCTAAGCTGCGTTTGAAGTTTGAGGGGCAAGACAAGCAAGCAGCCCCAGTCTTTGTGCCTCTGTGCGAGCAGTGCCATTGGCAGATGAGGCTGAGCAACAGCTTTCCAGGCTAGCTCTTTCTGGCTTCAAGCTATCTGCAGACGTTCGCATTTTCAGAGCAAGGCTGCCGGAGGCCCCCTGGACGGACCCCCAAAGTTACATTTGAATATTGAGGTGGCAGTATAAGCAAGCAGCCCCAGTCTCTGTGCCTCTGTGCGAGCAGTGCCATGGGCAGATGAGGCTGAGCAACAGCTTTCCAGGCTAGCTCTTTCTGCCTGCGAGCTATCTGCAGCCGTTCGCATTTTCGGAGCAGGGCTGTCGGAGGCGCTCGGCACGTAGAGCCTAACCTACGTCTGAAGTTTGAGGTGGAAAGACAAGCAAGCAGCCCCAGTCTCTGTGCCTCTGTGCGAGCAGTGCCATGGGCAGATGAGGCTGAGCAACAGCTTTGCAGGCTAGCTCTTTCTGGCTGCGAGCTATCTGCAGACATTCGCATTTTCAGAGCAGGACTGACGGAGGCGCCCGGCACAAACCTCCTAAGCTAGGTTTGAAGTTTGAAGGGGTAAGAGAAACAAGCAGCCCCAGTCTCTGTGCCTCTGTGCGAGCAGTGCCATAGCCATATGAGGCTGAGCAACAGCTTTCCTGGCTAGGTCTTTCTGGCTGTGAGCTATCTGCAGACGTTCGCATTCTTGGAGCAGGGCTGACGGAGGCGCCCGGCACGGACCACCAAATATACGTTTGAAGTTTGAGGTGGCAAGACAAGCAAGCAGCCCCAGTCTCTGTGCCTCCGTGAGAGCAGAGCCATGGGCAGATGAGGCTGAGCAACAGCTTTCCAGGCTAGCTCTTTCTGGCTTCGAGCTATCTGCAGCCGTTCGCATTTTCAGAGCAAGGCTGCCGGAGGCCCCCTGCACGGAACCCCTAAGCGACGTCTGAAGTTCGAGGTGGCAAGACAAGCAAGCAGCCCCAGTCTCTGTGCCTCTGTGCGAGCAGTGCCATGGGCAGATGAGGCTGAGCAACAGCTTTCCAGGCTAGGTCTTTCAGGCTGCGAGCTATCTGCAGACGTTCGCATTTTCAGAGCAAGGCTGCCGGAGGCCCCCTGCACGGAACCCCTAAGCGACGTTTGAAGTTTGAGGTGGCAAGACAAGCAAGCAGCCCCAGTCTCTGTGCCTCTGTGCGAGCAGTGCCATGAGCAGATGAGGCTCAGAAACAGCTTTCCAGGCTAGCTCTTTCCTGCTGCGAGATATCTGCAGACGTTTGCATTTTCAGAACAGGGCTGCTGGAGGCTTCCTGCACGGACCACCTAAGCTAGGTTTGAAGTTTGAGGGTGCAAGACAAGCAAGCAGCCCCAGTCTCTGTGCCTCTGTGCGA
This sequence comes from Opisthocomus hoazin, assembly GCF_030867145.1. Classification (NCBI taxonomy): domain Eukaryota; kingdom Metazoa; phylum Chordata; class Aves; order Opisthocomiformes; family Opisthocomidae; genus Opisthocomus; species Opisthocomus hoazin. Next base: position 18,775,984 of record NC_134430.1, on the reverse strand, counting down.
GCAGTGCCATGGGCAGATGAGACTGAGCAACAGCTTTCCAGGCTAGCTCTTTCTGGCTTCGAGCTATCTGCAGACGTTCGCATTTTCAGAGCAGGGCTACATTCAGGCACCCGGCACGGACCACCTAAGCTACGTTTGAAGTTTGGGGGCAAGGGAAGCAAGCAGCCCCAGTCTCTGTGCCTCTGTGCGAGCAGTGCCATGGGCAGATGAGGCTGAGCAACAGCTTTCCAGGCTAGCTCTTTCTGCCTGCGAGCTATCTGCAGCCGTTCGCATTTTCAGAGCAAAGCTGTCGGAGGCGCTCGGCACGTAGATCCTAACCTACGTCTGAAGTTTAAGGTGGCAAGACAAGCAAGTAGCCCCAGTCTCTGTGCCTCTGTGCGAGCAGTGCCATGGGCAGATGAGGCTGAGCAACAGCTTTCCTGGCTAGCTCTTTCTGGCTGCGAGCTATCTGCAGACATTCGCATTTTTAGAGCAGGGACGACGGAGGCGCCCGGCACGGACCACCTAAGCTAGGTTTGAAGTTTGAAGGGGCAAGAGAAACAAGCAGCCCCAGTCTCTGTGCCTCTGTGCGAGCAGTGCCATGGCCATATGAGGCTGAGCAACACCTTTCCAGGCTAGGTCTTTCTGGCTGCGAGCTATCTGCAGACGTTTGCATTTTCAGAGCAAGGCTGCTGGAGGCCCCCTGCACGGACCCCCTAAGAGACGTTTGAAGTTTGAGGGGGCAAGACAAGCAAGCAGCTCCAGTCTCTGTGCCTCTGTGCGAGCAGTGCCATGGGCAGATGAGGCTGAGCAACAGCTTTCCAGGCTAGCTCTTTCTGGCTGCGAGCTATCTGCAGACGTTAGCATTTTCGGAGGAGGACTGCCGGAGGCCCCCTGCACGGAACCCCTAAGCGACGTTTGAAGTTTGAGGGGGCAAAACAAGCAAGCAGCCCCAGTCTCTGTGCCTCTGTGCGAGCAGTGCCATGGGCAGATGAGGCTGAGCAACAGCTTTCCAGGCTAGCTCTTTCCTGCTGCGAGCTATTTGCAGACGTTCGCATTTTCAGAACAGGGCTGCTGGAGGCTTCCTGCACGGACCACCTAAGCTAGGTTTGAAGTTTGAGGGTGCAAGACAAGCAAGCAGCCCCAGTCTCTGTGCCTCTGTGCGAGCAGTGCCATGGGCAGATGAGACTGAGCAACAGCTTTCCAGGCTAGCTCTTTCTGGCTTCGAGCTATCTGCAGACGTTCGCATTTTCAGAGCAGGGCTACATTCAGGCACCCGGCACGGACCAACTAAGCTACGTTTGAAGTTTGGGGGGCAAGGGAAGTAAGCAGCCCCAGTCTCTGTGCCTCTGTGCGAGCAGTGCCATGGGCAGATGAGGCTGAGCAACAGCTTTCCAGGCTAGCTCTTTCTGCCTGCGAGCTATCTGGAGACGTTCGCATTTTCAGAGCAGGGCTACCTTCAGGCACCCGGCACGGACCACCTAAGCTGCGTTTGAAGTTTGAGGGGCAAGACAAGCAAGCAGCCCCAGTCTCTGTGCCTCTGTGCGAGCAGTGCCATGGGCAGATGAGGCTGAGCAACAGCTTTCCAGGCTAGGTCTTTCTGTCTGCGAGCTATCTGCAGACGTTCGCGTTTTCGGAGCAGGGTTCCCTCAGGCCCTCTGCATGAAACCCCAAATATACATTTGAAGTTTGAGGGGGCAAGACAAGCAAGCAGCCCCAGTCTCTGTGCCTCTGTGCGAGCAGTGCCATGGGCAGATGAGGCTGAGCAACAGCTTTCCAGGCTAGCTCTTTCCTGCTGCGAGCTATCTGCAGACGTTCGCATTTTCAGAACAGGGCTGCTGGAGGCTTCCTGCACGGACCACCTAAGTTAGGTTTGAAGTTTGAGGGGGCAAGACAAGCAAGCAGCCCCAGTCTCTGTGCCTCTGTGCGAGCAGTGCCATGGGCAGATGAGACTGAGCAACAGCTTTCCAGGCTAGCTCTTTCTGGCTTCGAGCTATCTGCAGACGTTCGCATTTTCAGAGCAGGGCTACCTTCAGGCACACGGCACGGAGCACCTAAGGTACGATTGAAGTTTGGGGGGCAAGGGAAGCAAGCAGCCCCAGTCTCTGTGCCTCTGTGCGAGCAGTGCCATGGGCAGATGAGGCTGAGTAACAGCTTTCCAGGCTAGCTCTTTCTGGCTTCGAGCTATCTGCAGACGTTCGCGTTTTCAGAGCAAGGCTGCCGAAGGCCCCCTGCACGGAACCCCAAAGTTATATTTGAATATTGAGGTGGCTGTATAAGCAAGCAGCCCCAGTCTCTGTGCCTCTGTGCGAGCAGTGCCATGGGCAGATGAGGCTGAGCAACAGCTTTCCAGGCTAGCTCTTTCTGCCTGCGAGCTATCTGCAGCCGTTCGCATTTTCGGAGCAGGGCTGTCGGAGGTGCTCGGCACGTAGAGCCTAACCTACGTCTGAAGTTTGAGGTGGCATGACAAGCAAGTAGCCCCAGTCTCTGTGCCTCTGTGCGAGCAGTGCCATGGGCAGATGAGGCTGAGCAACAGCTTTGCAGGCTAGCTCTTTCTGGCTGCGAGCTATCTGCAGACATTCGCATTTTTAGAGCAGGGCTGACGGAGGCGCCCGGCACGGACCACCTAAGCTAGATTTGAAGTTTGAAGGGGCAAGAGAAACAAGCAGCCCCAGTCTCTGTGCCTCTGTGCGAGCAGTGCCATGGGCAGATGAGGCTAAGCAACAGCTTTGTAGGCTAGCTCTTTCTGGCTGCGAGCTATCTGCAGACATTCGCATTTTCAGAGCAGGGCTACCTTCAGGCACACGGCACGGACCACCTAAGCTACGTTTGAAGTTTGGGGGGCAAGGGAAGCAAGCAGCCCCAGTCTCTGTGCCTCTGTGCGAGCAGTGCCATGGGCAGATGAGGCTGAGCAACAGCTTTCCAGGCTAGCTCTTTCTGGCTTCGAGCTATCTGCAGACGTTCGCATTTTCAGAGCAAGGCTTCCGAAGGCCCCCTGCACGGACCCCCGAAGTTATATTTGAATATTGAGGTGGCAGTATAAGCAAGCAGCCCCTGTCTCTGTGCCTCTGTGCGAGCAGTGCCATGGGCAGAGGAGGCTGAGCAACAGCTTTCCAGGCTAGCTCTTTCTGCCTGCGAGCTATCTGCAGCCGTTCGCATTTTCGGAGCAGGGCTGTCGGAGGCACTCGGCACGTAGAACATAACCTACGTCTGAAGTTTGAGGTGGCAAGACAAACAAGCAGCCCCACTCTCTGTGCCTCAGTGCGAGCAGAGCTATGGGCAGATGAGGCTGAGCAACAGCTTTCCAGGCTAGCTCTTTCTGCCTGCGAGCTATCTGCAGACTTTCGAATTTTCAGAGCAGGGCTGCCGGAGGCCCCCTGCACGGAACCCCTAAGCGACGTTTGAAGTTTGAGGTGGAAAGACAAGCAAGCAGCCCCAGTCTCTGTGCCTCTGTGCGAGCAGTGCCATGGGCAGATGAGGCTGAGCAACAGTTTTACAGGCTAGATCATTTTGCCTGCGAGCTATCTCCAGACATTCGCGTTTTCGGAGCAGGGTTCCCTCAGGCCCTCTGCATGGAACCCCAAATATACATTTGAAGTTTGAGGGGGCAAGACAAGCAAGTAGCCCCAGTCTCTGTGCCTCTGTGCGAGCAGTGCCATGGGCAGATGAGGCTGAGCAACAGCTTTCCAGGCTAGCTCTTTCTGGCTTCGAGCTATCTGCAGACATTCGCATTTTTAGAGCAGGGCTGACGGAGGCGCCCGGCACGGACCACCTAAGCTAGGTTTGAAGTTTGAAGGGGCAAGAGAAACAAGCAGCCCCAGTCTCTGTGCCTCTGTGCGAGCAGTGCCATGGGCAGATGAGGCTGAGCAACAGCTTTCCAGGCTAGCTCTTTCTGGCTGCGAGCTATCTGCAGACGTTCGCATTTTCATAGCAAGGCTGCCGGAGGCCCCCTGCACGGACACCCAAAGTTACATTTGAATATTGAGGTGGCAGTATAAGCAAGCAGCCCAAGTCTCTGTGCCTCTGTGCGAGCAGTGCCATGGGCAGATGAGGCTGAGCAACAGCTTTCCAGGCTAGCTCTTTCTGCCTGCGAGCTATCTGCAGCCGTTCGCATTTTCAGAGCAGGGCTGTCGGAGGCGCTCGGCACGTAGAGCCTAACCTACGTCTGAAGTTTGAGGTGCCAAGACAAGCAAGCAGCCCCAGTCTCTGTGCCTCTGTGCGAGCAGTGCCATGGGCAGATGAGGCTGAGCAACAGTTTTACAGGCTAGATCATTTTGCCTGCGAGCTATCTGCAGATGTTCGCGTTTTAGGAGCAGGGTTCCCTCAGGCCCTCTGCATGGAACCCCAAATACACATTTGAAGTTTGAGGGGGCAAGACAAGCAAGCAGCCCCAGTCTCTGTGCCTCTGTGCGAGCAGTGCCATGGGCAGATGAGGCTGAGCAACAGCTTTCCAGGCTAGCTCTTTCCTGCTGCGAGCTATCTGCAGACGTTCGCATTTTCAGAACAGGGCTGCTGGAGGCTTCCTGCACGGACCACCTTATCTAGTTTTGAAGTTTGAGGGAGCAAGACAAGCAAGCAGCCCCAGTCTCTGTGCCTCTGTGCGAGCAGTGCCATGGGCAGATGAGGCTGAGCAACAGCTTTGCAGGCTAGCTCTTTCTGGCTGCGAGCTATCTGCAGACATTCGCATTTTCAGAGCAGGACTGACGGAGGCACCCGGCACAAACCACCTAAGCTAGGTTTGAAGATTGAAGGGGTAAGAGAAACAAGCAGCCCCAGTCTCTGTGCCTCTGTGCGAGCAGTGCCATAGCCATATGAGGCTGAGCAACAGCTTTCCATGCTAGGTCTTTCTGGCTGTGAGCTATCTGCAGACGTTCGCATTCTTGGAGCAGGGCTGACGGCGGCGCCCGGCACAGACCACCAAATATACGTTTGAAGTTTGAGGTGGCAAGACAAACAAGCAGCCCCAGTCTCTGTGCCTCTGTGCGAGCAGAGCCATGGGCAGATGAGGCTGAGCAACAGCTTTCCAGGCTAGCTCTTTCTGCCTGCGAGCTATCTGCAGACGTTCGCATTTTCAGAGCAAGGCTGCCGAAGGCCCCCTGCACGGAACCGCTAAGCGACGTTTGAAGTTTGAGGTGGAAAGACAAGCAAGCAGCCCCAGTCTCTGTGCCTCTGTGCGAGCAGTGCCATGGGCAGATGAGGCTGAGCAACAGTTTTACAGGCTAGATCATTTTGCCTGCGAGCTATCTGCAGATGTTCGCGTTTTCGGAGCAGGGTTCCCTCAGGCCCTCTGCATGGAACCCCAAATATACATTTGAAGTTTGAGGGGGCAAGACAAGCAAGCAGCCCCAGTCTCTGTGCCTTTGTGCGAGCAGTGCCATGAGCAGATGAGGCTGAGCAACAGCTTTCCAGGCTAGCTCTTTCCTGCTGCGAGCTATCTGCAGACGTTCGCATTTTCAGAACAGGGCTGCTGGAGGCTTGCTGAACGGACCACCTTATCTAGTTTTGAAGTTTGAGGGGGCAAGACAAGCAAGAAGCCCCAGTCTCTGTGCCTCTGTGCGAGAAGTAGCAGGGGCAGATGAGACTGAGCAACAGCTTTCCAGGCTAGCTCTTTCCTGCTGCGAGCTATCTGCAGACGTTCGCATTTTCAGAACAGGGCTGCTGGAGGCTTCCTGAACGGACCACCTTATCTAGTTTTGAAGTTTGAGGGGGCAAGACAAGCAAGAAGCCCCAGTCTCTGTGCCTCTGTGCGAGAAGTACCAGGGGCAGATGAGACTGAGCAACAGCTTTCCAGGCTAGCTCTTTCTGCCTGCGAGCTATCTGCAGCCGTTCGCATTTTCAGACCAGGGCTACATTCAGGCACCCGGCACGGACCACCTAAGGTGCGTTTGAAGTTTGGGGGGCAAGACAAGCAAGCAGCCCCAGTCTCTGTGCCTCTGTGCGAGCAGTGCCATGGGCAGATGAGGCTGAGCAACAGCTTTCCAGGCTAGCTCTTTCTGGCTTCGAGCTATCTGCAGACGTTCGCATTTTCAGAGCAAGGCTGCCGGAGGCCCCCTGCACGGACCCCCAAAGTTACATTTGAATATTGAGGTGGCAGTATAAGCAAGCAGCCCCAGTCTCTGTGCCTCTGTGCGAGCAGTGCCATGGGCAGATGAGGCTGAGCAACAGCTTTGCAGGCTAGCTCTTTCTGGCTGCGAGCTATCTGCAGACATTCGCATTTTCAGAGCAGGACTGACGAAGGCGCCCGGCACAAACCACCTAAGCTAGGTTTGAAGTTTGAAGGGGTAAGAGAAACAAGCAGCCCCAGTCTCTGTGCCTCTGTGCGAGCAGTGCCATGGGCAGATGAGGCTGAGCAACAGCTTTCCAGGCTAGGTCTTTCTGCCTGCGAGCTATCTGCAGACGTTTGCATTTTCAGAGCAAGGCTGCCGGAGGCCCCCTGCACGGAACCCCTAAGCGACGTTTGAAGTTTGAGGTGAAAAGACAAGCAAGCAGCCCCAGTCTCTGTGCCTCTGTGCGAGCAGTGCCATGGGCAGATGAGGCTGAGCAACAGTTTTACAGGCTAGATCATTTTGCCTGCGAGCTATCTGCAGACGTTCGCGTTTTCGGAGCAGGGTTCCCTCAGGCCCTCTGCATGGAACCCCAAATATACATTTGAAGTTTGAGGGGGCAAGACAAGCAAGCAGCCCCAGTCTCTGTGCCTCTGTGCGAGCAGTGCCATGAGCAGATGAGGCTGAGCAACAGCTTTCCAGGCTAGCTCTTTCCTGCTGCGAGCTATCTGCAGACGTTCGCATTTTCAGAACAGGGCTGCTGGAGGCTTCCTGCACGGACCACCTAAGCTAGGTTTGAAGTTTGAGGGGGCAAGACAAGCAAGCAGCCCCAGTCTCTGTGCCTCTGTGCGAGCAGTGCCATGGGCAGATGAGACTGAGCAACAGCTTTCCAGGCTAGCTCTTTCTGGCTTCGAGCTATCTGCAGACGTTCGCATTTTCAGAGCAAGGCTGCGAAGGCCCCCTGCACGGACCCCCAAAGTTATATTTGAATATTGAGGTGGCTGTATAAGCAAGCAGCCCCAGTCTCTGTGCCTCTGTGCGAGCAGTGCCATGGGCAGATGAGGCTGAGCAACAGCTTTCCAGGCTAGCTCTTTCTGCCTGCGAGCTATCTGCAGCCGTTCGCATTTTCGGAGCAGGGCTGTCGGAGGCGCTCGGCACGTAGAGCCTAACCTACGTCTGAAGTTTGAGGTGGCAAAACAAGCAAGTAGCCCCAGTCCCTGTGCCTCTGTGCGAGCAGTGCCATGGGCAGATGAGGCTGAGCAACAGCTTCCCAGGCTAGGTCTTTCTGGCTGCGAGCTATCTGCAGACATTCGCATTTTTAGAGCAGGGCTGACGGAGGCGCCCGGCACGGACCACCTAAGCTAGGTTTGAAGTTTGAAGTGGCAAGAGAAACAAGCAGCCCCAGTCTCTGTGCCTCTGTGCGAGCAGTGCCATAGCCATATGAGGCTGAGCAACAGCTTTCCAGGCTAGTTCTTTCTGGCTGCGAGCTATCTGCAGACGTTTGCAGAATTCAGAGCAAGGCTGCCGGAGGCCCCCTGCACAGACCCCCTAAGAGACGTTTGAAGTTTGAGGGGGCAAGACAAGCAAGCAGCCCCAGTCTCTGTGCCTCTGTGCGAGCAGTGCCATGGGCAGATGAGACTGAGCAACAGCTTTCCAGGCTAGCTTTTTCTGGCTGCGAGCTATCTGCAGACGTTCGCATTTTCAGAGCAGGGCTGCCGGAGGCCCCCTGCACGGAACCCCTAAGCGACGTTTGAAGTTTGAGGGGGCAAGACAAGCAAGCAGCCCCAGACTCTGTGCCTCTGTGCGAGCAGTGCCATGGGCAGATGAGGCTGAGCAACAGTTTTACAGGCTAGATCATTTTGCCTGCGAGCTATCTGCAGACATTCGCGTTTTCGGAGCAGGATTCCCTCAGGCCCTCTGCATGGAACCCCAAATCTACATTTGAAGTTTGAGGGGGCAAGACAAGCAAGCAGCCCCAGTCTCTGTGCCTCTGTGCGAGCAGTGCCATAGCCATATGAGGCTGAGCAACAGCTTTCCAGGCTAGGTCTTTCTGGCTGCGAGCTATCTGCAGACGTTCGCATTTTCAGAGCAGGGCTACATTCAGGCACCCGGCACGGACCACCTAAGGTGCGTTTGAAGTTTGGGGGGCAAGACAAGCAAGCAGCCCCAGTCTCTGTGCCTCTGTGCGAGCAGTGCCATGGGCAGATGAGGCTGAGCAACAGTTTTACAGGCTAGATCATTTTGCCTGCGAGCTATCTGCAGACATTCGCGTTTTCGGAGCAGGGTTCCCTCAGGCCCTCTGCATGGAACCCCAAATCTACATTTGAAGTTTGAGGGGGCAAGGGAAGCAAGCAGCCCCAGTCTCTGTGCCTCTGTGCGAGCAGTGCCATGGGCAGATGAGGCTGAGCAACAGCTTTCCAGGCTAGCTCTTTCCTGCTGCGAGCTATCTGCAGACGTTTGCATTTTCAGAGCAAGGCTGTCGGAGGCCCCCTGCACAGACCCCCTAAGAGACGTTTGAAGTTTGAGGGGGCAAGACAAGCAAGCAGCCCCAGTCTCTGTGCCTCTGTGCGAGCAGTGCCATGGGCAGATGAGGCTGAGCAACAGCTTTCCACGCTAGCTCTTTCTGGCTGCGAGCTATCTGCAGACGTTCGCATTTTCAGAGCAGGGCTGCCGGAGGCCCCCTGCACGGAACCCCTAAGCGACGTTTGAAGTTTGAGGTGGAAAGACAAGCAAGCAGCCCCAGTCTCTGTGCCTCTGTGCGAGCAGTGCCATGGGCAGATGAGGCTGAGCAACAGCTTTCCAGGCTAGCTCTTTCTGCCTGCGAGCTATCTGCAGCCGTTCGCATTTTCGGAGCAGGGCTGTCGGAGGCGCTCGGCACGTAGAGCCTAACCTACGTCTGAAGTTTGAGGTGGCAAGACAAGCAAGCAGCCCCAGTCTCTGTGCCTCTGTGCGAGCAGTGCCATGGGCAGATGAGGCTGAGCAACAGCTTTGCAGGCTAGCTCTTTCTGGCTGCGAGCTATCTGCAGACATTCGCATTTTCAGAGCAGGACTGACGGAGGCGCCCGGCACGGACCACATAAGCTAGGTTTGAAGTTTGAAGGGGTAAGAGAAACAAGCAGCCCCAGTCTGTGTGCCTCTGTGCGAGCAGTGCCATAGCCATATGAGGCTGAGCAACAGCTTTCCAGGCTAGGTCTTTCTGGCTGTGAGCTATCTGCAGACGTTCGCATTCTTGGAGCAGGGCTGACGGAGGCGCCCGGCACGGACCACCAAATATATGTTTGAAGTTTGAGGTGGCAAGACAAGCAAGCAGCCCCAGTCTCTGTGCCTCTGTGCGAGCAGTGCCATGGGCAGATGAGGCTGAGCAACAGCTTTCCAGGCTAGCTCTTTCTGGCTGCGAGCTATCTGCAGACGTTCGCATTTTCGGAGCAGGGCTGCCGGAGGCCCCCTGCACGGAACCCCTAAGCGACGTTTGAAGTTTGAGGTGGAAAGACAAGCAAGCAGCCCCAGTCTCTGTGCCTCTGTGCGAGCAGTGCCATGGGCAGATGAGGCTGAGCAACAGTTTTACAGGCTAGATCATTTTGCCTGCGAGCTATCTGCAGACGTTCGCGTTTTCGGAGCAGGGTTCCCTCAGGCCCTCTGCATGGAACCCCAAATATACATTTGAAGTTTGAGGGGGCAAGACAAGCAAGCAGCCCCAGTCTCTGTGCCTCTGTGCGAGCAGTGCCATGGGCAGATGAGGCTGAGCAACAGCTTTCCAGGCTAGCTCTTTCCGGCTGCGAGCTATCTGCAGACGTTCGCATTTTAAGAGCAGGACTGACGGAGGCGCCCGGCACAAACCACCTAAGCTAGGTTTGAAGTTTGAAGGGGTAAGAGAAACAAGCAGCCCAAGTCTCTGTGCCTCTGTGCGAGCAGTGCCATAGCCATATGAGGCTGAGCAACAGCTTTCCAGGCTAGCTCTTTCTGGCTGTGAGCTATCTGCAGACGTTCGCATTCTTGGAGCAGGGCTGACGGAGGCGCCCGGCACGGACCATCAAATATACGTTTGAAGTTTGAGGTGGCAAGACAAGCAAGCAGCCCCAGTCTCTGTGCCTCTGTGCGAGCAGTGCCATGGGCAGATGAGGCTGAGCAACAGCTTTCCAGGCTAGCTGTTTCCTGCTGCGAGCTATCTGCAGACGTTCGCATTTTCAGAACAGGGCTGCTGGAGGCTTCCTGCACGGACCACCTTATCTTGTTTTGAAGTTTGAGGGGGCAAGACAAGCAAGAAGCCCCAGTCTCTGTGCCTCTGTGCGAGAAGTACCAGGGGCAGATGAGACTGAGCAACAGCTTTCCAGGCTAGCTCTTTCTGCCTGCGAGCTATCTGCAGACGTTCGCATTTTCAGAGCAGGGCTACATTCAGGCACCCGGCACGGACCACCTAAGCTGCGTTTGAAGTTTGGGGGGCAAGACAAGCAAGCATCCCCAGTCTCTGTGCCTCTGTGCGAGCAGTGCCATGGGCAGATGAGGCTGAGCAACAGCTTTCCAGGCTAGCTCTTTCTGCCTGCGAGCTATCTGCAGGCGTTCGCATTTTCAGAGCAGGGCTGCCGGAGGCCCCCTGCACGGAACCCCTAAGCGACGTTTGAAGTTTGAGGTGGAAAGACAAGCAAGCAGCCCCAGTCTCTGTGCCTCTGTGCGAGCAGTGCCATGGGCAGATGAGGCTGAGCAACAGCTTTCCAGTCTAGCTCTTTCTGCCTGCGAGCTATCTGCAGCCGTTCGCATTTTCGGAGCAGGGCTGTCGGAGGCGCTCGGCACGTAGAGCCTAACCTACGTCTGAAGTTTGAGGTGGCAAGACAAGCAAGCAGCCCCAGTCTCTGTGCCTCTGTGCGAGCAGTGCCATGGGCAGATGAGGCTGAGCAACAGCTTTCCAGGCTAGCTCTTTCTGGCTGTGAGCTATCTGCAGACGTTCGCATTCTTGGAGCAGGGCTGACGGAGGCGCCCGGCACGGACCATCAAATATACGTTTGAAGTTTGAGGTGGCAAGACAAGCAAGCAGCCCCAGTCTCTGTGCCTCTGTGCGAGCAGTGCCATGGGCAGATGAGGCTGAGCAACAGCTTTCCAGGCTAGCTGTTTCCTGCTGCGAGCTATCTGCAGACGTTCGCATTTTCAGAACAGGGCTGCTGGAGGCTTCCTGCACGGACCACCTTATCTTGTTTTGAAGTTTGAGGGGGCAAGACAAGCAAGAAGCCCCAGTCTCTGTGCCTCTGTGCGAGAAGTACCAGGGGCAGATGAGACTGAGCAACAGCTTTCCAGGCTAGCTCTTTCTGCCTGCGAGCTATCTGCAGACGTTCGCATTTTCAGAGCAGGGCTACATTCAGGCACCCGGCACGGACCACCTAAGCTGCGTTTGAAGTTTGGGGGGCAAGACAAGCAAGCATCCCCAGTCTCTGTGCCTCTGTGCGAGCAGTGCCATGGGCAGATGAGGCTGAGCAACAGCTTTCCAGGCTAGCTCTTTCTGCCTGCGAGCTATCTGCAGGCGTTCGCATTTTCAGAGCAAGGCTGCCGGAGGCCCCCTGCACGGAACCCCTAAGCGAAGTTTGAAATTTGAGGTGGCAAGACAAGCAAGCAGCCCCAGTCTCAGTGCCTCTGTGCGAGCAGTGCCATGGGCAGATGAGGCTGAGCAACAGTTTTACAGGCTAGATCATTTTGCCTGCGAGCTATCTGCAGACGTTCGCGTTTTCGGAGCAGGGTTCCCTCAGGCCCTCTGCATGGAACCCCAAATATACATTTGAAGTTTGAGGGGGCAAGACAAGCAAGCAGCCCCAGTCTCTGTGCCTCTGTGCGAGCAGTGCCATGAGCAGATGAGGCTGAGCAACAGCTTTCCAGGCTAGCTCTTTCCTGCTGCGAGCTATCTGCAGACGTTCGCATTTTCAGAACAGGGCTGCTGGAGGCTTCCTGCACGGACCACCTTATCTAGTTCTGAAGTTTGAGGGGGCAAGACAAGCAAGAAGCCCCAGTCTCTGTGCCTCTGTGCGAGAAGTACCAGGGGCAGATGAGACTGAGCAACAGCTTTCCAGGCTAGCTCTTTCTAACTGCGAGCTATCTGCAGACGTTCGCATTTTCAGAGCAAGGCTGCCGGAGGCCCCCTGCACAGACCCCCTAAGAGACGTTTGAAGTTTGAGGGGGCAAGACAAGCAAGCAGCCCCAGTCTCTGTGCCTCTGTGCGAGCAGTGCCATGGGCAGATGAGGCTGAGCAACAGCTTTCCACGCTAGCTCTTTCTGGCTGCGAGCTATCTGCAGACGTTCGCATTTTCAGAGCAGGGCTGCCGGAGGCCCCCTGCACGGAACCCCTAAGCGACGTTTGAAGTTTGAGGTGGAAAGACAAGCAAGCAGCCCCAGTCTCTGTGCCTCTGTGCGAGCAGTGCCATGGGCAGATGAGGCTGAGCAACAGCTTTCCAGTCTAGCTCTTTCTGCCTGCGAGCTATCTGCAGCCGTTCGCATTTTCGGAGCAGGGCTGTCGGAGGCGCTCGGCACGTAGAGCCTAACCTACGTCTGAAGTTTGAGGTGGCAAGACAAGCAAGCAGCCCCAGTCTCTGTGCCTCTGTGCGAGCAGTGCCATGGGCAGATGAGGCTGAGCAACAGCTTTGCAGGCTAGCTCTTTCTGACTGCGAGCTATCTGCAGACATTCGCATTTTCAGAGCAGGACTGACGGAGGCGCCCGGCACGGACCACCTAAGCTAGGTTTGAAGTTTGAAGGGGTAAGAGAAACAAGCAGCCCCAGTCTCTGTGCCTCTGTGCGAGCAGTGCCATAGCCATATGAGGCTGAGCAACAGCTTTCCAGGCTAGGTTTTTCTGGCTGTGAGCTATCTGCAGACGTTCGCATTCTTGGAGCAGGGCTGACGGAGGCGCCCGGCACGGACCACCAAATATACGTTTGAAGTTTGAGGTGGCAAGACAAGCAAGCAGCCCCAGTCTCTGTGCCTCTGTGCGAGCAGTGCCATGGGCAGATGAGGCTGAGCAACAGCTTTCCAGGCTAGCTGTTTCCTGCTGCGAGCTATCTGCAGACGTTCGCATTTTCAGAACAGGGCTGCTGGAGGCTTCCTGCACGGACCACCTTATCTTGTTTTGAAGTTTGAGGGGGCAAGACAAGCAAGAAGCCCCAGTCTCTGTGCCTCTGTGCGAGAAGTACCAGGGGCAGATGAGACTGAGCAACAGCTTTCCAGGCTAGCTCTTTCTGCCTGCGAGCTATCTGCAGACGTTCGCATTTTCAGAGCAGGGCTACATTCAGGCACCCGGCACGGACCACCTAAGCTGCGTTTGAAGTTTGGGGGGCAAGACAAGCAAGCATCCCCAGTCTCTGTGCCTCTGTGCGAGCAGTGCCATGGGCAGATGAGGCTGAGCAACAGCTTTCCAGGCTAGCTCTTTCTGCCTGCGAGCTATCTGCAGGCGTTCGCATTTTCAGAGCAAGGCTGCCGGAGGCCCCCTGCACGGAACCCCTAAGCGACGTTTGAAATTTGAGGTGGCAAGACAAGCAAGCAGCCCCAGTCTCAGTGCCTCTGTGCGAGCAGTGCCATGGGCAGATGAGGCTGAGCAACAGTTTTACAGGCTAGATCATTTTGCCTGCGAGCTATCTGCAGACGTTCGCGTTTTCGGAGCAGGGTTCCCTCAGGCCCTCTGCATGGAACCCCAAATATACATTTGAAGTTTGAGGGGGCAAGACAAGCAAGCAGCCCCAGTCTCTGTGCCTCTGTGCGAGCAGTGCCATGAGCAGATGAGGCTGAGCAACAGCTTTCCAGGCTAGCTCTTTCCTGCTGCGAGCTATCTGCAGACGTTTGCATTTTCAGAACAGGGCTGCTGGAGGCTTCCTGCACGGACCACCTTATCTAGTTCTGAAGTTTGAGGGGGCAAGACAAGCAAGAAGCCCCAGTCTCTGTGCCTCTGTGCGAGAAGTACCAGGGGCAGATGAGACTGAGCAACAGTTTTCCAGGCTAGCTCTTTCTGCCTGCGAGCTATCTGCAGACGTTCGCATTTTCAGAGCAGGGCTACATTCAGTCACCCGGCACGGACCACCTATGCTGCGTTTGAATTTTGGGGGGCAAGACAAGAAAGCAGGCCCAGTCTCTGTGCCTCTGTGCGAGCAGTGCCATGGGCAGATGAGGCTGAGCAACAGCTTTCCAGGCTAGCTCTTTCTGGCTTCGAGCTATCTGCAGACGTTCGCATTTTCAGAGCAAGGCTGCCGAAGGCCCACTGCACGGACCCCCAAAGTTACATTTGAATATTGAGGTGGCAGTATAAGCAAGCAGCCCCAGTCTCTGTGCCTCTGTGCGAGCAGTGCCATGGGCAGATGAGGCTGAGCAACAGCTTTCCAGGCTAGCTCTTTCTGCCTGCGAGCTATCTGCAGCCGTTCGCATTTTCGGAGCAGGGCTGTCGGAGGCGCTCGGCACGTAGAGCCTAACCTACGTCTGAAGTTTGAGGTGGAAAGACAAGCAAGCAGCCCCAGTCTCTGTGCCTCTGTGCGAGCAGTGCCATGGGCAGATGAGGCTGAGCAACAGCTTTGCAGGCTAGCTCTTTCTGGCTGCGAGCTATCTGCAGACATTCGCATTTTCAGAGCAGGACTGACGGAGGCGCCCGGCACGGACCACCTAAGCTAGGTTTGAAGTTTGAAGGGGTAAGAGAAACAAGCAGCCCCAGTCTCTGTGCCTCTGTGCGAGCAGTGCCATAGCCATATGAGGCTGAGCAACAGCTTTCCAGGCTAGGTCTTTCTGGCTGTGAGCTATCTGCAGACGTTCGCATTCTTGGAGCAGGGCTGACGGAGGCGCCCGGCACGGACCACCAAATATATGTTTGAAGTTTGAGGTGGCAAGACAAGCAAGCAGCCCCAGTCTCTGTGCCTCTGTGCGAGCAGTGCCATGGGCAGATGAGGCTGAGCAACAGCTTTCCAGGCTAGCTCTTTCTGGCTGCGAGCTATCTGCAGACGTTCGCATTTTCGGAGCAGGGCTGCCGGAGGCCCCCTGCACGGAACCCCTAAGCGACGTTTGAAGTTTGAGGTGGAAAGACAAGCAAGCAGCCCCAGTCTCTGTGCCTCTGTGCGAGCAGTGCCATGGGCAGATGAGGCTGAGCAACAGTTTTACAGGCTAGATCATTTTGCCTGCGAGCTATCTGCAGATGTTCGCGTTTTCGGAGCAGGGTTCCCTCAGGCCCTCTGCATGGAACCCCAAATATACATTTGAAGTTAGAGGGGGCAAGACAAGCAAGCAGCCCCAGTCTCTGTGCCTCTGTGCGAGCAGTGCCATGGGCAGATGAGGCTGAGCAACAGCTTTCCAGGCTAGCTCTTTCCGGCTGCGAGCTATCTGCAGACGTTCGCATTTTCAGAACAGGGCTGCTGGAGGCTTCCTGCACGGACCACCTTATCTAGTTTTGAAGTTTGAGGGGGCAAGACAAGCAAGAAGCCCCAGTCTCTGTGCCTCTGTGTGAGAAGTACCAGGGGCAGATGAGGCTGAGCAACAGCTTTCCAGGCTAGCTCTTTCTGGCTGCGAGCTATCTGCAGACGTTCGCATTTTCAGAGCAGGGCTACATTCAGGCACCCGGCACGGACCACCTAAGCTTCGTTTGAAGTTTGGGGGGCAAGACAAGCAAGCAGCCCCAGTCTCTGTGCCTCTGTGCGAGCAGTGCCATGGGCAGATGAGGCTGAGCAACAGCTTTCCAGGCTAGCTCTTTCTGGCTTCGAGCTATCTGCAGACGTTCGCATTTTCAGAGCAAGGCTGCCGGAGGCCCCCTGCACGGACCCCCAAAGTGACATTTGAATACTGAGGTGGCAGTATAAGCAAGCAGCCCCAGTCTCTGTGCCTCTGTGCGAGCAGTGCCATGGGCAGATGAGGCTGAGCAACAGCTTTCCAGGCTAGCTCTTTCTGCCTGCGAGCTATCTGCAGCCGTTCGCATTTTCGGAGCAGGGCTGTCGGAGGCGCTCGGCACGTAGAGCCTAACCTACGTCTGAAGTTTGAGGTGGAAAGACAAGCAAGCAGCCCCAGTCTCTGTGCCTCTGTGCGAGCAGTGCCATGGGCAGATGAGGCTGAGCAACAGCTTTGCAGGCTAGCTCTTTCTGACTGCGAGCTATCTGCAGACATTCGCATTTTCAGAGCAGGACTGACGGAGGCGCCCGGCACGGACCACCTAAGCTAGGTTTGAAGTTTGAAGGGGTAAGAGAAACAAGCAGCCCCAGTCTCTGTGCCTCTGTGCGAGCAGTGCCATAGCCATATGAGGCTGAGCAACAGCTTTCCAGGCTAGGTCTTTCTGGCTGTGAGCTATCTGCAGACGTTCGCATTCTTGGAGCAGGGCTGACGGAGGCGCCCGGCACGGACCACCAAATATATGTTTGAAGTTTGAGGTGGCAAGACAAGCAAGCAGCCCCAGTCTCTGTGCCTCTGTGCGAGCAGTGCCATGGGCAGATGAGGCTGAGCAACAGCTTTCCAGGCTAGCTCTTTCTGGCTGCGAGCTATCTGCAGACGTTCGCATTTTCGGAGCAGGGCTGCCGGAGGCCCCCTGCACGGAACCCCTAAGCGACGTTTGAAGTTTGAGGTGGAAAGACAAGCAAGCAGCCCCAGTCTCTGTGCCTCTGTGCGAGCAGTGCCATGGGCAGATGAGGCTGAGCAACAGTTTTACAGGCTAGATCATTTTGCCTGCGAGCTATCTGCAGATGTTCGCGTTTTCGGAGCAGGGTTCCCTCAGGCCCTCTGCATGGAACCCCAAATATACATTTGAAGTTTGAGGGGGCAAGACAAGCAAGCAGCCCCAGTCTCTGTGCCTCTGTGCGAGCAGTGCCATGGGCAGATGAGGCTGAGCAACAGCTTTCCAGGCTAGCTCTTTCCGGCTGCGAGCTATCTGCAGACGTTCGCATTTTCAGAACAGGGCTGCTGGAGGCTTCCTGCACGGACCACCTTATCTAGTTTTGAAGTTTGAGGGGGCAAGACAAGCAAGAAGCCCCAGTCTCTGTGCCTCTGTGTGAGAAGTACCAGGGGCAGATGAGACTGAGCAACAGCTTTCCAGGCTAGCTCTTTCTGGCTGCGAGCTATCTGCAGACGTTCGCATTTTCAGAGCAGGGCTACATTCAGGCACCCGGCACGGACCACCTAAGCTTCGTTTGAAGTTTGGGGGGCAAGACAAGCAAGCAGCCCCAGTCTCTGTGCCTCTGTGCGAGCAGTGCCATGGGCAGATGAGGCTGAGCAACAGCTTTCCAGGCTAGCTCTTTCTGGCTTCGAGCTATCTGCAGACGTTCGCATTTTCAGAGCAAGGCTGCCGGAGGCCCCCTGCACGGACCCCCAAAGTTACATTTTAATATTGAGGTGGCAGTATAAGCAAGCAGCCCCAGTCTCTGTGCCTCTGTGCGAGCAGTGCCATGGGCAGATGAGGCTGAGCAACAGTTTCCCAGGCTAGCTCTTTCTGCCTGCGAGCTATCTGCAGCCGTTCGCATTTTCGGAGCAGGGCTGTCGGAGGCGCTCGGCACGTAGAGCCTAACCTACGTCTGAAGTTTGAGGTGGCAAGACAAGCAAGCAGCCCCAGTCTCTGTGCCTCTGTGCGAGCAGTGCCATGGGCAGATGAGGCTGAGCAACAGCTTTGCAGGCTAGCTCTTTCTGGCTGCGAGCTATCTGCAGACATTCGCATTTTCAGAGCAGGACTGACGGAGGCGCCCGGCACAAACCACCTAAGCTAGGTTTGAAGTTTGAAGGGGTAAGAGAAACAAGCAGCCCCAGTCTCTGTGCCTCTGTGCAAGCAGTGCCATGGGCAGATGAGGCTGAGCAAGAGCTTTCCAGGCTAGGTCTTTCTGGCTGTGAGCTATCTGCAGACGTTCGCATTCTTGGAGCAGGGCTGACGGCGGCGCCCGGCACGGACCACCAAATATACGTTTGAAGTTTGAGGTAGCAAGACAAACAAGCAGCCCCAGTCTCTGTGCCTCTGTGCGAGCAGTGCCATGGGCAGATGAGGCTGAGCAACAGCTTTCCAGGCTAGCTCTTTCTGGCTTCGATCTATCTGCAGGCGTTCGCATTTTCAGAGCAAGGCTGCCGGAGGCCCCCTGCACGGACCCCCAAAGTTACATTTGAATATTGAGGTGGCAGTATAAGCAAGCAGCCCCAGTCTCTGTGCCTCTGTGCGAGCAGTGCCATGGGCAGAGGAGGCTGAGCAACAGCTTTCCAGGCTAGCTCTTTCTGCCTGCGAGCTATCTGCAGCCGTTCGCATTTTCGGAGCAGGGCTGTCGGAGGCGCTCGGCACGTAGAGCCTAACCTACGTCTGAAGTTTGAGGTGGAAAGACAAGCAAGCAGCCCCAGTCTCTGTGCCTCTGTGCGAGCAGTGCCATGGGCAGAGGAGGCTGAGCAACAGCTTTCCAGGCTAGCTCTTTCTGGCTTCGAGCTATCTGCAGACGTTCGCATTTTCAGAGCAGGGCTACCTTCAGGCACACGGCATGGACCACCTAAGGTACGATTGAAGATTGGGGGGCAAGGGAAGAAAGCAGCCCCAGTCTCTGTGCCTCTGTGCGAGCAGTGCCATGGGCAGATGAGGCTGAGCAACAGCTTTCCAGGCTAGCTCTTTCTGGCTTCGAGCTATCTGCAGACGTTCGCATATTCAGAGCAAGGCTGCCGAAGGCCCCCTGCACGGACCCCCAAAGTTATACTTGAATATTGAGGTGGCTGTATAAGCAAGCAGCCCCAGTCTCTGTGCCTCTGTGCGAGCAGTGCCATGGGCAGATGAGGCTGAGCAACAGCTTTCCAGGCTAGCTCTTTCTGGCTGCGAACTATCTGCAGACATTCGCATTTTTAGAGCAGGGCTGACGGAGGCGCCCGGCACGGACCACCTAAGCTAGATTTGAAGTTTGAAGTGGCAAGAGAAACAAGCAGCCCAAGTCTCTGTGCCTCTGTGCGAGCAGTGCCATAGCCATATGAGGCTGAGCAACAGCTTTCCAGGCTAGGTTTTTCTGGCTGTGAGCTATCTGCAGACGTTCGCATTCTTGGAGCAGGGCTGACGGAGGCGCCCGGCACGGACCACCAAATATACGTTTGAAGTTTGAGGTGGCAAGACAAGCAAGCAGCCCCAGTCTCTGTGCCTCTGTGCGAGCAGTGCCATGGGCAGATGAGGCTGAGCAACAGCTTTCCAGGCTAGCTGTTTCCTGCTGCGAGCTATCTGCAGACGTTCGCATTTTCAGAACAGGGCTGCTGGAGGCTTCCTGCACGGACCACCTTATCTTGTTTTGAAGTTTGAGGGGGCAAGACAAGCAAGAAGCCCCAGTCTCTGTGCCTCTGTGCGAGAAGTACCAGGGGCAGATGAGACTGAGCAACAGCTTTCCAGGCTAGCTCTTTCTGCCTGCGAGCTATCTGCAGACGTTCGCATTTTCAGAGCAGGGCTACATTCAGGCACCCGGCACGGACCACCTAAGCTGCGTTTGAAGTTTGGGGGGCAAGACAAGCAAGCATCCCCAGTCTCTGTGCCTCTGTGCGAGCAGTGCCATGGGCAGATGAGGCTGAGCAACAGCTTTCCAGGCTAGCTCTTTCTGCCTGCGAGCTATCTGCAGGCGTTCGCATTTTCAGAGCAAGGCTGCCGGAGGCCCCCTGCACGGAACCCCTAAGCGACGTTTGAAATTTGAGGTGGCAAGACAAGCAAGCAGCCCCAGTCTCAGTGCCTCTGTGCGAGCAGTGCCATGGGCAGATGAGGCTGAGCAACAGTTTTACAGGCTAGATCATTTTGCCTGCGAGCTATCTGCAGACGTTCGCGTTTTCGGAGCAGGGTTCCCTCAGGCCCTCTGCATGGAACCCCAAATATACATTTGAAGTTTGAGGGGGCAAGACAAGCAAGCAGCCCCAGTCTCTGTGCCTCTGTGCGAGCAGTGCCATGAGCAGATGAGGCTGAGCAACAGCTTTCCAGGCTAGCTCTTTCCTGCTGCGAGCTATCTGCAGACGTTTGCATTTTCAGAACAGGGCTGCTGGAGGCTTCCTGCACGGACCACCTTATCTAGTTCTGAAGTTTGAGGGGGCAAGACAAGCAAGAAGCCCCAGTCTCTGTGCCTCTGTGCGAGAAGTACCAGGGGCAGATGAGACTGAGCAACAGTTTTCCAGGCTAGCTCTTTCTGCCTGCGAGCTATCTGCAGACGTTCGCATTTTCAGAGCAGGGCTACATTCAGTCACCCGGCACGGACCACCTATGCTGCGTTTGAAGTTTGGGGGGCAAGACAAGAAAGCAGGCCCAGTCTCTGTGCCTCTGTGCGAGCAGTGCCATGGGCAGATGAGGCTGAGCAACAGCTTTCCAGGCTAGCTCTTTCTGGCTTCGAGCTATCTGCAGACGTTCGCATTTTCAGAGCAAGGCTGCCGAAGGCCCACTGCACGGACCCCCAAAGTTACATTTGAATATTGAGGTGGCAGTATAAGCAAGCAGCCCCAGTCTCTGTGCCTCTGTGCGAGCAGTGCCATGGGCAGATGAGGCTGAGCAACAGCTTTCCAGGCTAGCTCTTTCTGCCTGCGAGCTATCTGCAGCCGTTCGCATTTTCGGAGCAGGGCTGTCGGAGGCGCTCGGCACGTAGAGCCTAACCTACGTCTGAAGTTTGAGGTGGAAAGACAAGCAAGCAGCCCCAGTCTCTGTGCCTCTGTGCGAGCAGTGCCATGGGCAGATGAGGCTGAGCAACAGCTTTGCAGGCTAGCTCTTTCTGGCTGCGAGCTATCTGCAGACATTCGCATTTTCAGAGCAGGACTGACGGAGGCGCCCGGCACGGACCACCTAAGCTAGGTTTGAAGTTTGAAGGGGTAAGAGAAACAAGCAGCCCCAGTCTCTGTGCCTCTGTGCGAGCAGTGCCATAGCCATATGAGGCTGAGCAACAGCTTTCCAGGCTAGGTCTTTCTGGCTGTGAGCTATCTGCAGACGTTCGCATTCTTGGAGCAGGGCTGACGGAGGCGCCCGGCACGGACCACCAAATATATGTTTGAAGTTTGAGGTGGCAAGACAAGCAAGCAGCCCCAGTCTCTGTGCCTCTGTGCGAGCAGTGCCATGGGCAGATGAGGCTGAGCAACAGCTTTCCAGGCTAGCTCTTTCTGGCTGCGAGCTATCTGCAGACGTTCGCATTTTCGGAGCAGGGCTGCCGGAGGCCCCCTGCACGGAACCCCTAAGCGACGTTTGAAGTTTGAGGTGGAAAGACAAGCAAGCAGCCCCAGTCTCTGTGCCTCTGTGCGAGCAGTGCCATGGGCAGATGAGGCTGAGCAACAGTTTTACAGGCTAGATCATTTTGCCTGCGAGCTATCTGCAGATGTTCGCGTTTTCGGAGCAGGGTTCCCTCAGGCCCTCTGCATGGAACCCCAAATATACATTTGAAGTTAGAGGGGGCAAGACAAGCAAGCAGCCCCAGTCTCTGTGCCTCTGTGCGAGCAGTGCCATGGGCAGATGAGGCTGAGCAACAGCTTTCCAGGCTAGCTCTTTCCGGCTGCGAGCTATCTGCAGACGTTCGCATTTTCAGAACAGGGCTGCTGGAGGCTTCCTGCACGGACCACCTTATCTAGTTTTGAAGTTTGAGGGGGCAAGACAAGCAAGAAGCCCCAGTCTCTGTGCCTCTGTGTGAGAAGTACCAGGGGCAGATGAGGCTGAGCAACAGCTTTCCAGGCTAGCTCTTTCTGGCTGCGAGCTATCTGCAGACGTTCGCATTTTCAGAGCAGGGCTACATTCAGGCACCCGGCACGGACCACCTAAGCTTCGTTTGAAGTTTGGGGGGCAAGACAAGCAAGCAGCCCCAGTCTCTGTGCCTCTGTGCGAGCAGTGCCATGGGCAGATGAGGCTGAGCAACAGCTTTACAGGCTAGCTCTTTCTGGCTTCGAGCTATCTGCAGACGTTCGCATTTTCAGAGCAAGGCTGCCGGAGGCCCCCTGCACGGACCCCCAAAGTTACATTTGAATATTGAGGTGGCAGTATAAGCAAGCAGCCCCAGTCTCTGTGCCTCTGTGCGAGCAGTGCCATGGGCAGATGAGGCTGAGCAACAGCTTTCCAGGCTAGCTCTTTCTGCCTGCGAGCTATCTGCAGCCGTTCGCATTTTCGGAGCAGGGCTGTCGGAGGCGCTCGGCACGTAGAGCCTAACCTACGTCTGAAGTTTGAGGTGGAAAGACAAGCAAGCAGCCCCAGTCTCTGTGCCTCTGTGCGAGCAGTGCCATGGGCAGATGAGGCTGAGCAACAGCTTTGCAGGCTAGCTCTTTCTGACTGCGAGCTATCTGCAGACATTCGCATTTTCAGAGCAGGACTGACGGAGGCGCCCGGCACGGACCACCTAAGCTAGGTTTGAAGTTTGAAGGGGTAAGAGAAACAAGCAGCCCCAGTCTCTGTGCCTCTGTGCGAGCAGTGCCATAGCCATATGAGGCTGAGCAACAGCTTTCCAGGCTAGGTCTTTCTGGCTGTGAGCTATCTGCAGACGTTCGCATTCTTGGAGCAGGGCTGACGGAGGCGCCCGGCACGGACCACCAAATATATGTTTGAAGTTTGAGGTGGCAAGACAAGCAAGCAGCCCCAGTCTCTGTGCCTCTGTGCGAGCAGTGCCATGGGCAGATGAGGCTGAGCAACAGCTTTCCAGGCTAGCTCTTTCTGGCTGCGAGCTATCTGCAGACGTTCGCATTTTCGGAGCAGGGCTGCCGGAGGCCCCCTGCACGGAACCCCTAAGCGACGTTTGAAGTTTGAGGTGGAAAGACAAGCAAGCAGCCCCAGTCTCTGTGCCTCTGTGCGAGCAGTGCCATGGGCAGATGAGGCTGAGCAACAGTTTTACAGGCTAGATCATTTTGCCTGCGAGCTATCTGCAGATGTTCGCGTTTTCGGAGCAGGGTTCCCTCAGGCCCTCTGCATGGAACCCCAAATATACATTTGAAGTTTGAGGGGGCAAGACAAGCAAGCAGCCCCAGTCTCTGTGCCTCTGTGCGAGCAGTGCCATGGGCAGATGAGGCTGAGCAACAGCTTTCCAGGCTAGCTCTTTCCGGCTGCGAGCTATCTGCAGACGTTCGCATTTTCAGAGCAAGGCTGCCGGAGGCCCCCTGCACGGAACCCCTAAGCGACGTTTGAAATTTGAGGGGGCAAGACAAGCAAGCAGCCCCAGTCTCTGTGCCTCTGTGCGAGCAGTGCCATGGGCAGATGAGGCTGAGCAACAGTTTTACAGGCTAGATCATTTTGCCTGCGAGCTATCTGCAGACGTTCGCGTTTTCGGAGCAGGGTTCCCTCAGGCCCTCTGCATGGAACCCCAAATATACATTTGAAGTTTGAGGGGGCAAGACAAGCAAGCAGCCCCAGTCTCTGTGCCTCTGTGCGAGCAGTGCCATGAGCAGATGAGGCTGAGCAACAGCTTTCCAGGCTAGCTCTTTCCTGCTGCGAGCTATCTGCAGACGTTCGCATTTTCAGAACAGGGCTGCTGGAGGCTTACTGCACGGACCACCTTATCTAGTTTTGAAGTTTGAGGGGGCAAGACAAGCAAGAAGCCCCAGTCTCTGAGCCTCTGTGCGAGAAGTACCAGGGGCAGATGAGACTGAGCAACAGCTTTCCAGGCTAGCTCTTTCCTGCTGCGAGCTATCTGCAGACGTTCGCATTTTCAGAACAGGGCTGCTGGAGGCTTCCTGCACGGACCACCTTATCTAGTTCTGAAGTTTGAGGGGGCAAGACAAGCAAGAAGCCCCAGTCTCTGTGCCTCTGTGCGAGAAGTACCAGGGGCAGATGAGACTGAGCAACAGTTTTCCAGGCTAGCTCTTTCTGCCTGCGAGCTATCTGCAGACGTTCGCATTTTCAGAGCAGGGCTACATTCAGTCACCCGGCACGGACCACCTATGCTGCGTTTGAAGTTTGGGGGGCAAGACAAGAAAGCAGGCCCAGTCTCTGTGCCTCTGTGCGAGCAGTGCCATGGGCAGATGAGGCTGAGCAACAGCTTTCCAGGCTAGCTCTTTCTGGCTTCGAGCTATCTGCAGACGTTCGCATTTTCAGAGCAAGGCTGCCGAAGGCCCACTGCACGGACCCCCAAAGTTACATTTGAATATTGAGGTGGCAGTATAAGCAAGCAGCCCCAGTCTCTGTGCCTCTGTGCGAGCAGTGCCATGGGCAGATGAGGCTGAGCAACAGCTTTCCAGGCTAGCTCTTTCTGCCTGCGAGCTATCTGCAGCCGTTCGCATTTTCGGAGCAGGGCTGTCGGAGGCGCTCGGCACGTAGAGCCTAACCTACGTCTGAAGTTTGAGGTGGAAAGACAAGCAAGCAGCCCCAGTCTCTGTGCCTCTGTGCGAGCAGTGCCATGGGCAGATGAGGCTGAGCAACAGCTTTGCAGGCTAGCTCTTTCTGGCTGCGAGCTATCTGCAGACATTCGCATTTTCAGAGCAGGACTGACGGAGGCGCCCGGCACGGACCACCTAAGCTAGGTTTGAAGTTTGAAGGGGTAAGAGAAACAAGCAGCCCCAGTCTCTGTGCCTCTGTGCGAGCAGTGCCATAGCCATATGAGGCTGAGCAACAGCTTTCCAGGCTAGGTCTTTCTGGCTGTGAGCTATCTGCAGACGTTCGCATTCTTGGAGCAGGGCTGACGGAGGCGCCCGGCACGGACCACCAAATATATGTTTGAAGTTTGAGGTGGCAAGACAAGCAAGCAGCCCCAGTCTCTGTGCCTCTGTGCGAGCAGTGCCATGGGCAGATGAGGCTGAGCAACAGCTTTCCAGGCTAGCTCTTTCTGGCTGCGAGCTATCTGCAGACGTTCGCATTTTCGGAGCAGGGCTGCCGGAGGCCCCCTGCACGGAACCCCTAAGCGACGTTTGAAGTTTGAGGTGGAAAGACAAGCAAGCAGCCCCAGTCTCTGTGCCTCTGTGCGAGCAGTGCCATGGGCAGATGAGGCTGAGCAACAGTTTTACAGGCTAGATCATTTTGCCTGCGAGCTATCTGCAGATGTTCGCGTTTTCGGAGCAGGGTTCCCTCAGGCCCTCTGCATGGAACCCCAAATATACATTTGAAGTTAGAGGGGGCAAGACAAGCAAGCAGCCCCAGTCTCTGTGCCTCTGTGCGAGCAGTGCCATGGGCAGATGAGGCTGAGCAACAGCTTTCCAGGCTAGCTCTTTCCGGCTGCGAGCTATCTGCAGACGTTCGCATTTTCAGAACAGGGCTGCTGGAGGCTTCCTGCACGGACCACCTTATCTAGTTTTGAAGTTTGAGGGGGCAAGACAAGCAAGAAGCCCCAGTCTCTGTGCCTCTGTGTGAGAAGTACCAGGGGCAGATGAGGCTGAGCAACAGCTTTCCAGGCTAGCTCTTTCTGGCTGCGAGCTATCTGCAGACGTTCGCATTTTCAGAGCAGGGCTACATTCAGGCACCCGGCACGGACCACCTAAGCTTCGTTTGAAGTTTGGGGGGCAAGACAAGCAAGCAGCCCCAGTCTCTGTGCCTCTGTGCGAGCAGTGCCATGGGCAGATGAGGCTGAGCAACAGCTTTACAGGCTAGCTCTTTCTGGCTTCGAGCTATCTGCAGACGTTCGCATTTTCAGAGCAAGGCTGCCGGAGGCCCCCTGCACGGACCCCCAAAGTTACATTTGAATATTGAGGTGGCAGTATAAGCAAGCAGCCCCAGTCTCTGTGCCTCTGTGCGAGCAGTGCCATGGGCAGATGAGGCTGAGCAACAGCTTTCCAGGCTAGCTCTTTCTGCCTGCGAGCTATCTGCAGCCGTTCGCATTTTCGGAGCAGGGCTGTCGGAGGCGCTCGGCACGTAGAGCCTAACCTACGTCTGAAGTTTGAGGTGGAAAGACAAGCAAGCAGCCCCAGTCTCTGTGCCTCTGTGCGAGCAGTGCCATGGGCAGATGAGGCTGAGCAACAGCTTTGCAGGCTAGCTCTTTCTGACTGCGAGCTATCTGCAGACATTCGCATTTTCAGAGCAGGACTGACGGAGGCGCCCGGCACGGACCACCTAAGCTAGGTTTGAAGTTTGAAGGGGTAAGAGAAACAAGCAGCCCCAGTCTCTGTGCCTCTGTGCGAGCAGTGCCATAGCCATATGAGGCTGAGCAACAGCTTTCCAGGCTAGGTCTTTCTGGCTGTGAGCTATCTGCAGACGTTCGCATTCTTGGAGCAGGGCTGACGGAGGCGCCCGGCACGGACCACCAAATATATGTTTGAAGTTTGAGGTGGCAAGACAAGCAAGCAGCCCCAGTCTCTGTGCCTCTGTGCGAGCAGTGCCATGGGCAGATGAGGCTGAGCAACAGCTTTCCAGGCTAGCTCTTTCTGGCTGCGAGCTATCTGCAGACGTTCGCATTTTCGGAGCAGGGCTGCCGGAGGCCCCCTGCACGGAACCCCTAAGCGACGTTTGAAGTTTGAGGTGGAAAGACAAGCAAGCAGCCCCAGTCTCTGTGCCTCTGTGCGAGCAGTGCCATGGGCAGATGAGGCTGAGCAACAGTTTTACAGGCTAGATCATTTTGCCTGCGAGCTATCTGCAGATGTTCGCGTTTTCGGAGCAGGGTTCCCTCAGGCCCTCTGCATGGAACCCCAAATATACATTTGAAGTTTGAGGGGGCAAGACAAGCAAGCAGCCCCAGTCTCTGTGCCTCTGTGCGAGCAGTGCCATGGGCAGATGAGGCTGAGCAACAGCTTTCCAGGCTAGCTCTTTCCGGCTGCGAGCTATCTGCAGACGTTCGCATTTTCAGAACAGGGCTGCTGGAGGCTTCCTGCACGGACCACCTTATCTAGTTTTGAAGTTTGAGGGGGCAAGACAAGCAAGAAGCCCCAGTCTCTGTGCCTCTGTGTGAGAAGTACCAGGGGCAGATGAGACTGAGCAACAGCTTTCCAGGCTAGCTCTTTCTGGCTGCGAGCTATCTGCAGACGTTCGCATTTTCAGAGCAGGGCTACATTCAGGCACCCGGCACGGACCACCTAAGCTTCGTTTGAAGTTTGGGGGGCAAGACAAGCAAGCAGCCCCAGTCTCTGTGCCTCTGTGCGAGCAGTGCCATGGGCAGATGAGGCTGAGCAACAGCTTTCCAGGCTAGCTCTTTCTGGCTTCGAGCTATCTGCAGACGTTCGCATTTTCAGAGCAAGGCTGCCGGAGGCCCCCTGCACGGACCCCCAAAGTTACATTTGAATATTGAGGTGGCAGTATAAGCAAGCAGCCCCAGTCTCTGTGCCTCTGTGCGAGCAGTGCCATGGGCAGATGAGGCTGAGCAACAGTTTCCCAGGCTAGCTCTTTCTGCCTGCGAGCTATCTGCAGCCGTTCGCATTTTCGGAGCAGGGCTGTCGGAGGCGCTCGGCACGTAGAGCCTAACCTACGTCTGAAGTTTGAGGTGGCAAGACAAGCAAGCAGCCCCAGTCTCTGTGCCTCTGTGCGAGCAGTGCCATGGGCAGATGAGGCTGAGCAACAGCTTTGCAGGCTAGCTCTTTCTGGCTGCGAGCTATCTGCAGACATTCGCATTTTCAGAGCAGGACTGACGGAGGCGCCCGGCACAAACCACCTAAGCTAGGTTTGAAGTTTGAAGGGGTAAGAGAAACAAGCAGCCCCAGTCTCTGTGCCTCTGTGCAAGCAGTGCCATGGGCAGATGAGGCTGAGCAAGAGCTTTCCAGGCTAGGTCTTTCTGGCTGTGAGCTATCTGCAGACGTTCGCATTCTTGGAGCAGGGCTGACGGCGGCGCCCGGCACGGACCACCAAATATACGTTTGAAGTTTGAGGTGGCAAGACAAACAAGCAGCCCCAGTCTCTGTGCCTCTGTGCGAGCAGTGCCATGGGCAGATGAGGCTGAGCAACAGCTTTCCAGGCTAGCTCTTTCTGGCTTCGATCTATCTGCAGGCGTTCGCATTTCAGAGCAAGGCTGCCGGAGGCCCCCTGCACGGACCCCCAAAGTTACATTTGAATATTGAGGTGGCAGTATAAGCAAGCAGCCCCAGTCTCTGTGCCTCTGTGCGAGCAGTGCCATGGGCAGAGGAGGCTGAGCAACAGCTTTCCAGGCTAGCTCTTTCTGCCTGCGAGCTATCTGCAGCCGTTCGCATTTTCGGAGCAGGGCTGTCGGAGGCGCTCGGCACGTAGAGCCTAACCTACGTCTGAAGTTTGAGGTGGAAAGACAAGCAAGCAGCCCCAGTCTCTGTGCCTCTGTGCGAGCAGTGCCATGGGCAGAGGAGGCTGAGCAACAGCTTTCCAGGCTAGCTCTTTCTGGCTTCGAGCTATCTGCAGACGTTCGCATTTTCAGAGCAGGGCTACCTTCAGGCACACGGCACGGACCACCTAAGGTACGATTGAAGATTGGGGGGCAAGGGAAGAAAGCAGCCCCAGTCTCTGTGCCTCTGTGCGAGCAGTGCCATGGGCAGATGAGGCTGAGCAACAGCTTTCCAGGCTAGCTCTTTCTGGCTTCGAGCTATCTGCAGACGTTCGCATATTCAGAGCAAGGCTGCCGAAGGCCCCCTGCACGGACCCCCAAAGTTATACTTGAATATTGAGGTGGCTGTATAAGCAAGCAGCCCCAGTCTCTGTGCCTCTGTGCGAGCAGTGCCATGGGCAGATGAGGCTGAGCAACAGCTTTCCAGGCTAGCTCTTTCTGGCTGCGAACTATCTGCAGACATTCGCATTTTTAGAGCAGGGCTGACGGAGGCGCCCGGCACGGACCACCTAAGCTAGATTTGAAGTTTGAAGTGGCAAGAGAAACAAGCAGCCCCAGTCTCTGTGCCTCTGTGCGAGCAGTGCCATAGCCATATGAGGCTGAGCAACAGCTTTCCAGGTTAGCTCTTTCTGCCTGCGAGCTATCTGCAGCCGTTCGCATTTTCGGAGCAGGGCTGTCGGAGGCGCTCGGCACGTAGAGCCTAACATACGTCTGAAGTTTGAGGTGGCAAGACAAGCAAGCAGCCCCAGTCTCTGTGCCTCTGTGCGAGCAGTGCCATGGGCAGATGAGGCTGAGCAACAGCTTTCCAGGCTAGCTCTTTCTGCCTGCGAGCTATCTGCAGACGTTCGCATTTTCAGAGCAAGGCTGCCGGAGGCCCCCTGCACGGAACCCCTAAGCGACGTTTGAAATTTGAGGGGGCAAGACAAGCAAGCAGCCCCAGTCTCTGTGCCTCTGTGCGAGCAGTGCCATGGGCAGATGAGGCTGAGCAACAGTTTTACAGGCTAGATCATTTTGCCTGCGAGCTATCTGCAGACGTTCGCGTTTTCGGAGCAGGGTTCCCTCAGGCCCTCTGCATGGAACCCCAAATATACATTTGAAGTTTGAGGGGGCAAGACAAGCAAGCAGCCCCAGTCTCTGTGCCTCTGTGCGAGCAGTGCCATGAGCAGATGAGGCTGAGCAACAGCTTTCCAGGCTAGCTCTTTCCTGCTGCGAGCTATCTGCAGACGTTCGCATTTTCAGAACAGGGCTGCTGGAGGCTTACTGCACGGACCACCTTATCTAGTTTTGAAGTTTGAGGGGGCAAGACAAGCAAGAAGCCCCAGTCTCTGAGCCTCTGTGCGAGAAGTACCAGGGGCAGATGAGACTGAGCAACAGCTTTCCAGGCTAGCTCTTTCCTGCTGCGAGCTATCTGCAGACGTTCGCATTTTCAGAACAGGGCTGCTGGAGGCTTCCTGCACGGACCACCTTATCTAGTTCTGAAGTTTGAGGGGGCAAGACAAGCAAGAAGCCCCAGTCTCTGTGCCTCTGTGCGAGAAGTACCAGGGGCAGATGAGACTGAGCAACAGTTTTCCAGGCTAGCTCTTTCCTGCTGCGAGCTATCTGCAGACGTTCGCATTTTCAGAACAGGGCTGCTGGAGGCTTACTGCACGGACCACCTTATCTAGTTTTGAAGTTTGAGGTGGAAAGACAAGCAAGCAGCCCCAGTCTCTGTGCCTCTGTGCGAGCAGTGCCATGGGCAGAGGAGGCTGAGCAACAGCTTTCCAGGCTAGCTCTTTCTGGCTTCGAGCTATCTGCAGACGTTCGCATTTTCAGAGCAGGGCTACCTTCAGGCACACGGCACGGACCACCTAAGGTACGATTGAAGATTGGGGGGCAAGGGAAGAAAGCAGCCCCAGTCTCTGTGCCTCTGTGCGAGCAGTGCCATGGGCAGATGAGGCTGAGCAACAGCTTTCCAGGCTAGCTCTTTCTGGCTTCGAGCTATCTGCAGACGTTCGCATATTCAGAGCAAGGCTGCCGAAGGCCCCCTGCACGGACCCCCAAAGTTATACTTGAATATTGAGGTGGCTGTATAAGCAAGCAGCCCCAGTCTCTGTGCCTCTGTGCGAGCAGTGCCATGGGCAGATGAGGCTGAGCAACAGCTTTCCAGGCTAGCTCTTTCTGGCTGCGAACTATCTGCAGACATTCGCATTTTTAGAGCAGGGCTGACGGAGGCGCCCGGCACGGACCACCTAAGCTAGATTTGAAGTTTGAAGTGGCAAGAGAAACAAGCAGCCCCAGTCTCTGTGCCTCTGTGCGAGCAGTGCCATAGCCATATGAGGCTGAGCAACAGCTTTCCAGGTTAGCTCTTTCTGCCTGCGAGCTATCTGCAGCCGTTCGCATTTTCGGAGCAGGGCTGTCGGAGGCGCTCGGCACGTAGAGCCTAACATACGTCTGAAGTTTGAGGTGGCAAGACAAGCAAGCAGCCCCAGTCTCTGTGCCTCTGTGCGAGCAGTGCCATGGGCAGATGAGGCTGAGCAACAGCTTTCCAGGCTAGCTCTTTCTGCCTGCGAGCTATCTGCAGACGTTCGCATTTTCAGAGCAAGGCTGCCGGAGGCCCCCTGCACGGAACCCCTAAGCGACGTTTGAAATTTGAGGGGGCAAGACAAGCAAGCAGCCCCAGTCTCTGTGCCTCTGTGCGAGCAGTGCCATGGGCAGATGAGGCTGAGCAACAGTTTTACAGGCTAGATCATTTTGCCTGCGAGCTATCTGCAGACGTTCGCGTTTTCGGAGCAGGGTTCCCTCAGGCCCTCTGCATGGAACCCCAAATATACATTTGAAGTTTGAGGGGGCAAGACAAGCAAGCAGCCCCAGTCTCTGTGCCTCTGTGCGAGCAGTGCCATGAGCAGATGAGGCTGAGCAACAGCTTTCCAGGCTAGCTCTTTCCTGCTGCGAGCTATCTGCAGACGTTCGCATTTTCAGAACAGGGCTGCTGGAGGCTTACTGCACGGACCACCTTATCTAGTTTTGAAGTTTGAGGGGGCAAGACAAGCAAGAAGCCCCAGTCTCTGAGCCTCTGTGCGAGAAGTACCAGGGGCAGATGAGACTGAGCAACAGCTTTCCAGGCTAGCTCTTTCCTGCTGCGAGCTATCTGCAGACGTTCGCATTTTCAGAACAGGGCTGCTGGAGGCTTCCTGCACGGACCACCTTATCTAGTTCTGAAGTTTGAGGGGGCAAGACAAGCAAGAAGCCCCAGTCTCTGTGCCTCTGTGCGAGAAGTACCAGGGGCAGATGAGACTGAGCAACAGTTTTCCAGGCTAGCTCTTTCTGCCTGCGAGCTATCTGCAGACGTTCGCATTTTCAGAGCAGGGCTACATTCAGTCACCCGGCACGGACCACCTAAGCTGCGTTTGAAGTTTGGGGGGCAAGACAAGCAAGCAGCCCCAGTCTCTGTGCCTCTGTGCGAGCAGTGCCATGGGCAGATGAGGCTGAGCAACAGCTTTCCAGGCTAGCTCTTTCTGGCTTCGAGCTATCTGCAGACGTTCGCATTTTCAGAGCAAGGCTGCCGGAGGCCCCCTGCACGGACCCCCAAAGTTACATTTGAATATTGAGGTGGCAGTATAAGCAAGCAGTCCCAGTCTCTGTGCCTCTGTGCGAGCAGTGCCATGGGCAGATGAGGCTGAGCAACAGTTTCCCAGGCTAGCTCTTTCTGCCTGCGAGCTATCTGCAGCCGTTCGCATTTTCGGAGCAGGGCTGTCGGAGGCGCTCGGCACGTAGAGCCTAACATACGTCTGAAGTTTGAGGTGGCAAGACAAGCAAGCAGCCCCAGTCTCTGTGCCTCTGTGCGAGCAGTGCCATGGGCAGATGAGGCTGAGCAACAGCTTTGCAGGCTAGCTCTTTCTGGCTGCGAGCTATCTGCAGACATTCGCATTTTCAGAGCAGGACTGACGGAGGCGCCCGGCACAAACCACCTAAGCTAGGTTTGAAGTTTGAAGGGGTAAGAGAAACAAGCAGCCCCAGTCTCTG
Organism: Opisthocomus hoazin; assembly: GCF_030867145.1. NCBI lineage: Eukaryota > Metazoa > Chordata > Aves > Opisthocomiformes > Opisthocomidae > Opisthocomus > Opisthocomus hoazin. Next base: position 18,743,911 of record NC_134430.1, on the reverse strand, counting down.
TGCCTCTGTGCAAGCAGTGCCATGGGCAGATGAGGCTGAGCAAGAGCTTTCCAGGCTAGGTCTTTCTGGCTGTGAGCTATCTGCAGACGTTCGCATTTTCAGAGCAGGGCTGACGGCGGCGCCCGGCACGGACCACCAAATATACGTTTGAAGTTTGAGGTGGCAAGACAAACAAGCAGCCCCAGTCTCTGTGCCTCTGTGCGAGCAGTGCCATGGGCAGATGAGGCTGAGCAACAGCTTTCCAGGCTAGCTCTTTCTGGCTTCGATCTATCTGCAGGCGTTCGCATTTTCAGAGCAAGGCTGCCGGAGGCCCCCTGCACGGACCCCCAAAGTTACATTTGAATATTGAGGTGGCAGTATAAGCAAGCAGCCCCAGTCTCTGTGCCTCTGTGCGAGCAGTGCCATGGGCAGATGAGGCTGAGCAACAGCTTTCCAGGCTAGCTCTTTCTGCCTGCGAGCTATCTGCAGCCGTTCGCATTTTCGGAGCAGGGCTGTCGGAGGCGCTCGGCACGTAGAGCCTAACCTACGTCTGAAGTTTGAGGTGGAAAGACAAGCAAGCAGCCCCAGTCTCTGTGCCTCTGTGCGAGCAGTGCCATGGGCAGAGGAGGCTGAGCAACAGCTTTCCAGGCTAGCTCTTTCTGGCTTCGAGCTATCTGCAGACGTTCGCATTTTCAGAGCAGGGCTACCTTCAGGCACACGGCACGGACCACCTAAGGTACGATTGAAGATTGGGGGGCAAGGGAAGAAAGCAGCCCCAGTCTCTGTGCCTCTGTGCGAGCAGTGCCATGGGCAGATGAGGCTGAGCAACAGCTTTCCAGGCTAGCTCTTTCTGGCTTCAAGCTATCTGCAGACGTTCGCATATTCAGAGCAAGGCTGCCGAAGGCCCCCTGCACGGACCCCCAAAGTTATACTTGAATATTGAGGTGGCTGTATAAGCAAGCAGCCCCAGTCTCTGTGCCTCTGTGCGAGCAGTGCCATGGGCAGATGAGGCTGAGCAACAGCTTTCCAGGCTAGCTCTTTCTGGCTGCGAACTATCTGCAGACATTCGCATTTTTAGAGCAGGGCTGACGGAGGCGCACGGCACGGACCACCTAAGCTAGATTTGAAGTTTGAAGTGGCAAGAGAAACAAGCAGCCCCAGTCTCTGTGCCTCTGTGCGAGCAGTGCCATAGCCATATGAGGCTGAGCAACAGCTTTCCAGGCTAGCTCTTTCTGCCTGCGAGCTATCTGCAGCCGTTCGCATTTTCGGAGCAGGGCTGTCGGAGGCGCTCGGCACGTAGAGCCTAACCTACGTCTGAAGTTTGAGGTGGCAAGACAAGCAAGCAGCCCCAGTCTCTGTGCCTCTGTGCGAGCAGTGCCATGGGCAGATGAGGCTGAGCAACAGCTTTCCAGGCTAGCTCTTTCTGCCTGCGAGCTATCTGCAGACGTTCGCATTTTCAGAGCAAGGCTGCCGGAGGCCCCCTGCACGGAACCCCTAAGCGACGTTTGAAATTTGAGGGGGCAAGACAAGCAAGCAGCCCCAGTCTCTGTGCCTCTGTGCGAGCAGTGCCATGGGCAGATGAGGCTGAGCAACAGTTTTACAGGCTAGATCATTTTGCCTGCGAGCTATCTGCAGACGTTCGCGTTTTCGGAGCAGGGTTCCCTCAGGCCCTCTGCATGGAACCCCAAATATACATTTGAAGTTTGAGGGGGCAAGACAAGCAAGCAGCCCCAGTCTCTGTGCCTCTGTGCGAGCAGTGCCATGAGCAGATGAGGCTGAGCAACAGCTTTCCAGGCTAGCTCTTTCCTGCTGCGAGCTATCTGCAGACGTTCGCATTTTCAGAACAGGGCTGCTGGAGGCTTACTGCACGGACCACCTTATCTAGTTTTGAAGTTTGAGGGGGCAAGACAAGCAAGAAGCCCCAGTCTCTGAGCCTCTGTGCGAGAAGTACCAGGGGCAGATGAGACTGAGCAACAGCTTTCCAGGCTAGCTCTTTCCTGCTGCGAGCTATCTGCAGACGTTCGCATTTTCAGAACAGGGCTGCTGGAGGCTTCCTGCACGGACCACCTTATCTAGTTCTGAAGTTTGAGGGGGCAAGACAAGCAAGAAGCCCCAGTCTCTGTGCCTCTGTGCGAGAAGTACCAGGGGCAGATGAGACTGAGCAACAGTTTTCCAGGCTAGCTCTTTCTGCCTGCGAGCTATCTGCAGACGTTCGCATTTTCAGAGCAGGGCTACATTCAGTCACCCGGCACGGACCACCTAAGCTGCGTTTGAAGTTTGGGGGGCAAGACAAGAAAGCAGCCCCAGTCTCTGTGCCTCTGTGCGAGCAGTGCCATGGGCAGATGAGGCTGAGCAACAGCTTTCCAGGCTAGCTCTTTCTGGCTTCGAGCTATCTGCAGACGTTCGCATTTTCAGAGCAAGGCTGCCGAAGGCCCACTGCACGGACCCCCAAAGTTACATTTGAATATTGAGGTGGCAGTATAAGCAAGCAGCCCCAGTCTCTGTGCCTCTGTGCGAGCAGTGCCATGGGCAGATGAGGCTGAGCAACAGCTTTCCAGGCTAGCTCTTTCTGCCTGCGAGCTATCTGCAGCCATTCGCATTTTCGGAGCAGGGCTGTCGGAGGCGCTCGGCACGTAGAGCCTAACCTACGTCTGAAGTTTGAGGTGGAAAGACAAGCAAGCAGCCCCAGTCTCTGTGCCTCTGTGCGAGCAGTGCCATGGGCAGATGAGGCTGAGCAACAGCTTTGCAGGCTAGCTCTTTCTGGCTGCGAGCTATCTGCAGACATTCGCATTTTCAGAGCAGGACTGACGGAGGCGCCCGGCACGGACCACCTAAGCTAGGTTTGAAGTTTGAAGGGGTAAGAGAAACAAGCAGCCCCAGTCTCTGTGCCTCTGTGCGAGCAGTGCCATAGCCATATGAGGCTGAGCAACAGCTTTCCAGGCTAGGTCTTTCTGGCTGTGAGCTATCTGCAGACGTTCGCATTCTTGGAGCAGGGCTGACGGAGGCGCCCGGCACGGACCACCAAATATTTGTTTGAAGTTTGAGGTGGCAAGACAAGCAAGCAGCCCCAGTCTCTGTGCCTCTGTGCGAGCAGTGCCATGGGCAGATGAGGCTGAGCAACAGCTTTCCAGGCTAGCTCTTTCTGGCTGCGAGCTATCTGCAGACGTTCGCATTTTCGGAGCAGGGCTGCCGGAGGCCCCCTGCACGGAACCCCTAAGCGACGTTTGAAGTTTGAGGTGGAAAGACAAGCAAGCAGCCCCAGTCTCTGTGCCTCTGTGCGAGCAGTGCCATGGGCAGATGAGGCTGAGCAACAGTTTTACAGGCTAGATCATTTTGCCTGCGAGCTATCTGCAGATGTTCGCGTTTTCGGAGCAGGGTTCCCTCAGGCCCTCTGCATGGAACCCCAAATATACATTTGAAGTTTGAGGGGGCAAGACAAGCAAGCAGCCCCAGTCTCTGTGCCTCTGTGCGAGCAGTGCCATGGGCAGATGAGGCTGAGCAACAGCTTTGCAGGCTAGCTTTTTCTGGCTGCGAGCTATCTGCAGACATTCGCATTTTCAGAGCAGGACTGACGGAGGCGCCCGGCACAAACCACCTAAGCTAGGTTTGAAGTTTGAAGGGGTAAGAGAAACAAGCAGCCCCAGTCTCTGTGCCTCTGTGCAAGCAGTGCCATGGGCAGATGAGGCTGAGCAAGAGCTTTCCAGGCTAGGTCTTTCTGGCTGTGAGCTATCTGCAGACGTTCGCATTTTCAGAGCAGGGCTGACGGCGGCGCCCGGCACGGACCACCAAATATACGTTTGAAGTTTGAGGTGGCAAGACAAACAAGCAGCCCCAGTCTCTGTGCCTCTGTGCGAGCAGTGCCATGGGCAGATGAGGCTGAGCAACAGCTTTCCAGGCTAGCTCTTTCTGGCTTCGATCTATCTGCAGGCGTTCGCATTTTCAGAGGAAGGCTGCCGGAGGCCCCCTGCACGGACCCCCAAAGTTACATTTGAATATTGAGGTGGCAGTATAAGCAAGCAGCCCCAGTCTCTGTGCCTCTGTGCGAGCAGTGCCATGGGCAGATGAGGCTGAGCAACAGCTTTCCAGGCTAGCTCTTTCTGCCTGCGAGCTATCTGCAGCCGTTCGCATTTTCGGAGCAGGGCTGTCGGAGGCGCTCGGCACGTAGAGCCTAACCTACGTCTGAAGTTTGAGGTGGAAAGACAAGCAAGCAGCCCCAGTCTCTGTGCCTCTGTGCGAGCAGTGCCATGGGCAGAGGAGGCTGAGCAACAGCTTTCCAGGCTAGCTCTTTCTGGCTTCGAGCTATCTGCAGACGTTCGCATTTTCAGAGCAGGGCTACCTTCAGGCACACGGCACGGACCACCTAAGGTACGATTGAAGATTGGGGGGCAAGGGAAGAAAGCAGCCCCAGTCTCTGTGCCTCTGTGCGAGCAGTGCCATGGGCAGATGAGGCTGAGCAACAGCTTTCCAGGCTAGCTCTTTCTGGCTTCGAGCTATCTGCAGACGTTCGCATATTCAGAGCAAGGCTGCCGAAGGCCCCCTGCACGGACCCCCAAAGTTATACTTGAATATTGAGGTGGCTGTATAAGCAAGCAGCCCCAGTCTCTGTGCCTCTGTGCGAGCAGTGCCATGGGCAGATGAGGCTGAGCAACAGCTTTCCAGGCTAGCTCTTTCTGGCTGCGAACTATCTGCAGACATTCGCATTTTTAGAGCAGGGCTGACGGAGGCGCACGGCACGGACCACCTAAGCTAGATTTGAAGTTTGAAGTGGCAAGAGAAACAAGCAGCCCCAGTCTCTGTGCCTCTGTGCGAGCAGTGCCATAGCCATATGAGGCTGAGCAACAGCTTTCCAGGCTAGCTCTTTCTGCCTGCGAGCTATCTGCAGCCGTTCGCATTTTCGGAGCAGGGCTGTCGGAGGCGCTCGGCACGTAGAGCCTAACATACGTCTGAAGTTTGAGGTGGCAAGACAAGCAAGCAGCCCCAGTCTCTGTGCCTCTGTGCGAGCAGTGCCATGGGCAGATGAGGCTGAGCAACAGCTTTCCAGGCTAGCTCTTTCTGCCTGCGAGCTATCTGCAGACGTTCGCATTTTCAGAGCAAGGCTGCCGGAGGCCCCCTGCACGGAACCCCTAAGCGACGTTTGAAATTTGAGGGGGCAAGACAAGCAAGCAGCCCCAGTCTCTGTGCCTCTGTGCGAGCAGTGCCATGGGCAGATGAGGCTGAGCAACAGTTTTACAGGCTAGATCATTTTGCCTGCGAGCTATCTGCAGACGTTCGCGTTTTCGGAGCAGGGTTCCCTCAGGCCCTCTGCATGGAACCCCAAATATACATTTGAAGTTTGAGGGGGCAAGACAAGCAAGCAGCCCCAGTCTCTGTGCCTCTGTGCGAGCAGTGCCATGAGCAGATGAGGCTGAGCAACAGCTTTCCAGGCTAGCTCTTTCCTGCTGCGAGCTATCTGCAGACGTTCGCATTTTCAGAACAGGGCTGCTGGAGGCTTACTGCACGGACCACCTTATCTAGTTTTGAAGTTTGAGGGGGCAAGACAAGCAAGAAGCCCCAGTCTCTGAGCCTCTGTGCGAGAAGTACCAGGGGCAGATGAGACTGAGCAACAGCTTTCCAGGCTAGCTCTTTCCTGCTGCGAGCTATCTGCAGACGTTCGCATTTTCAGAACAGGGCTGCTGGAGGCTTCCTGCACGGACCACCTTATCTAGTTCTGAAGTTTGAGGGGGCAAGACAAGCAAGAAGCCCCAGTCTCTGTGCCTCTGTGCGAGAAGTACCAGGGGCAGATGAGACTGAGCAACAGTTTTCCAGGCTAGCTCTTTCTGCCTGCGAGCTATCTGCAGACGTTCGCATTTTCAGAGCAGGGCTACATTCAGTCACCCGGCACGGACCACCTAAGCTGCGTTTGAAGTTTGGGGGGCAAGACAAGAAAGCAGCCCCAGTCTCTGTGCCTCTGTGCGAGCAGTGCCATGGGCAGATGAGGCTGAGCAACAGCTTTCCAGGCTAGCTCTTTCTGGCTTCGAGCTATCTGCAGACGTTCGCATTTTCAGAGCAAGGCTGCCGAAGGCCCACTGCACGGACCCCCAAAGTTACATTTGAATATTGAGGTGGCAGTATAAGCAAGCAGCCCCAGTCTCTGTGCCTCTGTGCGAGCAGTGCCATGGGCAGATGAGGCTGAGCAACAGCTTTCCAGGCTAGCTCTTTCTGCCTGCGAGCTATCTGCAGCCGTTCGCATTTTCGGAGCAGGGCTGTCGGAGGCGCTCGGCACGTAGAGCCTAACCTACGTCTGAAGTTTGAGGTGGAAAGACAAGCAAGCAGCCCCAGTCTCTGTGCCTCTGTGCGAGCAGTGCCATGGGCAGATGAGGCTGAGCAACAGCTTTGCAGGCTAGCTCTTTCTGGCTGCGAGCTATCTGCAGACATTCGCATTTTCAGAGCAGGACTGACGGAGGCGCCCGGCACGGACCACCTAAGCTAGGTTTGAAGTTTGAAGGGGTAAGAGAAACAAGCAGCCCCAGTCTCTGTGCCTCTGTGCGAGCAGTGCCATAGCCATATGAGGCTGAGCAACAGCTTTCCAGGCTAGGTCTTTCTGGCTGTGAGCTATCTGCAGACGTTCGCATTCTTGGAGCAGGGCTGACGGAGGCGCCCGGCACGGACCACCAAATATTTGTTTGAAGTTTGAGGTGGCAAGACAAGCAAGCAGCCCCAGTCTCTGTGCCTCTGTGCGAGCAGTGCCATGGGCAGATGAGGCTGAGCAACAGCTTTCCAGGCTAGCTCTTTCTGGCTGCGAGCTATCTGCAGACGTTCGCATTTTCGGAGCAGGGCTGCCGGAGGCCCCCTGCACGGAACCCCTAAGCGACGTTTGAAGTTTGAGGTGGAAAGACAAGCAAGCAGCCCCAGTCTCTGTGCCTCTGTGCGAGCAGTGCCATGGGCAGATGAGGCTGAGCAACAGTTTTACAGGCTAGATCATTTTGCCTGCGAGCTATCTGCAGATGTTCGCGTTTTCGGAGCAGGGTTCCCTCAGGCCCTCTGCATGGAACCCCAAATATACATTTGAAGTTTGAGGGGGCAAGACAAGCAAGCAGCCCCAGTCTCTGTGCCTCTGTGCGAGCAGTGCCATGGGCAGATGAGGCTGAGCAACAGCTTTCCAGGCTAGCTCTATGCTGCTGCGAGCTATCTGCAGACGTTCGCATTTTCAGAACAGGGGTGCTGGAGGCTTCCTGCACGGACCACCTTATCTAGTTTTGAAGTTTGAGGGGGCAAGACAAGCAAGAAGCCCCAGTCTCTGTGCCTCTGTGTGAGAAGTACCAGGGGCAGATGAGACTGAGCAACAGCTTTCCAGGCTAGCTCTTTCTGGCTGCGAGCTATCTGCAGACGTTCGCATTTTCAGAGCAGGGCTACATTCAGGCACCCGGCACGGACCACCTAAGCTTCGTTTGAAGTTTGGGGGGCAAGACAAGCAAGCAGCCCCAGTCTCTGTGCCTCTGTGCGAGCAGTGCCATGGGCAGATGAGGCTGAGCAACAGCTTTCCAGGCTAGCTCTTTCTGGCTTCGAGCTATCTGCAGACGTTCGCATTTTCAGAGCAAGGCTGCCGGAGGCCCCCTGCACGGACCCCCAAAGTTACATTTGAATATTGAGGTGGCAGTATAAGCAAGCAGCCCCAGTCTCTGTGCCTCTGTGCGAGCAGTGCCATGGGCAGATGAGGCTGAGCAACAGTTTCCCAGGCTAGCTCTTTCTGCCTGCGAGCTATCTGCAGCCGTTCGCATTTTCGGAGCAGGGTTGTCGGAGGCGCTCGGCACGTAGAGCCTGACATACGTCTGAAGTTTGAGGTGGCAAGACAAGCAAGCAGCCCCAGTCTCTGTGCCTCTGTGCGAGCAGTGCCATGGGCAGATGAGGCTGAGCAACAGCTTTGCAGGCTAGCTCTTTCTGGCTGCGAGCTATCTGCAGACATTCGCATTTTCAGAGCAGGACTGACGGAGGCGCCCGGCACAAACCACCTAAGCTAGGTTTGAAGTTTGAAGGGGTAAGAGAAACAAGCAGCCCCAGTCTCTGTGCCTCTGTGCAAGCAGTGCCATGGGCAGATGAGGCTGAGCAACAGCTTTCCAGGCTAGGTCTTTCTGGCTGTGAGCTATCTGCAGACGTTCGCATTCTTGGAGCAGGGCTGACGGCGGCGCCCGGCACGGACCACCAAATATACGTTTGAAGTTTGAGGTGGCAAGACAAACAAGCAGCCCCAGTCTCTGTGCCTCTGTGCGAGCAGTGCCATGGGCAGATGAGGCTGAGCAACAGCTTTCCAGGCTAGCTCTTTCTGGCTTCGAGCTATCTGCAGACGTTCGCATTTTCAGAGCAAGGCTGCCGGAGGCCCCCTGCACGGACCCCCAAAGTTATATTTGAATATTGAGCTGGCTGTATAAGCAAGCAGCCCCAGTCTCTGTGCCTCTGTGCGAGCAGTGCCATGGGCAGATGAGGCTGAGCAACAGCTTTCCAGGCTAGCTCTTTCTGCCTGCGAGCTATCTGCAGCCGTTCGCATTTTCGGAGCAGGGCTGTCGGAGGCGCTCGGCACGTAGAGCCTAACCTACGTCTGAAGTTTGAGGTGGAAAGACAAGCAAGCAGCCCCAGTCTCTGTGCCTCTGTGCGAGCAGTGCCATGGGCAGATGAGGCTGAGCAACAGCTTTCCAGGCTAGCTCTTTCTGGCTTCGAGCTATCTGCAGACGTTCGCATTTTCAGAGCAGGGCTACCTTCAGGCACACGGCACGGACCACCTAAGGTACGATTGAAGATTGGGGGGCAAGGGAAGAAAGCAGCCCCAGTCTCTGTGCCTCTGTGCGAGCAGTGCCATGGGCAGATGAGGCTGAGCAACAGCTTTCCAGGCTAGCTCTTTCTGGCTTCGAGCTATCTGCAGACGTTCGCATATTCAGAGCAAGGCTGCCGAAGGCCCCCTGCACGGACCCCCAAAGTTATACTTGAATATTGAGGTGGCTGTATAAGCAAGCAGCCCCAGTCTCTGTGCCTCTGTGCGAGCAGTGCCATGGGCAGATGAGGCTGAGCAACAGCTTTCCAGGCTAGCTCTTTCTGGCTGCGAGCTATCTGCAGACATTCGCATTTTTAGAGCAGGGCTGACGGAGGCGCCCGGCACGGACCACCTAAGCTAGATTTGAAGTTTGAAGTGGCAAGAGAAACAAGCAGCCCCAGTCTCTGTGCCTCTGTGCGAGCAGTGCCATAGCCATATGAGGCTGAGCAACAGCTTTCCAGGCTAGGTCTTTCTGGCTGCGAGCTATCTGCAGACGTTTGCATTTTCAGAGCAAGGCTGCCGGAGGCCTCCTGCACGAACCCCCTAAGAGACGTTTGAAGTTTGAGGGGGCAAGACAAGCAAGCAGCCCCAGTCTCTGTGCCTCTGTGCGAGCAGTGCCATGGGCAGATGAGGCTGAGCAACAGCTTTCCAGGCTAGCTCTTTCTGGCTGCGAGCTATCTGCAGACGTTCGCATTTTCGGAGCAGGTCTGCCGGAGGCCCCCTGCACGGAACCCCTAAGCGACGTTTGAAGTTTGAGGTGGAAAGACAAGCAAGCAGCCCCAGTCTCTGTGCCTCTGTGCGAGCAGTGCCATGGGCAGATGAGGCTGAGCAACAGTTTTACAGGCTAGATCATTTTGCCTGCGAGCTCTCTGCAGACATTCGCGTTTTCGGAGCAGGGTTCCCTCAGGCCCTCTGCATGGAACCCCAAATCTACATTTGACGTTTGAGGGGGCAAGACAAGCAAGCAGCCCCAGTCTCTGTGCCTCTGTGCGAGCAGTGCCATGGGCAGATGAGGCTGAGCAACAGCTTTGCAGGCTAGCTCTTTCTGGCTGCGAGCTATCTGCAGACATTCGCATTTTTAGAGCAGGGCTGCTGGAGGCTTCCTGCACGGACCAGCTAAGCTAGGTTTGAATTTTGAAGGGGCAAGAGAAACAAGCAGCCTCAGTCTCTGTGCCTCTGTGCGAGCAGTGCCATAGCCATATGAGGCTGAGCAACAGGTTTCCAGGCTAGGTCTTTCTGGCTGCAAGCTATCTGCAGACGTTTGCATTTTCAGAGCAAGGCTGCCGGAGGCCCCCTGCACGGACCCCCTAAGAGACGTTTGAAGATTGAGGGGGCAAGACAAGCAAGCAGCCCCAGTCTCTGTGCCTCTGTGCGAGCAGTGCCATGGGCAGATGAGGCTGAGCAACAGCTTTCCAGGCTAGCTCTTTCCGGCTGCGAGCTATCTGCAGACGTTCGCATTTTCGGAGCAGGGTTCCCTCAGGCCCTCAGCATGGAACCCCAAATATACATTTGAAGTTTGAGGGGGCAAGACAAGCAAGCAGCCCCTGTCTCTGTGCCTCTGTGCGAGCAGTGCCATGAGCAGATGAGGCTGAGCAACAGCTTTCCAGGCTAGCTCTTTCCTGCTGCGAGCTATCTGCAGACGTTCGCATTTTCAGAATAGGGCTGCTGGAGGCTTCCTGCACGGACCACCTTATCTAGTTTTGAAGTTTGAGGGGGCAAGACAAGCAAGCATCCCCAGTCTCTGTGCCTCTGTGCGAGCAGTGCCATGGGCAGATGAGACTGAGCAACAGCTTTCCAGGCTAGCTCTTTCTGTCTTTGAGCTATCTGCAGACGTTTGAATTTTCAGAGTAGGGCTACCTTCAGGCACACGGCACGGACCACCTAAGGTACGTTTGAAGTTTGGGGGGCAAGGGAAGCAAGCAGCCCCAGTCTCTGTGCCTCTGTGCGAGCAGTGCCATGGGCAGATGAGGCTGAGCAACAGCTTTCCAGGCTAGCTCTTTCTGGCTTCGAGCTATCTGCAGACGTTCGCATTTTCAGAGCAAGGCTGCCGAAGGCCCCCTGCACGGACCCCCAAAGTTATATTTGAATATTGAGGTGGCTGTATAAGCAAGCAGCCCCAGTCTCTGTGCCTCTGTGCGAGCAGTGCCATGGGCAGATGAGGCTGAGCAACAGCTTTCCAGGCTAGCTCTTTCTGCCTGCGAGCTATCTGCAGCCGTTCGCATTTTCGGAGCAGGGCTGTCGGAGGCGCTCGGCACGTAGAGCCTAACCTATGTCTGAAGTTTGAGGTGGCAAGACAAGCAAGTAGCCCCAGTCTCTGTACCTCTGTGCGAGCAGTGCCATGGGCAGATGAGGCTGAGCAACAGCTTTCCAGGCTAGCTCTTTCTGGCTGCGAGCTATCTGCAGACATTCGCATTTTTAGAGCAGGGCTGACGGAGGCGCCCGGCACGAACCACCTAAGCTAGATTTGAAGTTTGAAGGGGCAAGAGAAACAAGCAGCCCCAGTCTCTGTGCCTCTGTGCGAGCAGTGCCATAGCCATATGAGGCTGAGCAACAGCTTTCCAGGCTAGGTCTTTCTGGCTGCGAGCTATCTGCAGACGTTTGCATTTTCAGAGCAAGGCTGCCGGAGGCCCCCTGCACAGACCCCCTAAGAGACGTTTGAAGTTTGAGGGGGCAAGACAAGCAAGCAGCCCCAGTCTCTGTGCCTCTGTGCGAGCAGTGCCATGGGCAGATGAGGCTGAGCAACAGCTTTCCAGGCTAGCTCTTTCTGGCTGCGAGCTATCTGCAGACGTTCGCATTTTCAGAGCAGGGCTGCCGGAGGCCCCCTGCACGGAACCCCTAAGCGACGTTTGAAGTTTGAGGTGGAAAGACAAGCAAGCAGCCCCAGTCTCTGTGCCTCTGTGCGAGCAGTGCCATGGGCAGATGAGGCTGAGCAACAGCTTTCCAGGCTAGATAATTTTGCCTGCAAGCTATCTGCAGACATTCGCGTTTTCGGAGCAGGGTTCCCTCAGGCCCTCTGCATGGAACCCCAAATATACATTTGAAGTTTGAGGGGGCAAGACAAGCAAGCAGCCCCAGTCTCTGTGCCTCTGTGCGAGCAGTGCCATGAGCAGATGAGGCTGAGCAACAGCTTTCCAGGCTAGCCCTTTCCTGCTGCGAGCTATCTGCAGACGTTCGCATTTTCAGAACAGGGCTGCTGGAGGCTTCCTGCACGGACCACCTAAGAGACGTTTGAAGTTTGAGGGGGCAAGACAAGCAAGCAGCCCCAGTCTCTGTGCCTCTGTGCGAGCAGTGCCATGGGCAGATGAGACTGAGCAACAGCTTTCCAGGTTAGCTCTTTCTGCCTGCGAGCTATCTGCAGACGTTCGCATTTTCAGAGCAGGGCTACATTGAGGCACACGGCACGGACCACCTAAGCTACGTTTGAAGTTTGGGGGGCAAGGGAAGCAAGCAGCCCCAGTCTCTGTGCCTCTGTGCGAGCAGTGCCATGGGCAGATGAGGCTGAGCAACAGCTTTCCAGGCTAGCTCTTTCTGGCTTCGAGCTATCTGCAGACGTTCGCATTTTCGGAGCAGGGCTGTCGGAGGCCCCCTACACGGACCCCCAAAGTTATATTTGAATATTGAGGTGGCAGTATAAGCAAGCAGCCCCTGTCTCTGTGCCTCTGTGCGAGCAGTGCCATGGGCAGATGAGGCTGAGCAACAGGTTTCCAGGCTAGCTCTTTCTGCCTGCGAGCTATCTGCAGCCGTTCGCATTTTCGGAGCAGGGCTGTCGGAGGCGCTCGTCACGTAGAGCCTAACCTACGTCTGAAGTTTGAGGTGGCAAGACAAGCAAGTAGCCCCAGTCTCTGTGCCTCTGTGCGAGCAGTGCCATGGGCAGATGAGGCTGAGCAACAGCTTTCCAGGCTAGCTCTTTCTGGCTGCGAGCTATCTGCAGACATTCGCATTTTTAGAGCAGGGCTGACGGAGGCGCCCGGCACGGACCACCTAAGCTAGATTTGAAGTTTGAAGGGGCAAGATAAACAAGCAGCCCCAGTCTCTGTGCCTCTGTGCGAGCAGTGCCATAGCCATATGAGGCTGAGCAACAGCTTTCCAGGCTAGCTCTTTCTGGCTGCGAGCTATCTGCAGACGTTCGCATTCTTGGAGCAGGGCTGACGGAGGCGCCCGGCACGGACCACCAAATATACGTTTGAAGTTTGAGGTGGCAAGACAAGCAAGCAGCCCCAGTCTCTGTGCCTCTGTGCGAGCAGTGCCATGGGCAGATGAGACTGAGCAACAGCTTTCCAGGCTAGCTCTTTCTGCCTGCGAGCTATCTGCAGACGTTCGCATTTTCAGAGCAGGGCTACCTTCAGGCACACGGCACGGACCACCTAAGCTATGTTTGAAGTTTGGGGGGCAAGGGAAGCAAGCAGCCCCAGTCTCTGTGCCTCTGTGCGAGCAGTGCCATGGGCAGATGAGGCTGAGCAACAGCTTTCCAGGCTAGCTCTTTCTGGCTTCGAGCTATCTGCAGACGTTCGCATTTTCAGAGCAAGGCTGCCGAAGGCCCCCTGCACGGACCCCCAAAGTTATATTTGAATATTGATGTGGCTGTATAAGCAAGCAGCCCCAGTCTCTGTGCCTCTGTGCGAGCAGTGCCATGGGCAGATGGGGCTGAGCAACAGCTTTCCAGGCTAGCTCTTTCTGCCTGCGAGCTATCTGCAGCCGTTCGCATTTTCGGAGCAGGGCTGTCGGAGGCGCTCGACACGTAGAGCCTAACCTACGTCTGAAGTTTGAGGTGGCAAGAGAAACAAGCAGCCCCAGTCTCTGTGCCTCTGTGCGAGCAGTGCCATGGGCAGATGAGGCTGAGCAACAGCTTTGCAGGCTAGCTCTTTCTGGCTGCGAGCTATCTGCAGACATTCGCATTTTTAGAGCAGGGCTGACGGAGGCGCCCGGCACGGACCACCTAAGCTAGGTTTGAAGTTTGAAGGGGCAAGAGAAACAAGCAGCCCCAGTCTCTGTGCCTCTGTGCGAGCAGTGCCATAGCCATATGAGGCTGAGCAACAGCTTTCCAGGCTAGGTCTTTCTGGCTGCGAGCTATCTGCAGACGTTTGCATTTTCAGAGCAAGGCTGCCGGAGGCCCCCTGCACAGACCCCCTAAGAGACGTTTGAAGTTTGAGGGGGCAAGACAAGCAAGCAGCCCCAGTCTCTGTGCCTCAGTGCGAGCAGTGCCATGGGCAGATGAGGCTGAGCAACAGCTTTCCAGGCTAGCTCTTTCTGGCTGCGAGCTATCTGCAGACGTTCGCATTTTCAGAGCAGGGCTGCCGGAGGCCCCCTGCACGGAACCCCTAAGCGACGTTTGAAGTTTGAGGTGGAAAGACAAGCAAGCAGCCCCAGTCTCTGTGCCTCTGTGCGAGCAGTGCCATGGGCAGATGAGGCTGAGCAACAGTTTTACAGGCTAGATCATTTTGTCTGCGAGCTATCTGCAGACATTCGCGTTTTCGGAGCAGGGTTCCCTCAGGCCCTCTGCATGGAACCCCAAATCTACATTTGAAGTTTGAGGGGGCAAGACAAGCAAGCAGCCCCAGTCTCTGTGCCTCTGTGCGAGCAGTGCCATGGGCAGATGAGGCTGAGCAACAGCTTTCCAGGCTAGCTCATTCTGCCTGCGAGCTATCTGCAGCCGTTCGCATTTTCGGAGCAGGGCTGTCGGAGGCGCTCGGCACGTAGAGCCTAACCTACGTCTGAAGTTTGAGGTGGCAAGACAAGCAAGCAGCCCCAGTCTCTGTGCCTCTGTGCGAGCAGTGCCATGGGCAGATGAGGCTGAGCAACAGCTTTCCAGGCTAGCTCTTTCTGCCTGCGAGCTATGTGCAGCCGTTCGCATTTTAGGAGCAGGGCTGTCGGAGGCGCTCGACACGTAGAGCCTAACCTACGTCTGAAGTTTGAGGTGGCAAGACAAGCAAGTAGCCCCAGTCTCTGTGCCTCTGTGCGAGCAGTGCCATGGGCAGATGAGGCTGAGCAACAGCTTTCCAGGCTAGGTCTTTCTGGCTGCGAGCTATCTGCAGACGTTCGCATTTTCAGGGCAGGGCTACCTTCAGGCACACGGCACGGACCACCTAAGCTACGTTTGAAGTTTGGGGGGCAAGGGAAGCAAGCAGCCCCAGTCTCTGTGCCTCTGTGCGAGCAGTGCCATGGGCAGATGAGGCTGAGCAACAGCTTTCCAGGCTAGCTCTTTCTGGCTGCGAGCTATCTGCAGACGTTCGCATTTTCAGAGCAGGGCTGCCGGAGGCCCCCTGCACGGAACCCCTAAGCGACGTTTGAAGTTTGAGGTGGAAAGACAAGCAAGCAGCCCCAGTCTCTGTGCCTCTGTGCGAGCAGTGCCATGGGCAGATGAGGCTGAGCAACAGTTTTACAGGCTAGATCATTTTGCCTGCGAGCTATCTGCAGACATTCGCGTTTTCGGAGCAGGGTTCCCTCAGGCCCTCTGCATGGAACCCCAAATCTACATTTGAAGTTTGAGGGGGCAAGACAAGCAAGCAGCCCCAGTCTCTGTGCCTCTGTGCGAGCAGTGCCATGGGCAGATGAGGCTGAGCAACAGCTTTCCAGGCTAGCTCTTTCTGGCTTCGAGCTATCTGCAGACGTTCGCATTTTCAGAGCAAGGCTGCCGGAGGCCCCCTGCACGGACCCCCGAAGTTACATTTGAATATTGAGGTGGCAGTATAAGCAAGCAGCCCCAGTCTCTGTGCCTCTGTGCGAGCAGTGCCATGGGCAGATGAGGCTGAGCAACAGCTTTCCAGGCTAGCTCATTCTGCCTGCGAGCTATCTGCAGCCGTTCGCATTTTCAGAGCAAGGCTGCCGGAGGCCCCCTGCACGGACCCCCGAAGTTACATTTGAATATTGAGGTGGCAGTATAAGCAAGCAGCCCCAGTCTCTGTGCCTCTGTGCGAGCAGTGCCATGGGCAGATGAGGCTGAGCAACAGCTTTCCAGGCTAGCTCATTCTGCCTGCGAGCTATCTGCAGCCGTTCGCATTTTCGGAGCAGGGCTGTCGGAGGCGCTCGGTACGTAGAGCCTAACCTACGTCTGAAGTTTGAGGTGGCAAGACAAGCAAGCAGCCCCAGTCTCTGTGCCTCTGTGCGAGCAGTGCCATGGGCAGATGAGGCTGAGCAACAGCTTTCCAGGCTAGCTCTTTCTGCCTGCGAGCTATCTGCAGCCGTTCGCATTTTCGGAGCAGGGCTGTCGGAGGCGCTCGACACATAGAGCCTAACCTACGTCTGAAGTTTGAGGTGGCAAGACAAGCAAGTAGCCCCAGTCTCTGTGCCTCTGTGCGAGCAGTGCCATGGGCAGATGAGGCTGAGCAACAGCTTTCCAGGCTAGGTCTTTCTGGCTGCGAGCTATCTGCAGACGTTCGCATTTTCAGGGCAGGGCTACCTTCAGGCACACGGCACGGACCACCTAAGCTACGTTTGAAGTTTGGGGGGCAAGGGAAGCAAGCAGCCCCAGTCTCTGTGCCTCTGTGCGAGCAGTGCCATGGGCAGATGAGGCTGAGCAACAGCTTTCCAGGCTAGCTCTTTCAGGCTTCGAGCTATCTGCAGACGTTCGCATTTTCAGAGCAAGGCTGCCGAAGGCCCCCTGCACGGACCCCCGAAGTTATATTTGAATATTGAGGTGGCAGTATAAGCAAGCAGCCCCAGTCTCTGTGCCTCTGTGCGAGCAGTGCCATGAGCAGATGAGGCTGAGCAACAGCTTTCCAGGCTAGCTCTTTCTGCCTGCGAGCTATCTGCAGCCGTTCGCATTTTCGGAGCAGGGCTGTCGGAGGCGCTCGGCACGTAGAGCCTAACCTACGTCTGAAGTTTGAGGTGGCAAGACAAGCAAGTAGCCCCAGTCTCTGTGCCTCTGTGCGAGCAGTGCCATGGGCAGATGAGGCTGAGCAACAGCTTTGCAGGCTAGCTCTTTCTGGCTGCGAGCTATCTGCAGACATTCGCATTTTTAGAGCAGGGCTGACGGAGGCGCCCGGCACGGACCACCTAAGCTACATTTGAAGTTTGAAGGGGCAAGATAAACAAGCAGCCCCAGTCTCTGTGCCTCTGTGCGAGCAGTGCCATAGCCATATGAGGCTGAGCAACAGCTTTCCACGCTAGGTCTTTCTGGCTGCGAGCTATCTGCAGACGTTTGCATTTTCAGAGAAAGGCTGCCGGAGGCCCCCTGCACAGACCCCCTAAGAGACTTTTGAAGTTTGAGGGGGCAAGACAAGCAAGCAGCCCCAGTCTCTGTGCCTCTGTGCGAGCAGTGCCATGGGCAGATGAGGCTGAGCAACAGCTTTCCAGGCTAGCTCTTTCTGGCTGCGAGCTATCTGCAGACGTTCGCATTTTCAGAGCAGGGCTGCCGGAGGCCCCCTGCACGGAACCCCTAAGCGACGTTTGAAGTTTGAGGTGGAAAGACAAGCAAGCAGCCCCAGTCTCTGTGCCTCTGTGCGAGCAGTGCCATGGGCAGATGAGGCTGAGCAACAGTTTTACAGGCTAGATCATTTTGCCTGCGAGCTATCTGCAGACATTCGCGTTTTCGGAGCAGGGTTCCCTCAGGCCCTCTGCATGGAACCCCAAATCTACATTTGAAGTTTGAGGGGGCAAGACAAGCAAGCAGCCCCAGTCTCTGTGCCTCTGTGCGAGCAGTGCCATGGGCAGATGAGGCTGAGCAACAGCTTTCCAGGCTAGCTCTTTCTGGCTTCGAGCTATCTGCAGACGTTCGCATTTTCAGAGCAAGGCTGCCGGAGGCCCCCTGCACGGACCCCCGAAGTTACATTTGAATATTGAGGTGGCAGTATAAGCAAGCAGCCCCAGTCTCTGTGCCTCTGTGCGAGCAGTGCCATGGGCAGATGAGGCTGAGCAACAGCTTTCCAGGCTAGCTCATTCTGCCTGCGAGCTATCTGCAGCCGTTCGCATTTTCGGAGCAGGGCTGTCGGAGGCGCTCGGCACGTAGAGCCTAACCTACGTCTGAAGTTTGAGGTGGCAAGACAAGCAAGCAGCCCCAGTCTCTGTGCCTCTGTGCGAGCAGTGCCATGGGCAGATGAGACTGAGCAACAGCTTTCCAGGCTAGCTCTTTCTGCCTGCGAGCTATCTGCAGACGTTCGCATTTTCAGGGCAGGGCTACCTTCAGGCACACGGCACGGACCACCTAAGTTACGTTTGAAGTTTGGGGGGCAAGGGAAGCAAGCAGCCCCAGTCTCTGTGCCTCTGTGCGAGCAGTGCCATGGGCAGATGAGGCTGAGCAACAGCTTTCCAGGCTAGCTCTTTCAGGCTTCGAGCTATCTGCAGACGTTCGCATTTTCAGAGCAAGCCTGCCGAAGGCCCCCTGCACGGACCCCCGAAGTTATATTTGAATATTGAGGTGGCAGTATAAGCAAGCAGCCCCAGTCTCTGTGCCTCTGTGCGAGCAGTGCCATGAGCAGATGAGGCTGAGCAACAGCTTTCCAGGCTAGCTCTTTCTGCCTGCGAGCTATCTGCAGCCGTTCGCATTTTCGGAGCAGGGCTGTCGGAGGCGCTCGGCACGTAGAGCCTAACCTACGTCTGAAGTTTGAGGTGGCAAGACAAGCAAGTAGCCCCAGTCTCTGTGCCTCTGTGCGAGCAGTGCCATGGGCAGATGAGGCTGAGCAACAGCTTTGCAGGCTAGCTCTTTCTGGCTGCGAGCTATCTGCAGACATTCGCATTTTTAGAGCAGGGCTGACGGAGGCGCCCGGCACGGACCACCTAAGCTACATTTGAAGTTTGAAGGGGCAAGATAAACAAGCAGCCCCAGTCTCTGTGCCTCTGTGCGAGCAGTGCCATAGCCATATGAGGCTGAGCAACAGCTTTCCACGCTAGGTCTTTCTGGCTGCGAGCTATCTGCAGACGTTTGCATTTTCAGAGAAAGGCTGCCGGAGGCCCCCTGCACAGACCCCCTAAGAGACTTTTGAAGTTTGAGGGGGCAAGACAAGCAAGCAGCCCCAGTCTCTGTGCCTCTGTGCAAGCAGTGCCATGGGCAGATGAGGCTGAGCAACAGCTTTCCAGGCTAGCTCTTTCTGCCTGCGAGCTATCTGCAGACGTTCGCATTTTCGGAGCAGGGTTCCCTCAGGCCCTCTGCATGGAACCCCAAATATACATTTGAAGTTTGAGGGGGCAAGACAAGCAAGCAGCCCCAGTCTCTGTGCCTCTGTGCGAGCAGTGCCATGAGCAGATGAGGCTGAGCAACAGCTTTCCAGGCTAGCTCTTTCCTGCTGCGAGCTATCTGCGGACGTTCGCATTTTCAGAACAGGGCTGCTGGAGGCTTCCTGCACGGACCACCTAAGCTAGGTTTGAAGTTTGAGGGGGCAAGACAAGCAAGCAGCCTCAGTCTCTGTGCCTCTGTGCGAGCAGTGCCATGGGCAGATGAGACTGAGCAACAGCTTTCCAGGCTAGCTCTTTCTGCCTGCGAGCTATCTGCAGACGTTCGCATTTTCAGAGCAGGGCTACCTTCAGGCACACGGCACGGACCACCTAAGCTACGTTTGAAGTTTGGGGGGCAAGGGAAGCAAGCAGCCCCAGTCTCTGTGCCTCTGTGCGAGCAGTGCCATGGGCAGATGAGGCTGAGCAACAGCTTTCCAGGCTAGCTCTTTCTGGCTTCGAGCTATCTGCAGACGTTCGCATTTTCAGAGCAAGGCTGCCGAAGGCCCCCTGCACGGAAACCCTAAGATATATTTGAATATTGAGGTGGCTGTATAAGCAAGCAGCCCCAGTCTCTTTCCCTCTGTGCGAGCAGTGCCATGGGCAGATGAGGCTGAGCAACAGCTTTGCAGGCTAGCTCTTTCTGCCTGCGAGCTATCTGCAGCCGTTCGCATTTTCGGAGCAGGGCTGTCGGAGGCGCTCGACACGTAGAGCCTAACCTACGTCTGAAGTTTGAGGTGGCAAGACAAGCAAGTAGCCCCAGTC
Organism: Opisthocomus hoazin; assembly: GCF_030867145.1. Classification (NCBI taxonomy): domain Eukaryota; kingdom Metazoa; phylum Chordata; class Aves; order Opisthocomiformes; family Opisthocomidae; genus Opisthocomus; species Opisthocomus hoazin. Next base: position 18,724,242 of record NC_134430.1, on the reverse strand, counting down.
TCTGTGCCTCTGTGCAAGCAGTGCCATGGGCAGATGAGGCTGAGCAACAGCTTTGCAGGCTAGCTCTTTCTGGCTGCGAGCTATCTGCAGACGTTCGCATTTTCAGAGCAAGGCTGCCGGAGGCCCCCTGCACGGACCCCCAAAGTTACATTTGAATATTGAGGTGGCAGTATAAGCAAGCAGCCCCAGTCTCTGTGCCTCTGTGCGAGCAGTGCCATAGCCATATGAGGCTGAGCAACAGCTTTCCAGGCTAGCTCTTTCTGCCTGCGAGCTATCTGCAGACATTCGCATTTTTAGAGCAAGGCTGACGGAGGCGCCCGGCACGGACCACCTAAGCTAGATTTGAAGTTTGAAGGGGCAAGATAAACAAGCAGCCCCAGTCTCTGTGCCTCTGTGCGAGCAGTGCCATAGCCATATGAGGCTGAGCAACAGCTTTGCAGGCTAGCTCTTTCTGGCTGCGAGCTATCTGCAGACGTTTGCAATTTCAGAGCAAGGCTGCCGGAGGCCCCCTGCACAGACCCCCTAAGAGACGTTTGAAGTTTGAGGGGGAAAGACAAGCAAGCAGCCCCAGTCTCTGTGCCTCTGTGCGAGCAGTGCCATGGGCAGATGAGGCTGAGCAACAGCTTTCCAGGCTAGCTCTTTCCTGCTGCGAGCTATCTGCAGACGTTCGCATTTTCAGAGCAGGGCTGCCGGAGGCCCCCTGCACGGAACGCCTAAGCGACGTTTGAAGTTTGAGGTGGAAAGACAAGCAAGCAGCCCCAGTCTCTGTGCCTCTGTGCGAGCAGTGCCATGGGCAGATGAGGCTGAGCAACAGTTTTACAGGCTAGATCATTTTGCCTGCGAGCTATCTGCAGACATTCGCGTTTTCGGAGCACGGTTCCCTCAGGCCCTCTGCATGGAACCCCAAATATACATTTGAAGTTTGAGGGGGCAAGACAAGCAAGCAGCCCCAGTCTCTGTGCCTCTGTGCGAGCAGTGCCATGGGCAGATGAGGCTGAGCAACAGCTTTCCAGGCTAGCTCTATGCTGCTGCGAGCTATCTGCAGACGTTCGCATTTTCAGAACAGGGCTGCTGGAGGCTTCCTGCACGGACCACCTTATCTAGTTTTGAAGTTTGAGGGGGCAAGACAAGCAAGCATCCCCAGTCTCTGTGCCTCTGTGCGAGAAGTACCAGGGGCAGATGAGACTGAGCAACAGCTTTCCAGGCTAGCTCTTTCTGCCTGCGAGCTATCTGCAGAAGTTCGCATTTTCAGAGCAGGGCTACCTTCAGGCACCCTGCACGGACCACCTAAGCTGCGTTTGAAGTTTGGGGGGCAAGACAAGCAAGCAGCCCCAGTCTCTGTGCCTCTGTGCGAGCAGTGCCATGGGCAGATGAGACTGAGCAACAGCTTTCCAGGCTAGCTCTTTCTGGCTGCGAGCTATCTGCAGACGTTCGCATTCTTGGAGCAGGGCTGCCGGAGGCCCCCTGCACGGAACCCCTAAGCGACGTTTGAAGTTTGAGGTGGAAAGACAAGCAAGCAGCCCCAGTCTCTGTGCCTCTGTGCGAGCAGTGCCATGGGCAGATGAGGCTGAGCAACAGTTTTACAGGCTAGATCATTTTGCCTGCGAGCTATCTGCAGACATTCGCGTTTTCGGAGCAGGGTTCCCTCAGGCCCTCTGCATGGAACCCCAAATCTACATTTGAAGTTTGAGGGGGCAAGACAAGCAAGCAGCCCCAGTCTCTGTGCCTCTGTGCGAGCAGTGCCATGGGCAGATGAGGCTGAGCAACAGCTTTCCAGGCTAGCTCTTTCTGGCTTCGAGCTATCTGCAGACGTTCGCATTTTCAGAGCAAGGCTGCCGGAGGCCCCCTGCACGGACCCCCAAAGTTACATTTGAATATTGAGGTGGCAGTATAAGCAAGCAGACCCAGTCTCTGTGCCTCTGTGCGAGCAGTGCCATAGCCATATGAGGCTGAGCAACAGCTTTCCAGGCTAGCTCTTTCTGCCTGCGAGCTATCTGCAGACATTCGCATTTTTAGAGCAAGGCTGACGGAGGCGCCCGGCACGGACCACCTAAGCTAGATTTGAAGTTTGAAGGGGCAAGATAAACAAGCAGCCCCAGTCTCTGTGCCTCTGTGCGAGCAGTGCCATAGCCATATGAGGCTGAGCAACAGCTTTGCAGGCTAGCTCTTTCTGGCTGCGAGCTATCTGCAGACGTTTGCAATTTCAGAGCAAGGCTGCCGGAGGCCCCCTGCACAGACCCCCTAAGAGACGTTTGAAGTTTGAGGGGGAAAGACAAGCAAGCAGCCCCAGTCTCTGTGCCTCTGTGCGAGCAGTGCCATGGGCAGATGAGGCTGAGCAACAGCTTTCCAGGCTAGCTCTTTCCTGCTGCGAGCTATCTGCAGACGTTCGCATTTTCAGAGCAGGGCTGCCGGAGGCCCCCTGCACGGAACGCCTAAGCGACGTTTGAAGTTTGAGGTGGAAAGACAAGCAAGCAGCCCCAGTCTCTGTGCCTCTGTGCGAGCAGTGCCATGGGCAGATGAGGCTGAGCAACAGTTTTACAGGCTAGATCATTTTGCCTGCGAGCTATCTGCAGACATTCGCGTTTTCGGAGCACGGTTCCCTCAGGCCCTCTGCATGGAACCCCAAATATACATTTGAAGTTTGAGGGGGCAAGACAAGCAAGCAGCCCCAGTCTCTGTGCCTCTGTGCGAGCAGTGCCATGGGCAGATGAGGCTGAGCAACAGCTTTCCAGGCTAGCTCTATGCTGCTGCGAGCTATCTGCAGACGTTCGCATTTTCAGAACAGGGCTGCTGGAGGCTTCCTGCACGGACCACCTTATCTAGTTTTGAAGTTTGAGGGGGCAAGACAAGCAAGCATCCCCAGTCTCTGTGCCTCTGTGCGAGAAGTACCAGGGGCAGATGAGACTGAGCAACAGCTTTCCAGGCTAGCTCTTTCTGCCTGCGAGCTATCTGCAGAAGTTCGCATTTTCAGAGCAGGGCTACATTCAGGCACCCGGCACGGACCACCTAAGCTGCGTTTGAAGTTTGGGGGGCAAGACAAGCAAGCAGCCCCAGTCTCTGTGCCTCTGTGCGAGCAGTGCCATGGGCAGATGAGGCTGAGCAACAGCTTTCCAGGCTAGCTCTTTCTGCCTGCGAGCTATCTGCAGCCGTTCGCATTTTCGGAGCAGCTCTGACGGAGGCGCTCGGCACAAACCACCTAAGTAAGGTTTGAAGTTTGAAGGGCTAAGAGAAACAAGCAGCCCCAGTCTCTGTGCCTCTGTGCGAGCAGTGCCATAGCCATATGAGGCTGAGCAATAGCTTTCCAGGCTAGGTCTTTCTGGCTGTGAGCTATCTGCAGACGTTCGCATTCTTGGAGCTGGGCTGACGGAGGCGCCCGGCACGGACCACCAAATATACGTTTGAAGTTTGAGATGGCAAGACAAGCAAGCAGCCCCAGTCTCTGTGCCTCAGTGCGAGCAGAGCCATGGGCAGATGAGGCTGAGCAACAGCTTTCCAGGCTAGCTCTTTCTGCCTGCGAGCTATCTGCAGCCGTTCGCATTTTCGGAGCAGGGCTGACGGAAGCGCTCGTCACGTACAGCCTAACCTACGTCTGAAGTTTGAGGTGGCAAGACAAGCAAGCAGCCCCAGTCTCTGTGCCTCTGTGCGAGCAGTGCCATGGGCAGATGAGGCTGAGCAACAGCTTTCCAGGCTAGCTCTTTCTGGCTGCGAGCTATCTGCAGACGTTCGCATTTTTAGAGCAGGGCTGCTGGAGGCCCCCTGCACGGAACCCCTAAGCGACGTTTGAAGTTTGAGGTGGAAAGACAAGCAAGCAGCCCCAGTCTCTGTGCCTCTGTGCGAGCAGTGCCATGGGCAGATGAGGCTGAGCAACAGTTTTACAGGCTAGATCATTTTGCCTGCGAGCTATCTGCGGACGTTCGCATTTTCAGAACAGGGCTGCTGGAGGCCCCCTGCACGGACCACCTTATCTAGTTTTGAAGTTTGAGGGGGCAAGACAAGCAAGCAGCCCCAGTCTCTGTGCCTCTGTGCGAGCAGTGCCAGGGGCAGATGAGACTGAGCAACAGCTTTCCAGGCTAGCTCTTTCTGCCTGCGAGCTATCTGCAGACGTTCGCATTTTCAGAGCAGGGCTACCTTCAGGCACCCGGCACGGACCACCTAAGCTGCGTTTGAAGTTTGGAGGGCAAGGGAAGCAAGCAGCCCCAATCTCTGTGCCTCTGTGCGAGCAGTGCCATAGCCATATGAGGCTGAGCAATAGCTTTCCAGGCTAGGTCTTTCTGGCTGTGAGCTATCTGCAGACGTTCGCATTCTTGGAGCAGGGCTGACGGAGGCGCCCGGCACGGACCCCCAAAGTTACATTTGAATATTGAGGTGGCAGTATAAGCAAGCAGCCCCAGTCTCTGTGCCTCTGTGCGAGCAGTGCCATGGGCAGATGAGGCTGAGCAACAGCTTTCCAGGCTAGCTCTTTCTGCCTGCGAGCTATCTGCAGCCGTTCGCATTTTCGGAGCAGGGCTGTCGGAGGCGCTCGGCACGTAGAGCCTAACATACGTCTGAAGTTTGAGGTGGCAAGACAAGCAAGCAGCCCCAGTCTCTGTGCCTCTGTGCGAGCAGTGCCATGGGCAGATGAGGCTGAGCAACACCTTTGCAGGCTAGCTCTTTCTGGCTGCGAGCTATCTGCAGACATTCGCATTTTCAGAGCAGGACTGACAGAGGCGCCCTGCACAAACCACCTAAGCCAGGTTTGAAGTTTGAAGGGGTAAGAGAAACAAGCAGCCCCAGTCTCTGTGCCTCTGTGCGAGCAGTGCCATAGCCATATGAGGCTGAGCAATAGCTTTCCAGGCTAGGTCTTTCTGGCTGTGAGCTATCTGCAGACGTTCGCATTCTTGGAGCAGGGCTGACGGAGGCGCCCGGCACGGACCACCAAATATACGTTTGAAGTTTGAGGTGGCAAGACAAGCAAGCAGCCCCAGTCTCTGTGCCTCAGTGCGAGCAGTGCCATGGGCATATGAGGCTGAGCAACAGCTTTCCAGGCTAGCTCTTTCTGCCTGCGAGCTATCTGCAGACGTTCGCATTTTCGGAGCAGCGCTGACGGAGGCGCTCGGCACGTACAGCCTAACCTACGTCTGAAGTTTGAGGTGGCAAGACAAGCAAGCAGCCCCAGTCTCTGTGCCTCTGTGCGAGCAGTGCCATGGGCAGATGAGGCTGAGCAACAGCTTTCCAGGCTAGGTCTTTCTGGCTGCGAGCTATCTGCAGACGTTCGCATTTTCAGAGCAAGGCTGCCGGAGGCCCCCTGCACGGAACCCCTAAGCGACGTTTGAAGTTGGAGGTGGCAAGACAAGCCAGCAGCCCCAGTCTCTGTGCCTCTGTGCGAGCAGTGCCATGGGCAGATGAGGCTGAGCAACAGTTTTACAGGCTAGATCATTTTGCCTGCGAGCTATCTGCAGACGTTCGCGTTTTCGGAGCAGGGTTCCCTCAGGCCCTTTGCATGGAACCCCAAATATACATTTGAAGTTTGAGGGGGCAAGACAAGCAAGCAGCCCCAGTCTCTGTGCCTCTGTGCGAGCAGTGCCATGGGCAGATGAGGCTGAGCAACAGCTTTCCAGGCTAGCTCTTTCCTGCTGCGATCTATCTGCAGACGTTCGCATTTTCAGAACAGGGCTGCTGGAGGCTTCCTGCACGGACCACCTAAGCTAGGTTTGAAGTTTGAGGGGGCAAGACAAGCAAGCAGCCCCAGTCTCTGTGCCTCTGTGCGAGCAGTGCCATGGGCAGATGAGACTGAGCAACAGCTTTCCAGGCTAGCTCTTTCTGGCTGCGAGCTATCTGCAGACGTTCGCATTTTCAGAGCAGGGCTACCTTCAGGCACACGGCACGGACCACCTAAGCTACGTTTGAAGTTTGGGGGGCAAGGGAAGCAAGCAGCCCCAGTCTCTGTGCCTCTGTGCGAGCAGTGCCATGGGCAGATGAGGCTGAGCAACAGCTTTGCAAGCTAGCTCTTTCTGGCTTCGAGCTATCTGCAGACGTTCGCATATTCAGAGCAAGGCTGCCGAAGGCCCCCTGCACGGACCCCCAAAGTTATATTTGAATATTGAGGTGGCTGTATAAGCAAGCAGCCCCAGTCTCTGTGCCTCTGTGCGAGCAGTGCCATGGGCAGATGAGGCTGAGCAACAGCTTTCCAGGCTAGCTCTTTCTGCCTGCGAGCTATCTGCAGCCGTTCGCATTTTCGGAGCAGGGCTGTCGGAGGCGCTCGGCACGTAGAGCCTAACCTACGTCTGAAGTTTGAGGTGGCAAGACAAGCAAGTAGCCCCAGTCTCTGTGCCTCTGTGCGAGCCGTGCCATGGGCAGATGAGGCTGAGCAACAGCTTTCCAGGCTAGCTCTTTCTGGCTGCGAGCTATCTGCAGACATTCGCATTTTTAGAGCAGGGCTGACGGAGGCGCCCGGCACGGACCACCTAAGCTAGATTTGAAGTTTGAAGGGGCAAGAGAAAAAAGCAGCCCCAGTCTCTGTGCCTCTGTGCGAGCAGTGCCATAGCCATATGAGGCTGAGCAACAGCTTTCCAGGCTAGCTCTTTCCTGCTGCGAGCTATCTGCGGACGTTCGCATTTTCAGAACAGGGCTGCTGGAGGCTTCCTGCACGGACCACCTTATCTAGTTTTGAAGTTTGAGGGGGCAAGACAAGCAAGCAGCCCCAGTCTCTGTGCCTCTGTGCGAGCAGTGCCAGGGGCAGATGAGACTGAGCAACAGCTTTCCAGGCTAGCTCTTTCTGCCTGCGAGCTATCTGCAGACGTTCGCATTTTCAGAGCAGGGCTACCTTCAGGCACCCGGCACGGACCACCTAAGCTGCGTTTGAAGTTTGGAGGGCAAGGGAAGCAAGCAGCCCCAGTCTCTGTGCCTCTGTGCGAGCAGTGCCATGGGCAGATGAGGCTGAGCAACAGCTTTCCAGGCTAGCTCTTTCTGGCTGTGAGCTATCTGCAGACGTTCGCATTCTTGGAGCAGGGCTGACGGAGGCGCCCGGCACGGACCACCAAATATACGTTTGAAGTTTGAGGTGGCAAGACAAGCAAGCAGCCCCAGTCTCTGTGCCTCAGTGCGAGCAGAGCCATGGGCAGATGAGGCTGAGCAACAGCTTTCCAGGCTAGCTCTTTCTGCCTGCGAGCTATGTGCAGCCGTTCGCATTTTCGGAGCAGCGCTGACGGAGGCGCTCGGCACGTACAGCCTAACCTAAGTCTGAAGTTTGAGGTGGCAAGACAAACAAGCAGCCCCAGTCTCTGTGCCTCTGTGCGAGCAGTGCCATGGGCACATGAGTCTGAGCAACTGTTTTACAGGCTAGTTCTTTCTGCCTGCGAGCTATCTGCAGACGTTCGCATTTTCAGAGCAAGGCTGCCGGAGGCCCCCTGAACGGAACCCCTAAGCGACGTTTGAAGTTTGAGGTGGAAAGACAAGCAAGCAGCCCCAGTCTCTGTGCCTCTGTGCGAGCAGTGCCATGGGCAGATGAGGCTGAGCAACAGCTTTACAGGCTAGCTCTTTCTGGCTGCGAGCTATCTGCAGCTGTTCGCATTTTCAGAGCATGGCTGTCGGAGGAGCTCGGCACGTAGAGCCTAACCTACGTCTGAAGTTTGAGGTGGCAAGACAAGCAAGTAGGCCCAGTCTCTGTGCCTCTGTGCGAGCAGTGCCATGGGCAGATGAGGCTGAGCAACACCTTTGCAGGCTAGCTCTTTCTGGCTGCGAGCTATCTGCAGCCGTTCGCATTTTCAGAGCAGGGCTACCTTCAGGCACACGGCACGGACCACCTAAGCTACGTTTGAAGTTTGGGGGGCAAGGGAAGCAAGCAGCCCCAGTCTCTGTGCCTCTGTGCGAGCAGTGCCATGGGCAGATGAGGCTGAGCAACAGCTTTCCAGGCTAGCTCTTTCTGGCTTCGAGCTATCTGCAGACGTTCGCATTTTCAGAGCAAGGCTGCCGAAGGCCCCCTGCACGGACCCCCAAAGATATATTTGAATATTGAGGTGGCTGTATAAGCAAGCAGCCCCAGTCTCTGTGCCTCTGTGCGAGCAGTGCCATGGGCAGATGAGGCTGAGCAACAGCTTTCCAGGCTAGCTCTTTCTGCCTGCGAGCTATCTGCAGCCGTTCGCATTTTCGGAGCAGGGCTGTCGGAGGCGCTCGACACGTAGAGCCTAACCTACGTCTGAAGTTTGAGGTGGCAAGACAAGCAAGTAGCCCCAGTCTCTGTGCCTCTGTGCAAGCAGTGCCATGGGCAGATGAGGCTGAGCAACAGCTTTGCAGGCTAGCTCTTTCTGGCTGCGAGCTATCTGCAGACGTTCGCATTTTCAGAGCAAGGCTGCCGGAGGCCCCCTGCACGGACCCCCAAAGTTACATTTGAATATTGAGGTGGCAGTATAAGCAAGCAGCCCCAGTCTCTGTGCCTCTGTGCGAGCAGTGCCATAGCCATATGAGGCTGAGCAACAGCTTTCCAGGCTAGCTCTTTCTGCCTGCGAGCTATCTGCAGACATTCGCATTTTTAGAGCAAGGCTGACGGAGGCGCCCGGCACGGACCACCTAAGCTAGATTTGAAGTTTGAAGGGGCAAGATAAACAAGCAGCCCCAGTCTCTGTGCCTCTGTGCGAGCAGTGCCATAGCCATATGAGGCTGAGCAACAGCTTTGCAGGCTAGCTCTTTCTGGCTGCGAGCTATCTGCAGACGTTTGCAATTTCAGAGCAAGGCTGCCGGAGGCCCCCTGCACAGACCCCCTAAGAGACGTTTGAAGTTTGAGGGGGAAAGACAAGCAAGCAGCCCCAGTCTCTGTGCCTCTGTGCGAGCAGTGCCATGGGCAGATGAGGCTGAGCAACAGCTTTCCAGGCTAGCTCTTTCCTGCTGCGAGCTATCTGCAGACGTTCGCATTTTCAGAGCAGGGCTGCCGGAGGCCCCCTGCACGGAACGCCTAAGCGACGTTTGAAGTTTGAGGTGGAAAGACAAGCAAGCAGCCCCAGTCTCTGTGCCTCTGTGCGAGCAGTGCCATGGGCAGATGAGGCTGAGCAACAGTTTTACAGGCTAGATCATTTTGCCTGCGAGCTATCTGCAGACATTCGCGTTTTCGGAGCACGGTTCCCTCAGGCCCTCTGCATGGAACCCCAAATATACATTTGAAGTTTGAGGGGGCAAGACAAGCAAGCAGCCCCAGTCTCTGTGCCTCTGTGCGAGCAGTGCCATGGGCAGATGAGGCTGAGCAACAGCTTTCCAGGCTAGCTCTATGCTGCTGCGAGCTATCTGCAGACGTTCGCATTTTCAGAACAGGGCTGCTGGAGGCTTCCTGCACGGACCACCTTATCTAGTTTTGAAGTTTGAGGGGGCAAGACAAGCAAGAAGCCCCAGTCTCTGTGCCTCTGTGCGAGAAGTACCAGGGGCAGATGAGACTGAGCAACAGCTTTCCAGGCTAGCTCTTTCTGGCTGCGAGCTATCTGCAGAAGTTCGCATTTTCAGAGCAGGGCTACCTTCAGGCACCCTGCACGGACCACCTAAGCTGCGTTTGAAGTTTGGGGGGCAAGACAAGCAAGCAGCCCCAGTCTCTGTGCCTCTGTGCGAGCAGTGCCATGGGCAGATGAGACTGAGCAACAGCTTTCCAGGCTAGCTCTTTCTGGCTGCGAGCTATCTGCAGACGTTCGCATTTCAGAGCAGGGCTGCCGGAGGCCCCCTGCACGGAACCCCTAAGCGACGTTTGAAGTTTGAGGTGGAAAGACAAGCAAGCAGCCCCAGTCTCTGTGCCTCTGTGCGAGCAGTGCCATGGGCAGATGAGGCTGAGCAACAGTTTTACAGGCTAGATCATTTTGCCTGCGAGCTATCTGCAGACATTCGCGTTTTCGGAGCAGGGTTCCCTCAGGCCCTCTGCATGGAACCCCAAATCTACATTTGAAGTTTGAGGGGGCAAGACAAGCAAGCAGCCCCAGTCTCTGTGCCTCTGTGCGAGCAGTGCCATGGGCAGATGAGGCTGAGCAACAGCTTTCCAGGCTAGCTCTTTCTGGCTTCGAGCTATCTGCAGACGTTCGCATTTTCAGAGCAAGGCTGCCGGAGGCCCCCTGCACGGACCCCCAAAGTTACATTTGAATATTGAGGTGGCAGTATAAGCAAGCAGACCCAGTCTCTGTGCCTCTGTGCGAGCAGTGCCATAGCCATATGACGCTGAGCAACAGCTTTCCAGGCTAGCTCTTTCTGCCTGCGAGCTATCTGCAGACATTCGCATTTTTAGAGCAAGGCTGACGGAGGCGCCCGGCACGGACCACCTAAGCTAGATTTGAAGTTTGAAGGGGCAAGATAAACAAGCAGCCCCAGTCTCTGTGCCTCTGTGCGAGCAGTGCCATAGCCATATGAGGCTGAGCAACAGCTTTGCAGGCTAGCTCTTTCTGGCTGCGAGCTATCTGCAGACGTTTGCAATTTCAGAGCAAGGCTGCCGGAGGCCCCCTGCACAGACCCCCTAAGAGACGTTTGAAGTTTGAGGGGGAAAGACAAGCAAGCAGCCCCAGTCTCTGTGCCTCTGTGCGAGCAGTGCCATGGGCAGATGAGGCTGAGCAACAGCTTTCCAGGCTAGCTCTTTACTGCTGCGAGCTATCTGCAGACGTTCGCATTTTCAGAGCAGGGCTGCCGGAGGCCCCCTGCACGGAACGCCTAAGCGACGTTTGAAGTTTGAGGTGGAAAGACAAGCAAGCAGCCCCAGTCTCTGTGCCTCTGTGCGAGCAGTGCCATGGGCAGATGAGGCTGAGCAACAGTTTTACAGGCTAGATCATTTTGCCTGCGAGCTATCTGCAGACATTCGCGTTTTCGGAGCACGGTTCCCTCAGGCCCTCTGCATGGAACCCCAAATATACATTTGAAGTTTGAGGGGGCAAGACAAGCAAGCAGCCCCAGTCTCTGTGCCTCTGTGCGAGCAGTGCCATGGGCAGATGAGGCTGAGCAACAGCTTTCCAGGCTAGCTCTATGCTGCTGCGAGCTATCTGCAGACGTTCGCATTTTCAGAACAGGGCTGCTGGAGGCTTCCTGCACGGACCACCTTATCTAGTTTTGAAGTTTGAGGGGGCAAGACAAGCAAGCATCCCCAGTCTCTGTGCCTCTGTGCGAGAAGTACCAGGGGCAGATGAGACTGAGCAACAGCTTTCCAGGCTAGCTCTTTCTGCCTGCGAGCTATCTGCAGAAGTTCGCATTTTCAGAGCAGGGCTACATTCAGGCACCCGGCACGGACCACCTAAGCTGCGTTTGAAGTTTGGGGGGCAAGACAAGCAAGCAGCCCCAGTCTCTGTGCCTCTGTGCGAGCAGTGCCATGGGCAGATGAGGCTGAGCAACAGCTTTCCAGGCTAGCTCTTTCTGCCTGCGAGCTATCTGCAGCCGTTCGCATTTTCGGAGCAGCTCTGACGGAGGCGCTCGGCACGTACAGCCTAACCTACGTCTGAAGTTTGAGGTGGCAAGACAAGCAAGCAGCCCCAGTCTCTGTGCCTCTGTGCGAGCAGTGCCATGGGCAGATGAGACTGAGCAACAGCTTTCCAGGCTAGCTCTTTCTGGCTGCGAGCTATCTGCAGACGTTCGCATTTCAGAGCAGGGCTGCCGGAGGCCCCCTGCACGGAACCCCTAAGCGACGTTTGAAGTTTGAGGTGGAAAGACAAGCAAGCAGCCCCAGTCTCTGTGCCTCTGTGCGAGCAGTGCCATGGGCAGATGAGGCTGAGCAACAGTTTTACAGGCTAGATCATTTTGCCTGCGAGCTATCTGCAGACATTCGAGTTTTCGGAGCAGGGTTCCTCAGGCCCTCTGCATGGAACCCCAAATCTACATTTGAAGTTTGAGGGGGCAAGACAAGCAAGCAGCCCCAGTCTCTGTGCCTCTGTGCGAGCAGTGCCATGGGCAGATGAGGCTGAGCAACAGCTTTCCAGGCTAGCTCTTTCTGGCTTCGAGCTATCTGCAGACGTTCGCATTTTCAGAGCAAGGCTGCCGAAGGCCCCCTGCACGGACCCCCAAAGTTACATTTGAATATTGAGGTGGCAGTATAAGCAAGCAGCCCCAGTCTCTGTGCCTCTGTGCGAGCAGTGCCATGGGCAGATGAGGCTGAGCAACAGCTTTCCAGGCTAGCTCTTTCTGCCTGCGAGCTATCTGCAGCCGTTCGCATTTTCGGAGCAGTGCTGTCGGAGGCGCTCGGCACGTAGAGCCTAACATACGTCTGAAGTTTGAGGTGGCAAGACAAGCAAGCAGCCCCAGTCTCTGTGCCTCTGTGCGAGCAGTGCCATGAGCAGATGAGGCTGAGCAACAGCTTTCCAGGCTAGCTCTTTCCTGCTGCGATCTATCTGCAGACGTTCGCATTTTCAGAACAGGGCTGCTGGAGGCTTCCTGCACGGACCACCTAAGCTAGGTTTGAAGTTTGAGGGGGCAAGACAAGCAAGCAGCCCCAGTCTCTGTGCCTCTGTGCGAGCAGTGCCATGGGCAGATGAGACTGAGCAACAGCTTTCCAGGCTAGCTCTTTCTGGCTGCGAGCTATCTGCAGACGTTCGCATTTTCAGAGCAGGGCTACCTTCAGGCACACGGCACGGACCACCTAAGCTGCGTTTGAAGTTTGGGGGGCAAGGGAAGCAAGCAGCCCCAGTCTCTGTGCCTCTGTGCGAGCAGTGCCATGGGCAGATGAGGCTGAGCAACAGCTTTCCAGGCTAGCTCTTTCTGGCTTCGAGCTATCTGCAGACGTTCGCATTTTCAGAGCAAGGCTGCCGAAGGCCCCCTGCACGGACCCCCAAAGTTATATCTGAATATTGAGGTGGCTGTATAAGCAAGCAGTCCCAGTCTCTGTGCCTCTGTGCGAGCAGTGCCATGGGCAGATGAGGCTGAGCAACAGCTTTCCAGGCTAGCTCTTTCTGCCTGCGAGCTATCTGCAGCCGTTCGCATTTTCGGAGCAGGGTTCCCTCAGGCCCTCTGCATGGAGCCCCAAATCTAGATTTGAAGTTTCAGGGGGCAAGACAAGCAAGCAGCCCCAGTCTCTGTGCCTCTGTGCGAGCAGTGCCATGGGCAGATGAGGCTGAGCAACAGCTTTCCAGGCTAGCTCTTTCTGGCTGCGAGCTATCTGCAGACGTTCGCATTTCAGAGCAGGGCTGCCGGAGGCCCCCTGCACGGAACCCCTAAGCGACGTTTGAAGTTTGAGGTGGAAAGACAAGCAAGCAGCCCCAGTCTCTGTGCCTCTGTGCGAGCAGTGCCATGGGCAGATGAGGCTGAGCAACAGCTTTCCAGGCTAGCTCTTTCTGGCTGCGAGCTATCTGCAGACATTCGCATTTTCAGAGCAGGACTGACGGAGGCGCCCGGCACAAACCACCTAAGTAAGGTTTGAAGTTTGAAGGGCTAAGAGAAACAAGCAGCCCCAGTCTCTGTGCCTCTGTGCGAGCAGTGCCATAGCCATATGAGGCTGAGCAATAGCTTTCCAGGCTAGGTCTTTCTGGCTGTGAGCTATCTGCAGACGTTCGCATTCTTGGAGCAGGGCTGACGGAGGCGCCCGGCACGGACCACCAAATATACGTTTGAAGTTTGAGATGGCAAGACAAGCAAGCAGCCCCAGTCTCTGTGCCTCTGTGCGAGCAGTGCCATGGGCAGATGAGGCTGAGCAACAGCTTTCCAGGCTAGCTCTTTCTGGCTGCGAGCTATCTGCAGACGTTCGCATTTTTAGAGCAGGGCTGCTGGAGGCCCCCTGCACGGAACCCCTAAGCGACGTTTGAAGTTTGAGGTGGAAAGACAAGCAAGCAGCCCCAGTCTCTGTGCCTCTGTGCGAGCAGTGCCATGGGCAGATGAGGCTGAGCAACAGTTTTACAGGCTAGATCATTTTGCCTGCGAGCTATCTGCGGACGTTCGCATTTTCAGAACAGGGCTGCTGGAGGCCCCCTGCACGGACCACCTTATCTAGTTTTGAAGTTTGAGGGGGCAAGACAAGCAAGCAGCCCCAGTCTCTGTGCCTCTGTGCGAGCAGTGCCAGGGGCAGATGAGACTGAGCAACAGCTTTCCAGGCTAGCTCTTTCTGCCTGCGAGCTATCTGCAGACGTTCGCATTTTCAGAGCAGGGCTACCTTCAGGCACCCGGCACGGACCACCTAAGCTGCGTTTGAAGTTTGGAGGGCAAGGGAAGCAAGCAGCCCCAATCTCTGTGCCTCTGTGCGAGCAGTGCCATAGCCATATGAGGCTGAGCAATAGCTTTCCAGGCTAGGTCTTTCTGGCTGTGAGCTATCTGCAGACGTTCGCATTCTTGGAGCAGGGCTGACGGAGGCGCCCGGCACGGACCCCCAAAGTTACATTTGAATATTGAGGTGGCAGTATAAGCAAGCAGCCCCAGTCTCTGTGCCTCTGTGCGAGCAGTGCCATGGGCAGATGAGGCTGAGCAACAGCTTTCCAGGCTAGCTCTTTCTGCCTGCGAGCTATCTGCAGCCGTTCGCATTTTCGGAGCAGGGCTGTCGGAGGCGCTCGGCACGTAGAGCCTAACATACGTCTGAAGTTTGAGGTGGCAAGACAAGCAAGCAGCCCCAGTCTCTGTGCCTCTGTGCGAGCAGTGCCATGGGCAGATGAGGCTGAGCAACACCTTTGCAGGCTAGCTCTTTCTGGCTGCGAGCTATCTGCAGACATTCGCATTTTCAGAGCAGGACTGACAGAGGCGCCCTGCACAAACCACCTAAGCCAGGTTTGAAGTTTGAAGGGGTAAGAGAAACAAGCAGCCCCAGTCTCTGTGCCTCTGTGCGAGCAGTGCCATAGCCATATGAGGCTGAGCAATAGCTTTCCAGGCTAGGTCTTTCTGGCTGTGAGCTATCTGCAGACGTTCGCATTCTTGGAGCAGTGCTGACGGAGGCGCCCGGCACGGACCACCAAATATACGTTTGAAGTTTGAGGTGGCAAGACAAGCAAGCAGCCCCAGTCTCTGTGCCTCAGTGCGAGCAGTGCCATGGGCATATGAGGCTGAGCAACAGCTTTCCAGGCTAGCTCTTTCTGCCTGCGAGCTATCTGCAGACGTTCGCATTTTCGGAGCAGCGCTGACGGAGGCGCTCGGCACGTACAGCCTAACCTACGTCTGAAGTTTGAGGTGGCAAGACAAGCAAGCAGCCCCAGTCTCTGTGCCTCTGTGCGAGCAGTGCCATGGGCAGATGAGGCTGAGCAACAGCTTTCCAGGCTAGGTCTTTCTGGCTGCGAGCTATCTGCAGACGTTCGCATTTTCAGAGCAAGGCTGCCGGAGGCCCCCTGCACGGAACCCCTAAGCGACGTTTGAAGTTGGAGGTGGCAAGACAAGCCAGCAGCCCCAGTCTCTGTGCCTCTGTGCGAGCAGTGCCATGGGCAGATGAGGCTGAGCAACAGTTTTACAGGCTAGATCATTTTGCCTGCGAGCTATCTGCAGACGTTCGCGTTTTCGGAGCAGGGTTCCCTCAGGCCCTTTGCATGGAACCCCAAATATACATTTGAAGTTTGAGGGGGCAAGACAAGCAAGCAGCCCCAGTCTCTGTGCCTCTGTGCGAGCAGTACCATGGGCAGATGAGGCTGAGCAACAGCTTTCCAGGCTAGCTCTTTCCTGCTGCGATCTATCTGCAGACGTTCGCATTTTCAGAACAGGGCTGCTGGAGGCTTCCTGCACGGACCACCTAAGCTAGGTTTGAAGTTTGAGGGGGCAAGACAAGCAAGCAGCCCCAGTCTCTGTGCCTCTGTGCGAGCAGTGCCATGGGCAGATGAGACTGAGCAACAGCTTTCCAGGCTAGCTCTTTCTGGCTGCGAGCTATCTGCAGACGTTCGCATTTTCAGAGCAGGGCTACCTTCAGGCACACGGCACGGACCACCTAAGCTACGTTTGAAGTTTGGGGGGAGAGGGAAGCAAGCAGCCCCAGTCTCTGTGCCTCTGTGCGAGCAGTGCCATGGGCAGATGAGGCTGAGCAACAGCTTTGCAAGCTAGCTCTTTCTGGCTTCGAGCTATCTGCAGACGTTCGCATTTTCAGAGCAAGGCTGCCGAAGGCCCCCTGCACGGACCCCCAAAGTTATATTTGAATATTGAGGTGGCTGTATAAGCAAGCAGCCCCAGTCTCTGTGCCTCTGTGCGAGCAGTGCCATGGGCAGATGAGGCTGAGCAACAGCTTTCCAGGCTAGCTCTTTCTGCCTGCGAGCTATCTGCAGCCGTTCGCATTTTCGGAGCAGGGCTGTCGGAGGCGCTCGGCACGTAGAGCCTAACCTACGTCTGAAGTTTGAGGTGGCAAGACAAGCAAGTAGCCCCAGTCTCTGTGCCTCTGTGCGAGCCGTGCCATGGGCAGATGAGGCTGAGCAACAGCTTTCCAGGCTAGCTCTTTCTGGCTGCGAGCTATCTGCAGACATTCGCATTTTTAGAGCAGGGCTGACGGAGGCGCCCGGCACGGACCACCTAAGCTAGATTTGAAGTTTGAAGGGGCAAGAGAAAAAAGCAGCCCCAGTCTCTGTGCCTCTGTGCGAGCAGTGCCATAGCCATATGAGGCTGAGCAACAGCTTTCCAGGCTAGCTCTTTCCTGCTGCGAGCTATCTGCGGACGTTCGCATTTTCAGAACAGGGCTGCTGGAGGCTTCCTGCACGGACCACCTTATCTAGTTTTGAAGTTTGAGGGGGCAAGACAAGCAAGCAGCCCCAGTCTCTGTGCCTCTGTGCGAGCAGTGCCAGGGGCAGATGAGACTGAGCAACAGCTTTCCAGGCTAGCTCTTTCTGGCTGCGAGCTATCTGCAGCCGTTCGCATTTTCAGAGCATGGCTGTCGGAGGAGCTCGGCACGTAGAGCCTAACCTACGTCTGAAGTTTGAGGTGGCAAGACAAGCAAGTAGGCCCAGTCTCTGTGCCTCTGTGCGAGCAGTGCCATGGGCAGATGAGGCTGAGCAACACCTTTGCAGGCTAGCTCTTTCTGGCTGCGAGCTATCTGCAGCCGTTCGCATTTTCAGAGCAGGGCTACCTTCAGGCACACGGCACGGACCACCTAAGCTACGTTTGAAGTTTGGGGGGCAAGGGAAGCAAGCAGCCCCAGTCTCTGTGCCTCTGTGCGAGCAGTGCCATGGGCAGATGAGGCTGAGCAACAGCTTTCCAGGCTAGCTCTTTCTGGCTTCGAGCTATCTGCAGACGTTCGCATTTTCAGAGCAAGGCTGCCGAAGGCCCCCTGCACGGACCCCCAAAGATATATTTGAATATTGAGGTGGCTGTATAAGCAAGCAGCCCCAGTCTCTGTGCCTCTGTGCGAGCAGTGCCATGGGCAGATGAGGCTGAGCAACAGCTTTCCAGGCTAGCTCTTTCTGCCTGCGAGCTATCTGCAGCCGTTCGCATTTTCGGAGCAGGGCTGTCGGAGGCGCTCGACACGTAGAGCCTAACCTACGTCTGAAGTTTGAGGTGGCAAGACAAGCAAGTAGCCCCAGTCTCTGTGCCTCTGTGCAAGCAGTGCCATGGGCAGATGAGGCTGAGCAACAGCTTTGCAGGCTAGCTCTTTCTGGCTGCGAGCTATCTGCAGACGTTCGCATTTTCAGAGCAAGGCTGCCGGAGGCCCCCTGCACGGACCCCCAAAGTTACATTTGAATATTGAGGTGGCAGTATAAGCAAGCAGCCCCAGTCTCTGTGCCTCTGTGCGAGCAGTGCCATAGCCATATGAGGCTGAGCAACAGCTTTCCAGGCTAGCTCTTTCTGCCTGCGAGCTATCTGCAGACATTCGCATTTTTAGAGCAAGGCTGACGGAGGCGCCCGGCACGGACCACCTAAGCTAGATTTGAAGTTTGAAGGGGCAAGATAAACAAGCAGCCCCAGTCTCTGTGCCTCTGTGCGAGCAGTGCCATAGCCATATGAGGCTGAGCAACAGCTTTGCAGGCTAGCTCTTTCTGGCTGCGAGCTATCTGCAGACGTTTGCAATTTCAGAGCAAGGCTGCCGGAGGCCCCCTGCACAGACCCCCTAAGAGACGTTTGAAGTTTGAGGGGGAAAGACAAGCAAGCAGCCCCAGTCTCTGTGCCTCTGTGCGAGCAGTGCCATGGGCAGATGAGGTTGAGCAACAGCTTTCCAGGCTAGCTCTTTCCTGCTGCGAGCTATCTGCAGACGTTCGCATTTTCAGAGCAGGGCTGCCGGAGGCCCCCTGCACGGAACGCCTAAGCGACGTTTGAAGTTTGAGGTGGAAAGACAAGCAAGCAGCCCCAGTCTCTGTGCCTCTGTGCGAGCAGTGCCATGGGCAGATGAGGCTGAGCAACAGTTTTACAGGCTAGATCATTTTGCCTGCGAGCTATCTGCAGACATTCGCGTTTTCGGAGCACGGTTCCCTCAGGCCCTCTGCATGGAACCCCAAATATACATTTGAAGTTTGAGGGGGCAAGACAAGCAAGCAGCCCCAGTCTCTGTGCCTCTGTGCGAGCAGTGCCATGGGCAGATGAGGCTGAGCAACAGCTTTCCAGGCTAGCTCTATGCTGCTGCGAGCTATCTGCAGACGTTCGCATTTTCAGAACAGGGCTGCTGGAGGCTTCCTGCACGGACCACCTTATCTAGTTTTGAAGTTTGAGGGGGCAAGACAAGCAAGAAGCCCCAGTCTCTGTGCCTCTGTGCGAGAAGTACCAGGGGCAGATGAGACTGAGCAACAGCTTTCCAGGCTAGCTCTTTCTGCCTGCGAGCTATCTGCAGAAGTTCGCATTTTCAGAGCAGGGCTACCTTCAGGCACCCTGCACGGACCACCTAAGCTGCGTTTGAAGTTTGGGGGGCAAGACAAGCAAGCAGCCCCAGTCTCTGTGCCTCTGTGCGAGCAGTGCCATGGGCAGATGAGACTGAGCAACAGCTTTCCAGGCTAGCTCTTTCTGGCTGCGAGCTATCTGCAGACGTTCGCATTTCAGAGCAGGGCTGCCGGAGGCCCCCTGCACGGAACCCCTAAGCGACGTTTGAAGTTTGAGGTGGAAAGACAAGCAAGCAGCCCCAGTCTCTGTGCCTCTGTGCGAGCAGTGCCATGGGCAGATGAGGCTGAGCAACAGTTTTACAGGCTAGATCATTTTGCCTGCGAGCTATCTGCAGACATTCGCGTTTTCGGAGCAGGGTTCCCTCAGGCCCTCTGCATGGAACCCCAAATCTACATTTGAAGTTTGAGGGGGCAAGACAAGCAAGCAGCCCCAGTCTCTGTGCCTCTGTGCGAGCAGTGCCATGGGCAGATGAGGCTGAGCAACAGCTTTCCAGGCTAGCTCTTTCTGGCTTCGAGCTATCTGCAGACGTTCGCATTTTCAGAGCAAGGCTGCCGGAGGCCCCCTGCACGGACCCCCAAAGTTACATTTGAATATTGAGGTGGCAGTATAAGCAAGCAGACCCAGTCTCTGTGCCTCTGTGCGAGCAGTGCCATAGCCATATGACGCTGAGCAACAGCTTTCCAGGCTAGCTCTTTCTGCCTGCGAGCTATCTGCAGACATTCGCATTTTTAGAGCAAGGCTGACGGAGGCGCCCGGCACGGACCACCTAAGCTAGATTTGAAGTTTGAAGGGGCAAGATAAACAAGCAGCCCCAGTCTCTGTGCCTCTGTGCGAGCAGTGCCATAGCCATATGAGGCTGAGCAACAGCTTTGCAGGCTAGCTCTTTCTGCCTGCGAGCTATCTGCAGACGTTTGCAATTTCAGAGCAAGGCTGCCGGAGGCCCCCTGCACAGACCCCCTAAGAGACGTTTGAAGTTTGAGGGGGAAAGACAAGCAAGCAGCCCCAGTCTCTGTGCCTCTGTGCGAGCAGTGCCATGGGCAGATGAGGCTGAGCAACAGCTTTCCAGGCTAGCTCTTTCCTGCTGCGAGCTATCTGCAGACGTTCGCATTTTCAGAGCAGGGCTGCCGGAGGCCCCCTGCACGGAACGCCTAAGCGACGTTTGAAGTTTGAGGTGGAAAGACAAGCAAGCAGCCCCAGTCTCTGTGCCTCTGTGCGAGCAGTGCCATGGGCAGATGAGGCTGAGCAACAGTTTTACAGGCTAGATCATTTTGCCTGCGAGCTATCTGCAGACATTCGCGTTTTCGGAGCACGGTTCCCTCAGGCCCTCTGCATGGAACCCCAAATATACATTTGAAGTTTGAGGGGGCAAGACAAGCAAGCAGCCCCAGTCTCTGTGCCTCTGTGCGAGCAGTGCCATGGGCAGATGAGGCTGAGCAACAGCTTTCCAGGCTAGCTCTATGCTGCTGCGAGCTATCTGCAGACGTTCGCATTTTCAGAACAGGGCTGCTGGAGGCTTCCTGCACGGACCACCTTATCTAGTTTTGAAGTTTGAGGGGGCAAGACAAGCAAGCATCCCCAGTCTCTGTGCCTCTGTGCGAGAAGTACCAGGGGCAGATGAGACTGAGCAACAGCTTTCCAGGCTAGCTCTTTCTGCCTGCGAGCTATCTGCAGAAGTTCGCATTTTCAGAGCAGGGCTACATTCAGGCACCCGGCACGGACCACCTAAGCTGCGTTTGAAGTTTGGGGGGCAAGACAAGCAAGCAGCCCCAGTCTCTGTGCCTCTGTGCGAGCAGTGCCATGGGCAGATGAGGCTGAGCAACAGCTTTCCAGGCTAGCTCTTTCTGGCTGCGAGCTATCTGCAGCCGTTCGCATTTTCGGAGCAGCTCTGACGGAGGCGCTCGGCACGTACAGCCTAACCTACGTCTGAAGTTTGAGGAGGCAAGACAAGCAAGCAGCCCCAGTCTCTGTGCCTCTGTGCGAGCAGTGCCATGGGCAGATGAGACTGAGCAACAGCTTTCCAGGCTAGCTCTTTCTGGCTGCGAGCTATCTGCAGACGTTCGCATTTCAGAGCAGGGCTGCCGGAGGCCCCCTGCACGGAACCCCTAAGCGACGTTTGAAGTTTGAGGTGGAAAGACAAGCAAGCAGCCCCAGTCTCTGTGCCTCTGTGCGAGCAGTGCCATGGGCAGATGAGGCTGAGCAACAGTTTTACAGGCTAGATCATTTTGCCTGCGAGCTATCTGCAGACATTCGCGTTTTCGGAGCAGGGTTCCCTCAGGCCCTCTGCATGGAACCCCAAATCTACATTTGAAGTTTGAGGGGGCAAGACAAGCAAGCAGCCCCAGTCTCTGTGCCTCTGTGCGAGCAGTGCCATGGGCAGATGAGGCTGAGCAACAGCTTTCCAGGCTAGCTCTTTCTGGCTTCGAGCTATCTGCAGACGTTCGCATTTTCAGAGCAAGGCTGCCGAAGGCCCCCTGCACGGACCCCCAAAGTTACATTTGAATATTGAGGTGGCAGTATAAGCAAGCAGCCCCAGTCTCTGTGCCTCTGTGCGAGCAGTGCCATGGGCAGATGAGGCTGAGCAACAGCTTTCCAGGCTAGCTCTTTCTGCCTGCGAGCTATCTGCAGCCGTTCGCATTTTCGGAGCAGTGCTGTCGGAGGCGCTCGGCACGTAGAGCCTAACATACGTCTGAAGTTTGAGGTGGCAAGACAAGCAAGCAGCCCCAGTCTCTGTGCCTCTGTGCGAGCAGTGCCATGAGCAGATGAGGCTGAGCAACAGCTTTCCAGGCTAGCTCTTTCCTGCTGCGATCTATCTGCAGACGTTCGCATTTTCAGAACAGGGCTGCTGGAGGCTTCCTGCACGGACCACCTAAGCTAGGTTTGAAGTTTGAGGGGGCAAGACAAGCAAGCAGCCCCAGTCTCTGTGCCTCTGTGCGAGCAGTGCCATGGGCAGATGAGACTGAGCAACAGCTTTCCAGGCTAGCTCTTTCTGGCTGCGAGCTATCTGCAGACGTTCGCATTTTCAGAGCAGGGCTACCTTCAGGCACACGGCACGGACCACCTAAGCTACGTTTGAAGTTTGGGGGGCAAGGGAAGCAAGCAGCCCCAGTCTCTGTGCCTCTGTGCGAGCAGTGCCATGGGCAGATGAGGCTGAGCAACAGCTTTCCAGGCTAGCTCTTTCTGGCTTCGAGCTATCTGCAGACGTTCGCATTTTCAGAGCAAGGCTGCCGAAGGCCCCCTGCACGGACCCCCAAAGTTATATCTGAATATTGAGGTGGCTGTATAAGCAAGCAGTCCCAGTCTCTGTGCCTCTGTGCGAGCAGTGCCATGGGCAGATGAGGCTGAGCAACAGCTTTCCAGGCTAGCTCTTTCTGCCTGCGAGCTATCTGCAGCCGTTCGCATTTTCGGAGCAGGGTTCCCTCAGGCCCTCTGCATGGAGCCCCAAATCTAGATTTGAAGTTTCAGGGGGCAAGACAAGCAAACAGCCCCAGTCTCTGTGCCTCTGTGCGAGCAGTGCCATGGGCAGATGAGGCTGAGCAACAGCTTTCCAGGCTAGCTCTTTCTGGCTGCGAGCTATCTGCAGACGTTCGCATTTCAGAGCAGGGCTGCCGGAGGCCCCCTGCACGGAACCCCTAAGCGACGTTTGAAGTTTGAGGTGGAAAGACAAGCAAGCAGCCCCAGTCTCTGTGCCTCTGTGCGAGCAGTGCCATGGGCAGATGAGGCTGAGCAACAGCTTTCCAGGCTAGCTCTTTCTGGCTGCGAGCTATCTGCAGACATTCGCATTTTCAGAGCAGGACTGACGGAGGCGCCCGGCACAAACCACCTAAGTAAGGTTTGAAGTTTGAAGGGCTAAGAGAAACAAGCAGCCCCAGTCTCTGTGCCTCTGTGCGAGCAGTGCCATAGCCATATGAGGCTGAGCAATAGCTTTCCAGGCTAGGTCTTTCTGGCTGTGAGCTATCTGCAGACGTTCGCATTCTTGGAGCAGGGCTGACGGAGGCGCCCGGCACGGACCACCAAATATACGTTTGAAGTTTGAGACGGCAAGACAAGCAAGCAGCCCCAGTCTCTGTGCCTCAGTGCGAGCAGAGCCATGGGCAGATGAGGCTGAGCAACAGCTTTCCAGGCTAGCTCTTTCTGCCTGCGAGCTATCTGCAGCCGTTCGCATTTTCGGAGCAGGGCTGACGGAAGCGCTCGTCACGTACAGCCTAACCTACGTCTGAAGTTTGAGGTGGCAAGACAAGCAAGCAGCCCCAGTCTCTGTGCCTCTGTGCGAGCAGTGCCATGGGCAGATGAGGCTGAGCAACAGCTTTCCAGGCTAGCTCTTTCTGGCTGCGAGCTATCTGCAGACGTTCGCATTTTTAGAGCAGGGCTGCTGGAGGCCCCCTGCACGGAACCCCTAAGCGACGTTTGAAGTTTGAGGTGGAAAGACAAGCAAGCAGCCCCAGTCTCTGTGCCTCTGTGCGAGCAGTGCCATGGGCAGATGAGGCTGAGCAACAGTTTTACAGGCTAGATCATTTTGCCTGCGAGCTATCTGCAGACGTTCGCATTTTCAGAGCAGGGCTACCTTCAGGCACCCGGCACGGACCACCTAAGCTGCGTTTGAAGTTTGGAGGGCAAGGGAAGCAAGCAGCCCCAATCTCTGTGCCTCTGTGCGAGCAGTGCCATAGCCATATGAGGCTGAGCAATAGCTTTCCAGGCTAGGTCTTTCTGGCTGTGAGCTATCTGCAGACGTTCGCATTCTTGGAGCAGGGCTGACGGAGGCGCCCGGCACGGACCCCCAAAGTTACATTTGAATATTGAGGTGGCAGTATAAGCAAGCAGCCCCAGTCTCTGTGCCTCTGTGCGAGCAGTGCCATGGGCAGATGAGGCTGAGCAACAGCTTTCCAGGCTAGCTCTTTCTGCCTGCGAGCTATCTGCAGCCGTTCGCATTTTCGGAGCAGGGCTGTCGGAGGCGCTCGGCACGTAGAGCCTAACATACGTCTGAAGTTTGAGGTGGCAAGACAAGCAAGCAGCCCCAGTCTGTGTGCCTCTGTGCGAGCAGTGCCATGGGCAGATGAGGCTGAGCAACACCTTTGCAGGCTAGCTCTTTCTGGCTGCGAGCTATCTGCAGACATTCGCATTTTCAGAGCAGGACTGACAGCGGCGCCCTGCACAAACCACCTAAGCCAGGTTTGAAGTTTGAAGGGGTAAGAGAAACAAGCAGCCCCAGTCTCTGTGCCTCTGTGCGAGCAGTGCCATAGCCATATGAGGCTGAGCAATAGCTTTCCAGGCTAGGTCTTTCTGGCTGTGAGCTATCTGCAGACGTTCGCATTCTTGGAGCAGGGCTGACGGAGGCGCCCGGCACGGACCACCAAATATACGTTTGAAGTTTGAGGTGGCAAGACAAGCAAGCAGCCCCAGTCTCTGTGCCTCAGTGCGAGCAGTGCCATGGGCATATGAGGCTGAGCAACAGCTTTCCAGGCTAGCTCTTTCTGCCTGCGAGCTATCTGCAGACGTTCGCATTTTCGGAGCAGCGCTGACGGAGGCGCTCGGCACGTACAGCCTAACCTACGTCTGAAGTTTGAGGTGGCAAGACAAGCAAGCAGCCCCAGTCTCTGTGCCTCTGTGCGAGCAGTGCCATGGGCAGATGAGGCTGAGCAACAGCTTTCCAGGCTAGCTCTTTCCTGCTGCGAGCTATCTGCAGACGTTCGCATTTTCAGAACAGGGCTGCTGGAGGCTTCCTGCACGGACCACCTAAGCTAGGTTTGAAGTTTGAGGGGGCAAGACAAGCAAGCAGCCCCAGTCTCTGTGCCTCTGTGCGAGCAGTGCCATGGGCAGATGAGACTGAGCAACAGCTTTCCAGGCTAGCTCTTTCTGGCTGCGAGCTATCTGCAGACGTTCGCATTTTCAGAGCAGGGCTACCTTCAGGCACACGGCACGGACCACATAAGCTACGTTTGAAGTTTGGGGGGCAAGGGAAGCAAGCAGCCCCAGTCTCTGTGCCTCTGTGCGAGCAGTGCCATGGGCAGATGAGGCTGAGCAACAGCTTTGCAAGCTAGCTCTTTCTGGCTTCGAGCTATCTGCAGACGTTCGCATTTTCAGAGCAAGGCTGCCGAAGGCCCCCTGCACGGACCCCCAAAGTTATATTTGAATATTGAGGTGGCTGTATAAGCAAGCAGCCCCAGTCTCTGTGCCTCTGTGCGAGCAGTGCCATGGGCAGATGAGGCTGAGCAACAGCTTTCCAGGCTAGCTCTTTCTGCCTGCGAGCTATCTGCAGCCGTTCGCATTTTCGGAGCAGGGCTGTCGGAGGCGCTCGGCACGTAGAGCCTAACCTACGTCTGAAGTTTGAGGTGGCAAGACAAGCAAGTAGCCCCAGTCTCTGTGCCTCTGTGCGAGCCGTGCCATGGGCAGATGAGGCTGAGCAACAGCTTTCCAGGCTAGCTCTTTCTGGCTGCGAGCTATCTGCAGACATTCGCATTTTTAGAGCAGGGCTGACGGAGGCGCCCGGCACGGACCACCTAAGCTAGATTTGAAGTTTGAAGGGGCAAGAGAAAAAAGCAGCCCCAGTCTCTGTGCCTCTGTGCGAGCAGTGCCATAGCCATATGAGGCTGAGCAACAGCTTTCCAGGCTAGCTCTTTCCTGCTGCGAGCTATCTGCGGACGTTCGCATTTTCAGAACAGGGCTGCTGGAGGCTTCCTGCACGGACCACCTTATCTAGTTTTGAAGTTTGAGGGGGCAAGACAAGCAAGCAGCCCCAGTCTCTGTGCCTCTGTGCGAGCAGTGCCAGGGGCAGATGAGACTGAGCAACAGCTTTCCAGGCTAGCTCTTTCTGCCTGCGAGCTATCTGCAGACGTTCGCATTTTCAGAGCAGGGCTACCTTCAGGGACCCGGCACGGACCACCTAAGCTGCGTTTGAAGTTTGGAGGGCAAGGGAAGCAAGCAGCCCCAGTCTCTGTGCCTCTGTGCGAGCAGTGCCATGGGCAGATGAGGCTGAGCAACAGCTTTCCAGGCTAGCTCTTTCTGGCTGTGAGCTATCTGCAGACGTTCGCATTCTTGGAGCAGGGCTGACGGAGGCGCCCGGCACGGACCACCAAATATACGTTTGAAGTTTGAGGTGGCAAGACAAGCAAGCAGCCCCAGTCTCTGTGCCTCAGTGCGAGCAGAGCCATGGGCAGATGAGGCTGAGCAACAGCTTTCCAGGCTAGCTCTTTCTGCCTGCGAGCTATGTGCAGCCGTTCGCATTTTCGGAGCAGCGCTGACGGAGGCGCTCGGCACGTACAGCCTAACCTAAGTCTGAAGTTTGAGGTGGCAAGACAAACAAGCAGCCCCAGTCTCTGTGCCTCTGTGCGAGCAGTGCCATGGGCACATGAGTCTGAGCAACTGTTTTACAGGCTAGTTCTTTCTGCCTGCGAGCTATCTGCAGACGTTCGCATTTTCAGAGCAAGGCTGCCGGAGGCCCCCTGAACGGAACCCCTAAGCGACGTTTGAAGTTTGAGGTGGAAAGACAAGCAAGCAGCCCCAGTCTCTGTGCCTCTGTGCGAGCAGTGCCATGGGCAGATGAGGCTGAGCAACAGCTTTACAGGCTAGCTCTTTCTGGCTGCGAGCTATCTGCAGCCGTTCGCATTTTCAGAGCATGGCTGTCGGAGGAGCTCGGCACGTAGAGCCTAACCTACGTCTGAAGTTTGAGGTGGCAAGACAAGCAAGTAGGCCCAGTCTCTGTGCCTCTGTGCGAGCAGTGCCATGGGCAGATGAGGCTGAGCAACACCTTTGCAGGCTAGCTCTTTCTGGCTGCGAGCTATCTGCAGACATTCGCATTTTCAGAGCAGGACTGACGGAGGCGCCCGCACAAACCACCTAAGCTAGGTTTGAAGTTTGAAGGGGTAAGAGAAACAAGCAGCCCCAGTCTCTGTGCCTCTGTGCGAGCAGTGCCATAGCCATATGAGGCTGAGCAACAGCTTTCCAGGCTAGGTCTTTCTGACTGTGAGCTATCTGCAGACGTTCGCATTCTTGGAGCAGTGCTGACGGAGGCGCCCGGCACGGACCACCTAAACTACGTTTGAAGTTTGAGGTGGCAAGACAAGCAAGCAGCCCCAGTCTCTGTGCCTCTGTGCGAGCAGTGCCATGGGCAGATGAGACTGAGCAACAGCTTTCCAGGCTAGCTCTTTCTGCCTGCGAGCTATCTGCAGCCGTTCGCATTTTCGGAGCAGCACTGACGGAGGCGCTCGGCACGTACAGCCTAACCTACGTCTGAAGTTTGAGGTGGCAAGACAAGCAAGCAGCCCCAGTCTCTGTGCCTCTGTGCGAGCAGTGCCATGGGCAGATGAGGCTGAGCAACAGTTTTACAGGCTAGATCATTTTGCCTGCGAGCTATCTGCAGACATTCGCGTTTTCGGAGCAGGGTTCCCTCAGGCCCTCTGCATGGAACCCCAAATCTACATTTGAAGTTTGAGGGGGCAAGACAAGCAAGCAGCCCCAGTGTCTGTGCCTCTGTGCGAGCAGTGCCATGGGCAGATGAGGCTGAGCAACAGCTTTCCAGGCTAGCTCTTTCCGGCTGCGAGCTATCTGCAGACGTTCGCATTTTCAGAGCAAGGCTGCCGGAGGCCCCCTGCACGGACCCCCAAAGTTACATTTGAATATTGAGGTGGCAGTATAAGCAAGCAGCCCCAGTCTCTGTGCCTCTGTGCGAGCAGTGCCATGGGCAGATGAGGCTGAGCAACAGCTTTCCAGGCTAGCTCTTTCTGGCTGCGAGCTATCTGCAGACGTTCGCATTTTCAGAGCAGGGCTGCCGGAGGCGCCCGGCATGGACCCCAAAATCTACGTTAGAAGTTTGAAGTGGCAAGACAATCAAGCAGCCCCAGACTCTGTGCCCCTGTGCGAGCAGTGCCATGGGCAGATGAGGCTGAGCAACAGCTTTCCAGGCTAGCTCTTTCTAACTGCGAGCTATCTGTAGACTTTCGCATTTTCAGAGCAGGGCTACCTGAGGCACCAAGAACGGCACAGCTAAAATATGTTTGAAGTTTGAGGTGGCAAGACAAGCAAGCAGCCCCAGTCTCTGTGCCTCTGTGCGAGCAGTGCCATGGGCAGATGAGGCTGAGCAACTGTTTTACAGGCTAGTTCTTTCTGCCTGCGAGCTATCTGCAGACGTTCGCATTTTCAGAGCAAGGCTGCCGGAGGCCCCCTGAACGGAACCCCTAAGCGACGTTTGAAGTTTGAGGTGGAAAGACAAGCAAGCAGCCCCAGTCTCTGTGCCTCTGTGCGAGCAGTGCCATGGGCAGATGAGGCTGAGCAACAGCTTTACAGGCTAGATATTTTTGCCTGCGAGCTATCTGCAGACGTTCGCTTTTTCGGAGCAGGGGTTCCTCAGGCCCTCTGCATGGAACCCCAAATATACATTTGAAGTTTGAGGGGGCAAGACAAGCAAGCAGCCCTAGTCTCTGTGGCTCTGTGCGAGCAGTGCCATGGGCAGATGAGGCTGAGCAACAGCTTTCCAGGCTAGCTCTTTCCTGCTGCGAGCTATCTGCAGACTTTCGCATTTTCAGAACAGGGCTGCTGGAGGCTTCCTGCACGGACCACCTAAGCTATGTTTGAAGT
Organism: Opisthocomus hoazin; assembly: GCF_030867145.1. NCBI lineage: Eukaryota > Metazoa > Chordata > Aves > Opisthocomiformes > Opisthocomidae > Opisthocomus > Opisthocomus hoazin. Next base: position 18,696,015 of record NC_134430.1, on the reverse strand, counting down.
TTGAGGGGGCAAGACAAGCAAGCAGCCCCAGTTTCTGTGCCTCTGTGCGAGCAGTGCCATGGGCAGATGAGGCTTGTCAACAGCTTTCCAGGCTAGCTCTTTCTGCCTGCGAGCTATCTGCAGCCGTTCGCATTTTCGGAGCAGGGCTGTCGGAGGCGCTCAGCACGTAGAGCCTAACCTACGTCTGAAGTTTGAGGTTGCAAGGCAAGCAAGTAGCCCCAGTCTCTGTGCCTCTGTGCGAGCAGTGCCATGGGCAGATGAGGCTGAGCGACAGCTTTCCAGGCTAGCTCTTTCTGCCTGCGAGCTATCTGCAAACGTTCGCGTTTTCAGAGCAGCGGTCCCTCAGGCCCTCTACATGGACCCCCAAATATACATTTGAAGTTTGAGGAGTCAAGACAAGCAAGCAGCCCCAGTCTCTGTGCCTCAGTGCGAGCAGAGCCATGGGCAGATGAGGCTGAGCAACAGCTTTCCAGGCTAGTTGTTTCTGCCTGCGAGCTATCTGCAGACGTTCGCATTTTCGGAGCAGCGCTGTCGGAGGCGCTCGGCACGTACAGCCTAACTTACGTCTGAAGTTTGAGGTGGCAAGACAAGCAAGCAGCCCCAGTCTCTGTGCCTCTGTGCGAGCTGTGCCATGGGAAGATGAGGCTGAGCAACAGCTTTCCAGGCTAGCTCTTTCTGCCTGCGAGCTATCTGCAGACGTTCGCGTTTTCAGAGCAGGGTTCCCGCAGGCCCTCTGCATGGACCACCAAATATACATTTGAAGTTTGAGGGGGCAAGACAAGCAAGCAGCCTCAGTCTCTGTGCCTCTGTGCGAGCAGTGCCATGGGCACATGAGGCTGAGCAACAGCTTTCCAGGCTAGGTCTTTCTGCCTGCGTGCTATCTGCAGACGTTTGCATTTTCAGAGCAGGGCTACCTTCAGGAACCCGCCACGGACCACTCAAGCTACGTTTGAATTTTGAGGTGGCAAGACAAGCAAGCAGCCCCAGTCTCTGTGCCTCTGTGCGAGCAGTGCCATGGGCAGATGAGGCTGAGCAACAGCTTTCCAGGCTAGCTCTTTCTAACTGCGAGCTATCTGCAGACTTTCACATTTTCAGAGCAGGGCTGCCGGAGGCACCAAGAACGGAACACCTAAGTTATGTTTGAAGTTTGAGGTGGCAAGACAAGCAAGCAGCCCCACACTCTGTGCCTCTGTGCGAGCAGTGCCATGGGCAGAGGAGGCTGATCAACAGCTTTCCAGGCTAGCTCTTTCTGGCTGCGAGCTATCTGCAGACGTTCGCACTTTCGGACATGGGCTGCCGGAGGCCCCCTGCACGGACCACCAAATTAAATTTTGAATTTTGAGGTGACAAGACAAGCAAGCAGCCCCAGTCTCTGTGCCTCTGTGCGAGCAGTGCCATGGGCAGATGAGGCTGAGCAACAGCTTTCCAGGCTAGCTCTTTATGCCTGCGAGCTATCTGCAGCCGTTCGCATTTTCAGAGCATGGCTGTCGGAGGAGCTCGGCACGTAGAGCCTAACCTACGTCTGAAGTTTGAGGTGGCAAGACAAGCAAGTAGCCCCAGTCTCTGTGCCTCTGTGCGAGCAGTGCCATGGGCAGATGAGGCTGAGCAACACCTTTGCAGGCAAGCTCTTTCTGGCTGCGAGCTATCTGCAGACATTCGCATTTTCAGAGCAGGACTGACGGAGGCGCCCGCACGGACCACCTAAGCTAGGTTTGAAGTTTGAAGGGGTAAGAGAAACAAGCAGCCCCAGTCTCTGTGCCTCTGTGCGAGCAGTGCCATAGCCATATGAGGCTGAGCAACAGCTTTCCAGGCTAGGTCTTTCTGACTGTGAGCTATCTGCAGACGTTCGCATTCTTGGAGCAGTGCTGACAGAGGCGCCCGCCACGGACCACCAAATATACGTTTGAAGTTTGAGGTGGCAAGACAAGCAAGCAGCCCCAGTCTCTGTGCCTCTGTGCGAGCAGTGCCATGGGCAGATGAGACTGAGCAACAGCTTTCCAGGCTAGCTCTTTCTGCCTGCGAGCTATATGCAGCCGTTCTCATTTTCGGAGCAGGGCTGTCGGAGAAGCTCGGCACGTAGAGCCTAACCTACGTATAAAGTTTGAGGTGTCAAGAAAAGCAAGTAGCCCCAGTCTCTGTGCCTCTGTGCGAGCAGTGCCATGGGCAGATGAGGCTGAGCAACAGCTTTGCAGGCTAGCTCTTTCTGGCTGCGAGCTATCTGCAGACATTCGCATTTTCAGAGCAGGACTGACGGAGGCGCCCGGCACAAACCACCTAAGATAGGTTTGAAGTTTGAAGCGGTAAGAGAAACAAGTAGCCCCAGTCTCTGTTCCTCTGTGCGAGCAGTGCCATGGGCAGATGAGGCTGAGCAACAGCTTTCCAGGCTAGGTCTTTCTGGCTGTGAGCTATCTGCAGACGTTCGCATTCTTGGAGCAGGGCTGACGGAGGCGCCCGGCACGGACCACCAAATATACGTTTTAAGTTTGAGGTGGCAAGACAAGCAAGCAGCCCCAGTCTCTGTGCCTCTGTGCGAGCAGAGCCATGGGCAGATGAGGCTGAGCAACAGCTTTCCAGGCTAGCTCTTTCTGCCTGCGAGCTATCTGCAGCCGTTCGCATTTTCGGAGCACCGATGACGGAGGCGCTCGGCACGTACAGCCTAACTTACGTCTGAAGTTTGAGGTGGCAAGACAAGCAAGCAGCCCCAGTCTCTGTGCCTCTGTGCGAGCAGTGCCATGGGCAGATGAGACTGAGCAACAGCTTTCAAGCTAGCTCTTTCTGCCTGCGAGCTATCTGCCGACGTTCGCATTTTCAGAGCAAGGCTGCCGAAGGCCCCCTGCACGGACCCCTAAAGTTACGTTTGAATATTGAGCTGGCTGTATAAGCAAGAAGCCCCAGTCTCTGTGCCTCTGTGCGAGCAGTGCCATGGGCAGATGAGGCTGAGCAACAGCTTTCCAGGCTAGCTCTTTCTGCCTGCGAACTATCTGCAGCCGTTCGCATTTTCGGAGCAGGGCTGTCGGAGGCGCTCGTCACGTAGAGCCTAACCTACGTCTGAAGTTTGAGGTGGCAAGACAAGCAAGTAGCCCCAGTCTCTGTGCCTCTGTGCGAGCAGTGCCATGGGCAGATGAGGCTGAGCAACAGCTTTCCAGGCTAGCTCTTTCTGGCTGCGAGCTATCTGCAGACATTCGCATTTTCAGAGCAGGGCTGCCGGAGGCCCCCTGCACGGAACCCCTAAGTGATGTTTGAAGTTTGAGGTGGAAAGACAAGCAAGCAGCCCCAGTCTCTGTGCCTGTGTGCGAGCAGTGCCATGGGCAGATGAGGCTGAGCAACAGCTTTCCAGGCTAGCTCTTTCCTGCTGCGAGCTATCTGCAGACGTTCGCATTTTCAGAACAGGGCTGCTGGAGGCTTCCTGCACGGACCACCTAAGCTAGGTTTGAAGTTTGAGGTCGCAAGACAAGCAAGCAGCCCCAGTCTCTGTGCCTCTCTGTGAGCAGTGCCATGGGCAGATGAGGCTGAGCAACAGCTTTGCAGGCTAGCTCTTTCTGGCTGCGAGCTATCTGCAGACATTCGCATTTTCAGAGCAGGACTGACTGAGGCGCCCGGCACAAACCACCTAAGCTAGGTTTGAAGTTTGAAGCGGTAAGAGAAACAAGTAGCCCCAGTCTCTGTGCCTCTGTGCGAGCAGTGCCATAGCCATATGAGGCTGAGCAACAGCTTTCCAGGCTAGGTCCTTCTGGCTGTGAGCTATCTGCAGACGTTCGCATTCTTGGAGCAGGGCTGACGGAGGCGCCCGGCACGGACCACCAAATATACGTTTGAAGTTTGAGGTGGCAAGACAAGCAAGCAGACCCAGTCTCTGTGCCTCTGTGCGAGCAGAGCCATGGGCAGATGAGGCTGAGCAACAGCTTTCCAGGCTAGTTCTTTCTGCCTGCGAGCTATCTGCAGCCGTTCGCATTTTCGGAGCACCGATGACGGAGGCGCTCGGCACGTACAGCCTAACCTACGTCTGAAGTTTGAGGTGGCAAGACAAGCAAGCAGCCCCAGTCTCTGTGCCTCTGTGCGAGCAGTGCCATGGGCAGATGAGGCTGAGCAACAGCTTTCCAGGCTAGCTCTTTCTGTCTGCGAACTATCTGCAGCCGTTCGCATTTTCGGAGCAGGGCTGTCGGAGGCGTTCGTCACGTAGAGACTAACCTACGTCTGAAGTTTGAGGTGGCAAGACAAGCAAGTAGCCCCAGTCTCTGTGCCTCTGTGCGAGCAGTGCCATGGGCAGATGAGGCTGAGCAACAGCTTTCCAGGCTAGCTCTTTCTGGCTGCGAGCTATCTGCAGACATTCGCATTTTTAGAGCAGGGCTGACGGAGGCGCCCGGCACGGACCACCTAATCTAGGTTTGAAGTTTGAAGCGGCAAGAGAAACAAGCAGCCCCAGTCTCTGTGCCTCTGTGCGAGCAGTGCCATAGCCTTATGAGGCTGAGCAACAGCTTTCCAGGCTAGATCTTTCTGGCTGCGAGCTATCTGCAGACGTTTGCATTTTCAGAGCAGGGCTGCCGGAGGCCCCCTGCACGGACCCCCTAAGAGACGTTTGAAGTTTGAGGGGGCAAGACAAGCAAGCAGCCCCAGTCTCTGTGCCTCTGTGCGAGCAGTGCCAGGGGCAGATGAGACTGAGCAACAGCTTTCCAGGCTAGCTCTTTCTGCCTGCGAGCTATCTGCAGCCGTTCGCATTTTCGGAGCAGGGCTGTCGGAGGCGCTCAGCACGTAGAGCCTAACCTACGTCTGAAGTTTGAGGTGGCAAGGCAAGCAAGTAGCCCCAGTCTCTGTGCCTCTGTGCGAGCAGTGCCATGGGCAGATGAGGCTGAGCGACAGCTTTCCAGGCTAGCTCTTTCTGCCTGCGAGCTATCTGCAAACGTTCGCGTTTTCAGAGCAGCGGTCCCTCAGGCCCTCTACATGGACCCCCAAATATACATTTGAAGTTTGAGGAGTCAAGACAAGCAAGCAGCCCCAGTCTCTGTGCCTCAGTGCGAGCAGAGCCATGGGCAGATGAGGCTGAGCAACAGCTTTCCAGGCTAGTTGTTTCTGCCTGCGAGCTATCTGCAGACGTTCGCATTTTCGGAGCAGCGCTGTCGGAGGCGCTCGGCACGTACAGCCTAACTTACGTCTGAAGTTTGAGGTGGCAAGACAAGCAAGCAGCCCCAGTCTCTGTGCCTCTGTGCGAGCTGTGCCATGGGCAGATGAGGCTGAGCAACAGCTTTCCAGGCTAGCTCTTTCTGCCTGCGAGCTATCTGCAGACGTTCGCATTTTCAGAGCAGGGTTCCCGCAGGCCCTCTGCATGGACCACCAAATATACATTTGAAGTTTGAGGGGGCAAGACAAGCAAGCAGCCTCAGTCTCTGTGCCTCTGTGCGAGCAGTGCCATGGGCACATGAGGCTGAGCAACAGCTTTCCAGGCTAGGTCTTTCTGCCTGCGTGCTATCTGCAGACGTTTGCATTTTCAGAGCAGGGCTACCTTCAGGAACCCGCCACGGACCACTCAAGCTACGTTTGAATTTTGAGGTGGCAAGACAAGCAAGCAGCCCCAGTCTCTGTGCCTCTGTGCGAGCAGTGCCATGGGCAGATGAGGCTGAGCAACAGTTTTACAGGCTAGCTCTTTCTAACTGCGAGCTATCTGCAGACTTTCACATTTTCAGAGCAGGGCTGCCGGAGGCACCAAGAACGGAACACCTAAGTTATGTTTGAAGTTTGAGGTGGCAAGACAAGCAAGCAGCCCCACACTCTGTGCCTCTGTGCGAGCAGTGCCATGGGCAGAGGAGGCTGAGCAACAGCTTTCCAGGCTAGCTCTTTCTGGCTGCGAGCTATCTGCAGACGTTCGCACTTTCGGACATGGGCTGCCGGAGGCCCCCTGCACGGACCACCAAATTAAATTTTGAATTTTGAGGTGACAAGACAAGCAAGCAGCCCCAGTCTCTGTGCCTCTGTGCGAGCAGTGCCATGGGCAGATGAGGCTGAGCAACAGCTTTCCAGGCTAGCTCTTTATGCCTGCGAGCTATCTGCAGCCGTTCGCATTTTCAGAGCATGGCTGTCGGAGGAGCTCGGCACGTAGAGCCTAACCTACGTCTGAAGTTTGAGGTGGCAAGACAAGCAAGTAGCCCCAGTCTCTGTGCCTCTGTGCGAGCAGTGCCATGGGCAGATGAGGCTGAGCAACACCTTTGCAGGCAAGCTCTTTCTGGCTGCGAGCTATCTGCAGACATTCGCATTTTCAGAGCAGGACTGACGGAGGCGCCCGCACGGACCACCTAAGCTAGGTTTGAAGTTTGAAGGGGTAAGAGAAACAAGCAGCCCCAGTCTCTGTGCCTCTGTGCGAGCAGTGCCATAGCCATATGAGGCTGAGCAACAGCTTTCCAGGCTAGGTCTTTCTGACTGTGAGCTATCTGCAGACGTTCGCATTCTTGGAGCAGTGCTGACAGAGGCGCCCGGCACGGACCACCAAATATACGTTTGAAGTTTGAGGTGGCAAGACAAGCAAGCAGCCCCAGTCTCTGTGCCTCTGTGCGAGCAGTGCCATGGGCAGATGAGACTGAGCAACAGCTTTCCAGGCTAGCTCTTTCTGCCTGCGAGCTATATGCAGCCGTTCTCATTTTCGGAACAGGGCTGTCGGAGGAGCTCGGCACGTAGAGCCTAACCTACGTATAAAGTTTGAGGTGTCAAGAAAAGCAAGTAGCCCCAGTCTCTGTGCCTCTGTGCGAGCAGTGCCATGGGCAGATGAGGCTGAGCAACAGCTTTCCAGGCTAGGTCTTTCTGGCTGCGATCTATCTGCAGACATTCGCATTTTTAGAGCAGGGCTGACGGAGGCGCCCGGCACGGACCACCTAAGCTAGGTTTGAAGTTTGAAGGGGCAAGAGAAACAAGCAGCCCCAGTCTCTGTGCCTCTGTGCGAGCAGTGCCATAGCCATATGAGGCTGAGCAACAGCTTTCCAGGCTAGCTCTTTCTGGCTGTGAGCTATCTGCAGACGTTCGCATTTTCAGAGCAAGGCTGCCGGAGGCGCCATGCACGGACCCCCTAAGAGACGTTTGAAGTTTGAGGGGGCAAGACAAGCAAGCAGCCCCAGTCTCTGTGCCTCAGTGCGAGCAGTGCCATGGGCAGATGAGGCTGAGCAACAGCTTTCCAGGCTAGCTCTTTCTGCCTGCGAGCTATCTGCAGACGTTCGCATTTTCGGAGCAGCGCTGACGGAGGCGCTCGGCACGTACAGCCTAACCTACGTCTGAAGTTTGAGGTGGCAAGACAAGCAAGCAGCCCCAGTCTCTGTGCCTCTGTGCGAGCAGTGCCATGGGCAGATGAGGCTGAGCAACAGTTTTACAGGCTAGATCATTTTGCCTGCGAGCTATCTGCAGACGTTCGCATTTTCAGAACAGGGCTGCTGGAGGCTTCCTGCACGGACCACCTAAGCTAGGTTTGAAGTTTGAGGGTGCAAGACAAGCAAGCAGCCCCAGTCTCTGTGCCTCTGTGCGAGCAGTGCCATGGGCAGATGAGACTGAGCAACAGCTTTCCATGCTAGCTCTTTCTGCCTGCGAGCTATATGCAGACATTCGCATTTTCAGAGCAGGACTGACGGAGGCGCCCGGCACAAATCACCTAAGCTAGGTTTGAAGTTTGAAGGGGTAAGAGAAACAAGCAGCCCCAGTCTCTGTGCCTCAGTGCGAGCAGTGCCATAGCCATATGAGGCTGAGCAACAGCTTTCCAGGCTAGGTCTTTCTGGCTGTGAGCTATCTGCAGACGTTCGCATTCTTGGAGCAGGGCTGACGGAGGCTCCCGGCACGGACCACCAAATATACGTTTGAAGTTTGAGGTGGCAAGACAAGCAAGCAGCCCCAGTCTCTGTGCCTCTGTGCGAGCAGTGCCATGGGCAGATGAGGCTGAGCAACAGCTTTCCAGGCTAGCTCTTTCTGCCTGCGAGCTATCTGCAGACGTTCGCATTTTCAGAGCAGGGCTGCCGGGGGCCCCCTGCACGGAACCCCTAAGCGACGTTTGAGGTGGAAAGACAAGCAAGCAGCCCCAGTCTCTGTGCCTCTGTGCGAGCAGTGCCATGGGCAGATGAGGATGAGCAACAGTTTTACAGGCTAGATCATTTTGCCTGCGAGCTATCTGCAGACATTCGCGTTTTCGGAGCAGGGTTCCCTCAGGCCCTCTGCATGGAACCCCAAATATACATTTGAAGTTTGAGGGGGCAAGACAAGCAAGCAGCCCCAGTCTCTGTGCCTCTGTGCGAGCAGTGCCATGGGCAGATGAGGCTGAGCAACAGCTTTACAGGCTAGCTCTTTCTGCCTGCGAGCTATCTGCAGACGTTCGCATTCTTGGAGCAGGGCTGACGGAGGCGCCCGGCACGGACCACCAAATATACGTTTGAAGTTTGAGGTGGCAAGACAAGCAAGCAGCCCCAGTCTCTGTGCCTCAGTGCGAGCAGTGCCATGGGCAGATGAGACTGAGCAACAGCTTTCAAGGCTAGCTCTTTCTGCCTGCGAGCTATCTGCAGACGTTCGCATTTTCAGAGCAAGGCTGCCGAAGGCCACCTGCACGGACCCCTAAAGTTACGTTTGAATATTGAAGTGGCTGTATAAGCAAGAAGCCCCAGTCTCTGTGCCTCTGTGCGAGCAGTGCCATGGGCAGATGAGGCTGAGCAACAGCTTTCCAGGCTAGCTCTTTCTGGCTGCGAGCTATCTGCAGACATTCGCATTTTTAGAGCAGGGCTGACGGAGGCGCTCGGCACGGACCACCTAAGGTAGGTTTGAAGTTTGAAGGGGCAAGAGAAACAAGCAGCCCCAGTCTCTGTGCCTCTGTGCGAGCAGTGCCATGGGCAGATGAGGCTGAGCAACAGCTTTGCAGGCTAGCTCTTTCTGGCTGCGAGCTATCTGCAGACATTCGCATTTTCAGAGCAGGACTGACGGAGGTGCCCGGCACAAACCACCTAAGCTAGGTTTGAAGTTTGAAGGGGTAAGAGAAACAAGCAGCCCCAGTCTCTGTGCCTCTGTGCGAGCAGTGCCATAGCCATATGAGGCTGAGCAACAGCTTTCCAGGCTAGCTCTTTCTGCCTGCGAGCTATCTGCAGCCGTTCGCATTTTTGGAGCAGGGCTGTCGGAGGCGCTCGGCACGTAGAGCCTAACCTACGTCTGAAGTTTGAGGTGGCAAGACAAGCAAGCAGCCCCAGTCTCTGTGCCTCAGTGCGAGCAGAGCCATGGGCAGATGAGGCTGAGCAACAGCTTTCCAGGCTAGCTCTTTCTGCCTGCGAGCTATCTGCAGTCGTTCGCATTTTCGGAGCAGCGCTGACGGAGGCGCTCGGCACGTACAGCCTAACCTACATCTGAAGTTTGAGGTGGCAAGACAAGCAAGCAGCCCCAGTCTCTGTGCCTCTGTGCGAGCAGTGCCATGGGCAGATGAGGCTGAGCAACAGCTTTACAGGCTAGATCTTTTTGCCTGCGAGCTATCTGTAGACGTTCGCTTTTTCGGAGCAGGGTTCCCTCAGGCCTTCCGCATGGAACCCCAAATATACATTTGAAGTTTGAGGGGGCAAGACAAGCAAGCAGCCCCAGTCTCTGTGCCTCTGTGCGAGCAGTGCCATAGCCATATGAGGCTGAGCAACAGCTTTCCAGGCTAGCTCTTTCTGGCTGCGAGCTATCTGCAGACATTCGCATTTTCAGAGCAGGGCTGCCGGAGGCCCCCTGCACGGAACCCCTAAGTGACGTTTGAAGTTTGAGGTGGAAAGACAAGCAAGCAGCCCCAGTCTCTGTGCCTGTGTGCGAGCAGTGCCATGGGCAGATGAGGCTGAGCAACAGCTTTCCAGGCTAGCTCTTTCCTGCTGCGAGCTATCTGCAGACGTTCGCATTTTCAGAACAGGGCTGCTGGAGGCTTCCTGCACGGACCACCTAAGCTACGTTTGAAGTTTGAGGTTGCAAGACAAGCAAGCAGCCCCAGTCTCTGTGCCTCTGTGCGAGCAGTGCCATGGGCAGATGAGGCTGAGCAACAGCTTTGCAGGCTAGCTCTTTCTGGCTGCGAGCTATCTGCAGACATTCGCATTTTCAGAGCAGGACTGACGGAGGCGCCCGGCACAAACCACCTAAGATAGGTTTGAAGTTTGAAGCGGTAAGAGAAACAAGTAGCCCCAGTCTCTGTGCCTCTGTGCGAGCAGTGCCATGGGCAGATGAGGCTGAGCAACAGCTTTCCAGGCTAGGTCTTTCTGGCTGTGAGCTATCTGCAGACGTTCGCATTCTTGGAGCAGGGCTGACGGAGGCGCCCGGCACGGACCACCAAATATACGTTTTAAGTTTGAGGTGGCAAGACAAGCAAGCAGCCCCAGTCTCTGTGCCTCTGTGCGAGCAGAGCCATGGGCAGATGAGGCTGAGCAACAGCTTTCCAGGCTAGCTCTTTCTGCCTGCGAGCTATCTGCAGCCGTTCGCATTTTCGGAGCACCGATGACGGAGGCGCTCGGCACGTACAGCCTAACCTACGTCTGAAGTTTGAGGTGGCAAGACAAGCAAGCAGCCCCAGTCTCTGTGCCTCTGTGCGAGCAGTGCCATGGGCAGATGAGACTGAGCAACAGCTTTCAAGCTAGCTCTTTCTGCCTGCGAGCTATCTGCCGACGTTCGCATTTTCAGAGCAAGGCTGCCGAAGGCCCCCTGCACGGACCCCTAAAGTTATATTTGAATATTGAGCTGGCTGTATAAGCAAGAAGCCCCATTCTCTGTGCCTCTGTGCGAGCAGTGCCATGGGCAGATGAGGCTGAGCAACAGCTTTCCAGGCTAGCTCTTTCTGCCTGCGAACTATCTGCAGCCGTTCGCATTTTCGGAGCAGGGCTGTCGGAGGCGCTCGTCACGTAGAGCCTAACCTACGTCTGAAGTTTGAGGTGGCAAGACAAGCAAGTAGCCCCAGTCTCTGTGCCTCTGTGCGAGCAGTGCCATGGGCAGATGAGGCTGAGCAACATCTTTCCAGGCTAGCTCTTTCTGGCTGCGAGCTATCTGCAGACATTCGCATTTTCAGAGCAGGGCTGCCGGAGGCCCCCTGCACGGAACCCCTAAGTGATGTTTGAAGTTTGAGGTGGAAAGACAAGCAAGCAGCCCCAGTCTCTGTGCCTGTGTGCGAGCAGTGCCATGGGCAGATGAGGCTGAGCAACAGCTTTCCAGGCTAGCTCTTTCCTGCTGCGAGCTATCTGCAGACGTTCGCATTTTCAGAACAGGGCTGCTGGAGGCTTCCTGCACGGACCACCTAAGCTACGTTTGAAGTTTGAGGTCGCAAGACAAGCAAGCAGCCCCAGTCTCTGTGCCTCTCTGTGAGCAGTGCCATGGGCAGATGAGGCTGAGCAACAGCTTTGCAGGCTAGCTCTTTCTGGCTGCGAGCTATCTGCAGACATTCGCATTTTCAGAGCAGGACTGACTGAGGCGCCCGGCACAAACCACCTAAGCTAGGTTTGAAGTTTGAAGCGGTAAGAGAAACAAGTAGCCCCAGTCTCTGTGCCTCTGTGCGAGCAGTGCCATAGCCATATGAGGCTGAGCAACAGCTTTCCAGGCTAGGTCCTTCTGGCTGTGAGCTATCTGCAGACGTTCGCATTCTTGGAGCAGGGCTGACGGAGGCGCCCGGCACGGACCACCAAATATACGTTTGAAGTTTGAGGTGGCAAGACAAGCAAGCAGCCCCAGTCTCTGTGCCTCTGTGCGAGCAGAGCCATGGGCAGATGAGGCTGAGCAACAGCTTTCCAGGCTAGTTCTTTCTGCCTGCGAGCTATCTGCAGCCGTTCGCATTTTCGGAGCACCGATGACGGAGGCGCTCGGCACGTACAGCCTAACCTACGTCTGAAGTTTGAGGTGGCAAGACAAGCAAGCAGCCCCAGTCTCTGTGCCTCTGTGCGAGCAGTGCCATGGGCAGATGAGGCTGAGCAACAGCTTTCCAGGCTAGCTCTTTCTGTCTGCGAACTATCTGCAGCCGTTAGCATTTTCGGAGCAGGGCTGTCGGAGGCGTTCGTCACGTAGAGCCTAACCTACGTCTGAAGTTTGAGGTGGCAAGACAAGCAAGTAGCCCCAGTCTCTGTGCCTCTGTGCGAGCAGTGCCATGGGCAGATGAGGCTGAGCAACAGCTTTCCAGGCTAGCTCTTTCTGGCTGCGAGCTATCTGCAGACATTCGCATTTTTAGAGCAGGGCTGACGGAGGCGCCCGGCACGGACCACCTAATCTAGGTTTGAAGTTTGAAGCGGCAAGAGAAACAAGCAGCCCCAGTCTCTGTGCCTCTGTGCGAGCAGTGCCATAGCCTTATGAGGCTGAGCAACAGCTTTCCAGGCTAGATCTTTCTGGCTGCGAGCTATCTGCAGACGTTTGCATTTTCAGAGCAGGGCTGCCGGAGGCCCCCTGCACGGACCCCCTAAGAGACGTTTGAAGTTTGAGGGGGCAAGACAAGCAAGCAGCCCCAGTCTCTGTGCCTCTGTGCGAGCAGTGCCAGGGGCAGATGAGACTGAGCAACAGCTTTCCAGGCTAGCTCTTTCCTGCTGCGAGCTATCTGCAGACGTTCGCATTTTCAGAACAGGGCTGCTGGAGGCTTCCTGCACGGACCACCTAAGCTACGTTTGAAGTTTGAGGTTGCAAGACAAGCAAGCAGCCCCAGTCTCTGTGCCTCTGTGCGAGCAGTGCCATGGGCAGATGAGGCTGAGCAACAGCTTTGCAGGCTAGCTCTTTCTGGCTGCGAGCTATCTGCAGACATTCGCATTTTCAGAGCAGGACTGACGGAGGCGCCCGGCACAAACCACCTAATCTAGGTTTGAAGTTTGAAGCGGTAAGAGAAACAAGTAGCCCCAGTCTCTGTGCCTCTGTGCGAGCAGTGCCATGGGCAGATGAGGCTGAGCAACAGCTTTCCAGGCTAGGTCTTTCTGGCTGTGAGCTATCTGCAGACGTTCGCATTCTTGGAGCAGGGCTGACGGAGGCGCCCGGCACGGACCACCAAATATACGTTTTAAGTTTGAGGTGGCAAGACAAGCAAGCAGCCCCAGTCTCTGTGCCTCAGTGCGAGCAGAGCCATGGGCAGATGAGGCTGAGCAACAGCTTTCCAGGCTAGCTCTTTCTGCCTGCGAGCTATCTGCAGCCGTTCGCATTTTCGGAGCACCGATGACGGAGGCGCTCGGCACGTACAGCCTAACCTACGTCTGAAGTTTGAGGTGGCAAGACAAGCAAGCAGCCCCAGTCTCTGTGCCTCTGTGCGAGCAGTGCCATGGGCAGATGAGACTGAGCAACAGCTTTCAAGCTAGCTCTTTCTGCCTGCGAGCTATCTGCCGACGTTCGCATTTTCAGAGCAAGGCTGCCGAAGGCCCCCTGCACGGACCCCTAAAGTTACGTTTGAATATTGAGCTGGCTGTATAAGCAAGAAGCCCCAGTCTCTGTGCCTCTGTGCGAGCAGTGCCATGGGCAGATGAGGCTGAGCAACAGCTTTCCAGGCTAGCTCTTTCTGCCTGCGAACTATCTGCAGCCGTTCGCATTTTCGGAGCAGGGCTGTCGGAGGCGCTCGTCACGTAGAGCCTAACATACGTGTGAAGTTTGAGGTGGCAAGACAAGCAAGTAGCCCCAGTCTCTGTGCCTCTGTGCGAGCAGTGCCATGGGCAGATGAGGCTGAGCAACAGCTTTCCAGGCTAGCTCTTTCTGGCTGCGAGCTATCTGCAGACATTCGCATTTTCAGAGCAGGGCTGCCGGAGGCCCCCTGCACGGAACCCCTAAGTGACGTTTGAAGTTTGAGGTGGAAAGACAAGCAAGCAGCCCCAGTCTCTGTGCCTGTGTGCGAGCAGTGCCATGGGCAGATGAGGCTGAGCAACAGCTTTCCAGGCTAGCTCTTTCCTGCTGCGAGCTATCTGCAGACGTTCGCATTTTCAGAACAGGGCTGCTGGAGGCTTCCTGCACGGACCACCTAAGCTAGGTTTGAAGTTTGAGGTCGCAAGACAAGCAAGCAGCCCCAGTCTCTGTGCCTCTGTGCGAGCAGTGCCATGGGCAGATGAGGCTGAGCAACAGCTTTGCAGGCTAGCTCTTTCTGGCTGCGAGCTATCTGCAGACATTCGCATTTTCAGAGCAGGACTGACTGAGGCGCCCGTCACAAACCACCTAAGCTAGGTTTGAAGTTTGAAGCGGTAAGAGAAACAAGTAGCCCCAGTCTCTGTGCCTCTGTGCGAGCAGTGCCATAGCCATATGAGGCTGAGCAACAGCTTTCCAGGCTAGGTCTTTCTGGCTGTGAGCTATCTGCAGACGCTCGCATTCTTGGAGCAGGGCTGACGGAGGCGCCCGGCACGGACCACCAAATATACGTTTGAAGTTTGAGGTGGCAAGACAAGCAAGCAGCCCCAGTCTCTGTGCCTCTGTGCGAGCAGAGCCATGGGCAGATGAGGCTGAGCAACAGCTTTCCAGGCTAGCTCTTTCTGCCTGCGAGCTATCTGCAGACGTTCGCATTTTCAGAGCAGGGCTGCCGAAGGCCCCCTGCACGGACCCCCAAAGATACATTTGAATATTTAGGTGGCTGTATAAGCAAGCAGCCCCAGTCTCTGTGCCTCTGTGCGAGCAGTGCCATGGGCAGATGAGGCTGAGCAACAGCTTTCCAGGCTAGCTCTTTCTGCCTGCGAGCTATCTGCAGCCGTTCGCATTTTCGGAGCAGGGCTGTCGGAGGCGCTCGGCACGTAGAGCCTAACATACGTCTGAAGTTTGAGGTGGCAAGACAAGCAAGCAGCCCCAGTCTCTGTGCCTCAGTGCGAGCAGAGCCATGGGCAGATGAGGCTGAGCAACAGCTTTCCAGGCTAGCTCTTTTTGCCTGCGAGCTATCTGCAGCCGTTCGCATTTTCGGAGCAGCGCTGACGGAGGCGCTCGGCACGTACAGCCTAACCTACGTCTGAAGTTTGAGGTGGCAAGACAAGCAAGCAGCCCCAGTCTCTGTGCCTCTGTGCGAGCAGTGCCATGGGCAGATGAGGCTGAGCAACAGCTTTACAGGCTAGATCTTTTTGCCTGCGAGCTATCTGTAGACGTTCGCTTTTTCGGAGCAGGGTTCCCTCAGGCCTTCTGCATGCAACCCCAAATATACATTTGAAGTTTGAGGGGGCAAGACAAGCAAGGAGCCCCAGTCTCTGTGCCTCTGTGCGAGCAGTGCCATAGCCATATGAGGCTGAGCAACAGCTTTCCAGGCTAGCTCTTTCTGGCTGCGAGCTATCTGCAGACATTCGCATTTTCAGAGCAGGGCTGCCGGAGGCCCCCTGCACGGAACCCCTAAGTGACGTTTGAAGTTTGAGGTGGAAAGACAAGCAAGCAGCCCCAGTCTCTGTGCCTGTGTGCGAGCAGTGCCATGGGCAGATGAGGCTGAGCAACAGCTTTCCAGGCTAGCTCTTTCCTGCTGCGAGCTATCTGCAGACGTTCGCATTTTCAGAACAGGGCTGCTGGAGGCTTCCTGCACGGACCACCTAAGCTACGTTTGAAGTTTGAGGTTGCAAGACAAGCAAGCAGCCCCAGTCTCTGTGCCTCTGTGCGAGCAGTGCCATGGGCAGATGAGGCTGAGCAACAGCTTTGCAGGCTAGCTCTTTCTGGCTGCGAGCTATCTGCAGACATTCGCATTTTCAGAGCAGGACTGACGGAGGCGCCCGGCACAAACCACCTAAGATAGGTTTGAAGTTTGAAGCGGTAAGAGAAACAAGTAGCCCCAGTCTCTGTGCCTCTGTGCGAGCAGTGCCATGGGCAGATGAGGCTGAGCAACAGCTTTCCAGGCTAGGTCTTTCTGGCTGTGAGCTATCTGCAGACGTTCGCATTCTTGGAGCAGGGCTGACGGAGGCGCCCGGCACGGACCACCAAATATACGTTTTAAGTTTGAGGTGGCAAGACAAGCAAGCAGCCCCAGTCTCTGTGCCTCTGTGCGAGCAGAGCCATGGGCAGATGAGGCTGAGCAACAGCTTTCCAGGCTAGCTCTTTCTGCCTGCGAGCTATCTGCAGCCGTTCGCATTTTCGGAGCACCGATGACGGAGGCGCTCGGCACGTACAGCCTAACCTACGTCTGAAGTTTGAGGTGGCAAGACAAGCAAGCAGCCCCAGTCTCTGTGCCTCTGTGCGAGCAGTGCCATGGGCAGATGAGACTGAGCAACAGCTTTCAAGTTAGCTCTTTCTGCCTGCGAGCTATCTGCCGACGTTCGCATTTTCAGAGCAAGGCTGCCGAAGGCCCCCTGCACGGACCCTTAAAGTTACGTTTGAATATTGAGCTGGCTGTATAAGCAAGAAGCCCCAGTCTCTGTGCCTCTGTGCGAGCAGTGCCATGGGCAGATGAGGCTGAGCAACAGCTTTCCAGGCTAGCTCTTTCTGGCTGCGAGCTATCTGCAGACATTCGCATTTTTAGAGCAGGGCTGACGGAGGCGCCCGGCACGGACCACCTAATCTAGGTTTGAAGTTTGAAGCGGCAAGAGAAACAAGCAGCCCCAGTCTCTGTGCCTCTGTGCGAGCAGTGCCATAGCCTTATGAGGCTGAGCAACAGCTTTCCAGGCTAGATCTTTCTGGCTGCGAGCTATCTGCAGACGTTTGCATTTTCAGAGCAGGGCTGCCGGAGGCCCCCTGCACGGACCCCCTAAGAGACGTTTGAAGTTTGAGGGGGCAAGACAAGCAAGCAGCCCCAGTCTCTGTGCCTCTGTGCGAGCAGTGCCATGGGCAGATGAGGCTGAGCAACAGCTTTCCAGGCTAGCTCTTTCCTGCTGCGAGCTATCTGCAGACGTTCGCATTTTCAGAACAGGGCTGCTGGAGGCTTCCTGCACGGACCACCTAATCTAGTTTTGAAGTTTGAGGGGGCAAGACAAGCAAGAATCCCCAGTCTCTGTGCCTCTGTGCGAGCAGTGCCATGGGCAGATGAGGCTGAGCAACAGCTTTCCAGGCTAGCTCTTTCTGCCTGCGAGCTATCTGCAGCCGTTCGCATTTTCGGAGCAGGGCTGTCGGAGGCGCTCGGCACGTAGAGCCTAACCTACGTCTGAAGTTTGAGGTGGCAAGACAAGCAAGTAGCCCCAGTCTCTGTGCCTCTGTGCGAGCAGTGCCATGGGCAGATGAGGCTGAGCAACAGCTTTGCAGGCTAGCTCTTTCTGGCTGCGAGCTATCTGCAGACATTCGCATTTTCAGAGCAGGACTGACGGAGGCGCCCGGCACAAACCACCTAAGCTAGGTTTGAAGTTTGAAGGGGTAAGAGAAACAAGCAGCCCCAGTCTCTGTGCCTCTGTGCGAGCAGTGCCATAGCCATATGAGGCTGAGCAACAGCTTTCCAGGCTAGATCTTTCTGTCTGCGAGCTATCTGCAGACGTTCGCATTCTTGGAGCAGGGCTGACGGAGGCTCCCGGCACGGACCACCAAATATACGTTTGAAGTTTGAGGTGGCAAGACAAGCAAGCAGCCCCAGTCTCTGTGCCTCAGTGCGAGCAGAGCCATGGGCACATGAGGCTGAGCAACAGCTTTCCAGGCTAGCTCTTTCTGGCTGCGAGCTATCTGCAGCCGTTCGCATTTTCGGAGCATCGCTGACGGAGGCGCTCGGCACGTACAGCCTAACCTACGTCTGAAGTTTGAGGTGGCAAGACAAGCAAGCAGCCCCAGTCTCTGTGCCTCTGTGCGAGCAGTGCCATGGGCAGATGAGACTGAGCAACAGCTTTCAAGCTAAGTCTTTCTGCCTGCGAGCTATCTGCCGACGTTCGCATTTTCAGAGCAAGGCTGCCGAAGGCCCCCTGCACGGACCCCTAAAGTTACGTTTGAATATTGAGCTGGCTGTATAAGCAAGAAGCCCCAGTCTCTGTGCCTCTGTGCGAGCAGTGCCATGGGCAGATGAGGCTGAGCAACAGCTTTCCAGGCTAGCTCTTTCTGCCTGCGAACTATCTGCAGCCGTTCGCATTTTCGGAGCAGGGCTGTAGGAGCCGCTCGTCACGTAGAGCCTAACCTACGTCTGAAGTTTGAGGTGGCAAGACAAGCAAGTAGCCCCAGTCTCTGTGCCTCTGTGCGAGCAGTGCCATGGGCAGATGAGGCTGAGCAACAGCTTTCCAGGCTAGCTCTTTCTGGCTGCGAGCTATCTGCAGACATTCGCATTTTCAGAGCAGGGCTGCCGGAGGCCCCCTGCACGGAACCCCTAAGTGACGTTTGAAGTTTGAGGTGGAAAGACAAGCAAGCAGCCCCAGTCTCTGTGCCTGTGTGCGAGCAGTGCCATGGGCACATGAGGCTGACCAACAGCTTTCCAGGCTAGCTCTTTCCTGCTGCGAGCTATCTGCAGACGTTCGCATTTTCAGAACAGGGCTGCTGGAGGCTTCCTGCACGGACCACCTAAGCTAGGTTTGAAGTTTGAGGTTGCAAGACAAGCAAGCAGCCCCAGTCTCTGTGCCTCTGTGCGAGCAGTGCCATGGGCAGATGAGGCTGAGCAACAGCTTTGCAGGCTAGCTCTTTCTGGCTGCGAGCTATCTGCAGACATTCGCATTTTCAGAGCAGGACTGACTGAGGCGCCCGGCACAAACCACCTAAGCTAGGTTTGAAGTTTGAAGCGGTAAGAGAAACAAGTAGCCCCAGTCTCTGTGCCTCTGTGCGAGCAGTGCCATAGCCATATGAGGCTGAGCAACAGCTTTCCAGGCTAGGTCTTTCTGGCTGTGAGCTATCTGCAGACGTTCGCATTCTTGGAGCAGGGCTGACGGAGCCGCCCGGCACGGACCACCAAATATACGTTTGAAGTTTGAGGTGGCAAGACAAGCAAGCAGCCCCAGTCTCTGTGCCTCAGTGCGAGCAGAGCCATGGGCAGATGAGGCTGAGCAACAGCTTTCCAGGCTAGCTCTTTCTGCCTGCGAGCTATCTGCAGCCGTTCGCATTTTCGGAGCACCGATGACGGAGGCGCTCGGCACGTACAGCCTAACCTACGTCTGAAGTTTGAGGTGGCAAGACAAGCAAGCAGCCCCAGTCTCTGTGCCTCTGTGCGAGCAGTGCCATGGGCAGATGAGGCTGAGCAACAGCTTTCCAGGCTAGCTCTTTCTGTCTGCGAACTATCTGCAGCCGTTCGCATTTTCGGAGCAGGGCTGTCGGAGGCGCTCGTCACGTAGAGCCTAACCTACGTCTGAAGTTTGAGGTGGCAAGACAAGCAAGTAGCCCCAGTCTCTGTGCCTCTGTGCGAGCAGTGCCATGGGCAGATGAGGCTGAGCAACAGCTTTCCAGGCTAGCTCTTTCTGGCTGCGAGCTATCTGCAGACATTCGCATTTTTAGAGCAGGGCTGACGGAGGCGCCCGGCACGGACCACCTAATCTAGGTTTGAAGTTTGAAGCGGCAAGAGAAACAAGCAGCCCCAGTCTCTGTGCCTCTGTGCGAGCAGTGCCATAGCCTTATGAGGCTGAGCAACAGCTTTCCAGGCTAGATCTTTCTGGCTGCGAGCTATCTGCAGACGTTTGCATTTTCAGAGCAGGGCTGCCGGAGGCCCCCTGCACGGACCCCCTAAGAGACGTTTGAAGTTTGAGGGGGCAAGACAAGCAAGCAGCCCCAGTCTCTGTGCCTGTGTGCGAGCAGTGCCATGGGCAGATGAGGCTGAGCAACAGCTTTCCAGGCTAGCTCTTTCCTGCTGCGAGCTATCTGCAGACGTTCGCATTTTCAGAACAGGGCTGCTGGAGGCTTCCTGCACGGACCACCTAATCTATTTTTGAAGTTTGAGGGGGCAAGACAAGCAAGAATCCCCAGTTTCTGTGCCTCTGTGCGAGCAGTGCCAGGGGCAGATGAGACTGAGCAACAGCTTTCCAGGCTAGCTCTTTCTGCCTGCGAGCTATCTGCAGCCGTTCGCATTTTCGGAGCAGGGCTGTCGGAGGCGCTCGGCACGTAGAGCCTAACCTACGTCTGAAGTTTGAGGTGGCAAGACAAGCAAGTAGCCCCAGTCTCTGTGCCTCTGTGCGAGCAGTGCCATGGGCAGATGAGGCTGAGCAACAGCTTTGCAGGCTAGCTCTTTCTGGCTGCGAGCTATTTGCAGACATTCGCATTTTCAGAGCAGGACTGACGGAGGCGCCCGGCACAAACCACCTAAGCTAGGTTTGAAGTTTGAAGGGGTAAGAGAAACAAGCAGCCCCAGCCTCTGTGCCTCTGTGCGAGCAGTGCCATAGCCATATGAGGCTGAGCAACAGCTTTCCAGGCTAGATCTTTCTGGCTGCGAGCTATCTGCAGACGTTCGCATTCTTGGAGCAGGGCTGACGGAAGCGCCCGGCACGGACCACCAAATATACGTTTGAAGTTTGAGGTGGCAAGACAAGCAAGCAGCCCCAGTCTCTGTGCCTCAGTGCGAGCAGAGCCATGGGCACATGAGGCTGAGCAACAGCTTTCCAGGCTAGCTCTTTCTGCCTGCGAGCTATCTGCAGCCGTTCGCATTTTCGGAGCATCGCTGACGGAGGCGCTCGGCACGTACAGCCTAACCTACGTCTGAAGTTTGAGGTGGCAAGACAAGCAAGCAGCCCCAGTCTCTGTGCCTCTGTGCGAGCAGTGCCATGGGCAGAAGAGACTGAGCAACAGCTTTCCAGGCTAGCTCTTTCTGGCTGCGAGCTATCTGCAGACGTTTGCATTTTCAGAGCAAGGCTGCCGAAGCCCCCCTGCACGGACCCCCAAAGATACATTTGAATATTGAGGTGGCTGTATAAGCAAGCAGCCCCAGTCTCTGTGCCTCTGTGCGAGCAGTGCCATGGGCAGATGAGGCTGAGCAACAGCTTTCCAGGCTAGCTCTTTCTGCCTGCGAGCTATCTGCAGACGTTCGCATTTTCAGAGCAGGGCTGCCGGAGGCGCCCGGCTCGGAACACCTAAGCTACGTTTGAAGTTCGAGGGTGCAAGACAAGCAAGCAGCACCAGTCTCTGTGCCTCTGTGCGAGCAGTGCCATGAGTAGATGAGGCTGAGCAACAGCTTTCGTGGCTAGCAATTTCTGGCTGTGAGCTATCTGCAGACGTTCGCATTCTTGGAGCAGGGCTGACGGAGGCGCTCGGCACGGACAGCCTAACATATGTGTGAAGTTTGAGGTGGCAAGACAAGCAAGCAGCCCCAGTCTCTGTGCCTCTGTGCGAGCAGTGCCATGGGCAGATGAGGCTGAGCAACAGCTTTCCAGGCTAGGACTTTCTGGCTGCGAGCTATCTGCAGACATTCGCATTTTCAGAACAGGGCTGAGGGAGGCGCCCGGCACGGACCACGTAAGCTAGGTTTGAAGTTTGAATAGGCAAGAGAAACAAGCAGCCCCAGTCTCTGTGCCTCTGTGCGAGCAGTGCCATGGGCAGATGAGGCTGAGCAACAGCTTTCCTAGCTAGCTCTTTCTGGCTGTGAGCTATCTGCAGCCGTTCGCATTTTCGGAGCAGCGCTGTCGGAGGCGCTCTGCACGTACAGCCTAACCTACGTCTGAAGTTTGAGGAGGCAAGACAAGCAAGCAGCCCCAGTCTCTGTGCCTCTGTGCGAGCAGTGCCATGGGCAGATGAGGCTGAGCAACAGCTTTCCAGGCTAGCTCTTTCTGGCTGCGAGCTATCTGCAGACGTTCGCATTTTCAGAGCAAGACTGCCGGAGGCTCCCTGCACGGAACCCCTAAGCGACGTTTGAAGTTTGAGGTGGAAAGACAAGCAAGCAACCCCAGTCTCTGTGCCTCTGTGCGAGCAGTGCCATGGGCAGATGAGGCTGAGCAACCCTTTTACAGGCTAGATCATTTTGCCTGCGAGCTATCTGCAGACGTTCGCGTTTTCGGAGCAGGGTTCCCTCAGGCCCTCTGCATGGAACCCCAAATATACATTTGAAGTTTGAGGGGGCAAGACAAGCAAGCAACCCCAGTCTCTGTGCCTCTGTGCGAGCAGTGCCTTGGGAGATGAGGCTGAGCAACAGCTTTCCAGGCTAGCTTCTTCCTGCTGCGAGCTATCTGCAGACGTTCGCATTTTCAGAGCAGGGCTACCTTCAGGCACCCGGCACGGACCACCTAAGCTGCATTTGAAGTTTGGGGGGCAAGGGAAGCAAGCAGCCCCAGTCTCTGTGACTCTGTGCGAGCAGTGCCATGGGCAGATGAGGCTGAGCAACAGCTTTCCAGGCTAGCTCTTTCTGGCTTCGAGCTATCTGCAGACGTTCGCATTTTCAGAGCAAGGCTGCCGGAGGCCCCCTGCACGGACCCCCAAAGTTACATTTGAATATTGAGGTGGCAGTATAAGCAAGCAGCCCCAGTCTCTGTGCCTCTGTGCGAGCAGTGCCATGGGCAGATGAGGCTGAGCAACAGCTTTCCAGGCTAGCTCTTTCTGGCTGCGAGCTATCTGCAGACGTTAGCATTTTCAGAGCAAGGCTGCCGGAGGCCCCCTGCACGGACCCCCTAAGCGACGTTTGAGGTTTGAGGTGGCAAGACAAGCAAGCAGCCCCAGTCTCTGTGCCTCTGTGCGAGCAGTGCTATAGCCATATGAGGCTGAGCAACAGCTTTCCAGGCTAGATCTTTCTGGCTGCGAGCTATCTGCAGACGTTTGCATTTTCAGAGTAAGGCTGCCGTAGGCCAACTGCATGGACCCCCTAAGAGACGTTTGAAGTTTGAGGTGGCAAGACAAGCAAGCAGCCCCAGTCTCTGTGCCTCTGTGCGAGCAGTGCCATGGGCAGATGAGGCTGAGCAACAGTTTTACAGGCTAGATCATTTTGCCTGCGAGCTATCTGCAGACGTTCGCGTTTTCGGAGCAGCGCTGTCGGAGGCGCTCGGCACGTACTTTTTAACCTACTTCTGAAGTTTGAGGTGGCAAGACAAGCAAGCAGCCCCAGTCTCTGTGCCTCTGTGCGAGCAGTGCCATGGGCAGATGAGGCTGAGCAACAGCTTTCCAGGCTAGGTCTTTCTGGCTTTGAGCTATCTGCAGACATTCGCATTTTCAGAGCAAGGCTGCCGGAGGCCCCCTGCACGGACCCCCAAAGTTACATTTGAATATTGAGGTGGCAGTATAAGCAAGCAGCCCCATTCTCTGTGCCTCTGTGCGAGCAGTGCCATGGGCAGAAGAGGCTGAGCAACAGCTTTCCAGGCTAGCTCTTTCTGCCTGCGAGCTATCTGCAGCCGTTCGCATTTTCGGAGCAGGGCTGTCGGAGGCGCTCGACACGTAGAGCCTAACCTACGTCTGAAGTTCGAGGTGGCAAGACAAGCAAGCAGCCCCAGTCTCTGTGCCTCTGTGCGAGCAGTGCCATGGGCAGATGAGGCTGAGCAACAGCTTTGCAGGCTAGATCATTTTGCCTGCGAGCTATCTGCAGACATTCGCATTTTCAGAGCAGGGTTCCCTCAGGCCCTCTGCATGGAACCCCAAATATACATTTGAAGTTTGAGGGGGCAAGACAAGCAAGCAGCCCCAGTCTCTGTGCCTCAGTGCGAGCAGTGCCATGGGCAGATGAGACTGAGCAACAGCTTTCAAGGCTAGCTCTTTCTGCCTGCGAGCTATCTGCAGCCGTTCGCATTTTCAGAGCAAGGCTGCCGAAGGCCACCTGCACGGACCCCTATGTTACGTTTGAATATTGAAGTGGCTGTATAAGCAAGAAGCCCCAGTCTCTGTGCCTCTGTGCGAGCAGTGCCATGGGCAGATGAGGCTGAGCAACAGCTTTCCAGGCTAGCTCTTTCTGGCTGCGAGCTATCTGCAGACATTCGCATTTTTAGAGCAGGGCTGACGGAGGCGCCCGGCACGGACCACCTAAGGTAGGTTTGAAGTTTGAAGGGGCAAGAGAAACAAGCAGCCCCAGTCTCTGTGCCTCTGTGCGAGCAGTGCCATAGCCATATGAGGCTGAGCAACAGCTTTCCAGGCTAGATCTTTCTGGCTGCGAGCTATCTGCAGACGTTTGCATTTTCAGAGCAGGGCTGCCGGAGGCCCCCTGCACGGACCCCCTAAGAGACGTTTGAAGTTTGAGGGGGCAAGACAAGCAAGCAGCCCCAGTCTCTGTGCCTCTGTACGAGCAGTGCCATGGGCAGATGAGGCTGAGCAACAGCTTTCCAGGCTAGCTCTTTCTGGCTGCGAGCTATCTGCAGACGTTCGCATTTTCAGAGCAGGGCTGACGGAGGCCCCCTGCACGGAACCCCTAAGCTAGGTTTGAAGTTTGAGGTTGCAAGACAAGCAAGCAGCCCCAGTCTCTGTGCCTCTGTGCGAGCAGTGCCATGGGCAGATGAGGCTGAGCAACAGCTTTGCAGGCTAGCTCTTTCTGGCTGCGAGCTATCTGCAGACATTCGCATTTTCAGAGCAGGACTGACGGAGGCGCCCGTCACAAACCACCTAAGCTAGGTTTGAAGTTTGAAGGGGTAAGAGAAACAAGCAGCCCCAGTCTCTGTGCCTCTGTGCGAGCAGTGCCATAGCCATATGAGGCTGAGCAACAGCTTTCCAGGCTAGGTATTTCTGGCTGTGAGCTATCTGCAGACGTTTGCATTCTTGGAGCAGGGCTGACGGAGGCGCCCGGCACGGACCACCAAACATACTTTTGAAGTTTTAGGTGGCAAGACAAGCAAGCAGCCCCAGTCTCTGTGCCTCTGTGCGAGCAGTGCCATGGGCAGATGAGGCTGAGCAACAGCTTTCCAGGCTAGCTCTTTCTGCCTGCGAGCTATCTGCAGCCGTTCGCATTTTCGGAGCAGGGCTGTCGGAGGCGCTCGTCACGTAGAGCCTAACCTACGTCTGAAGTTTGAGGTGGCAAGACAAGCAAGTAGCCCCAGTCTCTGTGCCTCTGTGCGAGCAGTGCCATGGGCAGATGAGGCTGAGCAACAGCTTTCCAGGCTAGCTCTTTCTGGCTGCGAGCTATCTGCAGACATTCGCATTTTTAGAGCAGGGCTGACGGAGGCGCCCGGCACGGACCACCTAATCTAGGTTTGAAGTTTGAAGCGGCAAGAGAAACAAGCAGCCCCAGTCTCTGTGCCTCTGTGCGAGCAGTGCCATAGTCTTATGAGGCTGAGCAACAGCTTTCCAGGCTAGATCTTTCTGGCTGCGAGCTATCTGCAGACGTTTGCATTTTCAGAGCAGGGCTGCCGGAGGCCCCCTGCACGGACCCCCTAAGAGACGTTTGAAGTTTGAGGGGGCAAGACAAGCAAGCAGCCCCAGTCTCTGTGCCTGTGTGCGAGCAGTGCCATGGGCAGATGAGGCTGAGCAACAGCTTTCCAGGCTAGCTCTTTCCTGCTGCGAGCTATCTGCAGACGTTCGCATTTTCAGAACAGGGCTGCTGGAGGCTTCCTGCACGGACCACCTAATCTAGTTTTGAAGTTTGAGGGGGCAAGACAAGCAAGAATCCCCAGTCTCTGTGCCTCTGTGCGAGCAGTGCCAGGGGCAGATGAGACTGAGCAACAGCTTTCCAGGCTAGCTCTTTCTGCCTGCGAGCTATCTGCAGCCGTTCGCATTTTCGGAGCAGGGCTGTCGGAGGCGCTCGGCACGTAGAGCCTAACCTA
This sequence comes from Opisthocomus hoazin, assembly GCF_030867145.1. Taxonomy (NCBI): domain Eukaryota; kingdom Metazoa; phylum Chordata; class Aves; order Opisthocomiformes; family Opisthocomidae; genus Opisthocomus; species Opisthocomus hoazin. The sequence goes on along the minus strand of NC_134430.1, from coordinate 18,670,636 downwards.
CGTCTGAAGTTTGAGGTGGCAAGACAAGCAAGTAGCCCCAGTCTCTGTGCCTCTGTGCGAGCAGTGCCATGGGCAGATGAGGCTGAGCAACATCTTTGCAGGCTAGCTCTTTCTGGCTGCGAGCTATCTGCAGACATTCGCATTTTCAGAGCAGGACTGACGGAGGCGCCCGGCACAAACCACCTAAGCTAGGTTTGAAGTTTGAAGGGGTAAGAGAAACAAGCAGCCCCAGCCTCTGTGCCTCTGTGCGAGCAGTGCCATAGCCATATGAGGCTGAGCAACAGCTTTCCAGGCTAGATATTTCTGGCTGCGAGCTATCTGCAGACGTTCGCATTCTTGGAGCAGGGCTGACGGAGGCGCCCGGCACGGACCACCAAATATACGTTTGAAGTTTGAGGTGGCAAGACAAGCAAGCAGCCCCAGTCTCTGTGCCTCTGTGCGAGCAGTGCCATGGGCACATGAGGCTGAGCAACAGCTTTCCAGGCTAGCTCTTTCTGCCTGCGAGCTATCTGCAGCCGTTCGCATTTTCGGAGCATCGCTGACGGAGGCGCTCGGCACGTACAGCCTAACCTACGTCTGAAGTTTGAGGTGGCAAGACAAGCAAGCAGCCCCAGTCTCTGTGCCTCTGTGCGAGCAGTGCCATGGGCAGATGAGGCTGAGCAACAGCTTTCCAGGCTAGCTCTTTCTGCCTGCGAGCTATCTGCAGACGTTCGCATTTTCAAAGCAGGGCTGCCGGAGGCGCCCGGCTCGGAACACCTAAGCTACGTTTGAAGTTCGAGGGTGCAAGACAAGCAAGCAGCCTCAGTCTCTGTGCCTCTGTGCGAGCAGTGCCATGAGTAGATGAGGCTGAGCAACAGCTTTCGTGGCTAGCAATTTCTGGCTGTGAGCTATCTGCAGACGTTCGCATTCTTGGAGCAGGGCTGACGGAGGCGCTCGGCACGGACAGCCTAACATATGTCTGAAGTTTGAGGTGGCAAGACAAGCAAGCAGCCCCAGTCTCTGTGCCTCTGTGCGAGCAGTGCCATGGGCAGATGAGGCTGAGCAACAGCTTTCCAGGCTAGGACTTTCTGGCTGCGAGCTATCTGCAGACATTCGCATTTTCAGAACAGGGCTGAGGGAGGCGCCCGGCACGGACCACGTAAGCTAGGTTTGAAGTTTGAATAGGCAAGAGAAACAAGCAGCCCCAGTCTCTGTGCCTCTGTGCGAGCAGTGCCATGGGCAGATGAGGCTGAGCAACAGCTTTCCTAGCTAGCTCTTTCTGGCTGTGAGCTATCTGCAGCCGTTCGCATTTTCAGAGCAGCGCTGTCGGAGGCGCTCTGCACGTACAGCCTAACCTACGTCTGAAGTTTGAGGAGGCAAGACAAGCAAGCAGCCCCAGTCTCTGTGCCTCTGTGCGAGCAGTGCCATGGGCAGATGAGGCTGAGCAACAGCTTTCCAGGCTAGCTCTTTCTGGCTGCGAGCTATCTGCAGACGTTCGCATTTTCAGAGCAAGACTGCCGGAGGCTCCCTGCACGGAACCCCTAAGCGACGTTTGAAGTTTGAGGTGGAAAGACAAGCAAGCAACCCCAGTCTCTGTGCCTCTGTGCGAGCAGTGCCATGGGCAGATGAGGCTGAGCAACCCTTTTACAGGCTAGATCATTTTGCCTGCGAGCTATCTGCAGACGTTCGCGTTTTCGGAGCAGGGTTCCCTCAGGCCCTCTGCATGGAACCCCAAATATACATTTGAAGTTTGAGGGGGCAAGACAAGCAAGCAACCCCAGTCTCTGTGCCTCTGTGCGAGCAGTGCCTTGGGAGATGAGGCTGAGCAACAGCTTTCCAGGCTAGCTTCTTCCTGCTGCGAGCTATCTGCAGACGTTCGCATTTTCAGAGCAGGGCTACCTTCAGGCACCCGGCACGGACCACCTAAGCTGCATTTGAAGTTTGGGGGGCAAGGGAAGCAAGCAGCCCCAGTCTCTGTGACTCTGTGCGAGCAGTGCCATGGGCAGATGAGGCTGAGCAACAGCTTTCCAGGCTAGCTCTTTCTGCCTGCGAGCTATCTGCAGCCGTTCGCATTTTCGGAGCAGGGCTGTCGGAGGCGCTCGGCACGTAGAGCCTAACCTACGTCTGAAGTTCGAGGTGGCAAGACAAGCAAGCAGCCCCAGTCTCTGTGCCTCTGTGCGAGCAGTGCCATGGGCAGATGAGGCTGAGCAACATCTTTGCAGGCTAGATCATTATGCCTGCGAGCTATCTGCAGACATTCGCATTTTCAGAGCAGGACTGACGGAGGCGCCCGGCACAAATTACCTAAGCTAGGTTTGAAGTTTGAAGGGGTAAGAGAAACAAGCAGCCCCAGTCTCTGTGCCTCAGTGCGAGCAGTGCCATAGCCATATGAGGCTGAGCAACAGCTTTCCAGGCTAGGTCTTTCTGGCTGTGAGCTATCTGCAGACGTTCGCATTCTTGGAGCAGGGCTGACGGAGTCTCCCGGCACGGACCACCAAATATACGTTTGAAGTTTGAGGTGGCAAGACAAGCAAGCAGCCCCAGTCTCTGTGCCTCTGTGCGAGCAGTGCCATGGGCAGATGAGGCTGAGCAACAGCTTTCCAGGCTAGGTCTTTCTGGCTGCGAACTATCTGCAGACGTTCGCATTTTCAGAGCAGGGCTGCCGGGGGCCCCCTGCACGGAACCCCTAAGCGACGTTTGAGGTGGAAAGACAAGCAAGCAGCCCCAGTCTCTGTGCCTCTGTGCGAGCAGTGCCATGGGCAGATGAGGATGAGCAACAGTTTTACAGGCTAGATCATTTTGCCTGCGAGCTATCTGCAGACATTCGCGTTTTCGGAGCAGGGTTCCCTCAGGCCCTCTGCATGGAACCCCAAATATACATTTGAAGTTTGAGGGGGCAAGACAAGCAAGCAGCCCCAGTCTCTGTGCCTCTGTGCGAGCAGTGCCATGGGCAGATGAGGCTGAGCAACAGCTTTCCAGGCTAGCTCTTTCTGCCTGCGAGCTATCTGCAGACGTTCGCATTCTTGGAGCAGGGCTGACGGAGGCGCCCGGCACGGACCACCAAATATACGTTTGAAGTTTGAGGTGGCAAGACAAGCAAGCAGCCCCAGTCTCTGTGCCTCAGTGCGAGCAGTGCCATGGGCAGATGAGACTGAGCAACAGCTTTCAAGGCTAGCTCTTTCTGCCTGCGAGCTATCTGCAGCCGTTCGCATTTTCAGAGCAAGGCTGCCGAAGGCCACCTGCACGGACCCCTATGTTACGTTTGAATATTGAAGTGGCTGTATAAGCAAGAAGCCCCAGTCTCTGTGCCTCTGTGCGAGCAGTGCCATGGGCAGATGAGGCTGAGCAACAGCTTTCCAGGCTAGCTCTTTCTGGCTGCGAGCTATCTGCAGACATTCGCATTTTTAGAGCAGGGCTGACGGAGGCGCCCGGCACGGACCACCTAAGGTAGGTTTGAAGTTTGAAGGGGCAAGAGAAACAGGCAGCCCCAGTCTCTGTGCCTCTGTGCGAGCAGTGCCATAGCCATATGAGGCTGAGCAACAGCTTTCCAGGCTAGATCTTTCTGGCTGCGAGCTATCTGCAGACGTTTGCATTTTCAGAGCAGGGCTGCCGGAGGCCCCCTGCACGGACCCCCTAAGAGACGTTTGAAGTTTGAGGGGGCAAGACAAGCAAGCAGCCCCAGTCTCTGTGCCTCTGTACGAGCAGTGCCATGGGCAGATGAGGCTGAGCAACAGCTTTCCAGGCTAGCTCTTTCCTGCTGCGAGCTATCTGCAGACGTTCGCATTTTCAGAGCAGGGCTGACGGAGGCCCCCTGCACGGAACCCCTAAGCTAGGTTTGAAGTTTGAGGTTGCAAGACAAGCAAGCAGCCCCAGTCTCTGTGCCTCTGTGCGAGCAGTGCCATGGGCAGATGAGGCTGAGCAACAGCTTTGCAGGCTAGCTCTTTCTGGCTGCGAGCTATCTGCAGACATTCGCATTTTCAGAGCAGGACTGACGGAGGCGCCCGGCACAAACCACCTAAGCTAGGTTTGAAGTTTGAAGGGGTAAGAGAAACAAGCAGCCCCAGTCTCTGTGCCTCTGTGCGAGCAGTGCCATAGCCATATGAGGCTGAGCAACAGCTTTCCAGGCTAGGTATTTCTGGCTGTGAGCTATCTGCAGACGTTCGCATTCTTGGAGCAGGGCTGACGGAGGCGCCCGGCACGGACCACCAAACATACTTTTGAAGTTTTAGGTGGCAAGACAAGCAAGCAGCCCCAGTCTCTGTGCCTCTGTGCGAGCAGTGCCATGGGCAGAAGAGACTGAGCAACAGCTTTCCAGGCTAGCTCTTTCTGCCTGCGAGCTATCTGCAGACGTTCGCATTTTCAGAGCAAGGCTGCCGAAGGCCCCCTGCACGGACCCCCAAAGTTACATTTGAATATTGAGGTGGCTGTATAAGCAAGCAGCCCCAGTCTCTGTGCCTCTGTGCGAGCAGTGCCATGGGCAGATGAGGCTGAGCAACAGCTTTCCAGGCTAGCTCTTTCTGCCTGCGAGCTATCTGCAGCCGTTCGCATTTTCGGAGCAGGGCTGTCGGAGGCGCTCGGCACGTAGAGCCTAACCTACGTCTGAAGTTTGAGGTGGCAAGACAAGCAAGCAGCCCCAGTCTCTGTGCCTCAGTGCGAGCAGAGCCATGGGCAGATGAGGCTGAGCAACAGCTTTCCAGGCTAGCTCTTTCTGCCTGCGAGCTATCTGCAGCCGTTCGCATTTTCGGAGCAGCGCTGACGGAGGCGCTCGGCACGTACAGCCTAACCTACGTCTGAAGTTTGAGGTGGCAAGACAAGCAAGCAGCCCCAGTCTCTGTGCCTCTGTGCGAGCAGTGCCATGGGCAGATGAGGCTGACCAACAGCTTTACAGGCTAGATCTTTTTGCCTGCGAGCTATCTGTAGACGTTCGCTTTTTCGGAGCAGGGTTCCCTCAGGCCTTCTGCATGGAACCCCAAATATACATTTGAAGTTTGAGGAGGCAAGACAAGCAAGCAGCCCCAGTCTCTGTGCCTCTGTGCGAGCAGTGCCATAGCCATATGAGGCTGAGCAACAGCTTTCCAGGCTAGCTCTTTCTGGCTGCGAGCTATCTGCAGACGTTCGCATTTTCGGAGCTGGGCTGCTGGAGGCGCCCTACACGGACACCAAAATAAACGTTTGAATTTTGAGGTGGCAAGACAAGCAAGCAGCCCCAGTCTCTGTGCCTCTGTGCGAGCAGTGCCATGGGCAGATGAGGCTGAGCAACAGCTTTCCAGGCTAGCTCTTTCCTGCTGCGAGCTATCTGCAGACGTTCGCATTTTCAGAACAGGGCTGCTGGAGGCTTCCTGCACGGACCACCTAAGCTACGTTTGAAGTTTGAGGTTGCAAGACAAGCAAGCAGCCCCAGTCTCTGTGCCTCTGTGCGAGCAGTGCCATGGGCAGATGAGGCTGAGCAACAGCTTTGCAGGCTAGCTCTTTCTGGCTGCGAGCTATCTGCAGACATTCGCATTTTCAGAGCAGGACTGACGGAGGCGCCCGGCACAAACCACCTAAGCTAGGTTTGAAGTTTGAAGCGGTAAGAGAAACAAGTGATTCGAAGATCCGGTAAGAAAAACCTAACAGTACAATGTATACTGTTAAGCAGGTATTCTTTATTGCGGCGCCGGGCACACGGGGGATTTCTCCTCCAAACGTGCGCGCCAGACACCCTGTTGCTTCAGGTTAAATACAATCACACAGGTAATTATTCATTATATTTCTAGGAACTAATTAGCATATGTAAATATCTTTCACGCATGTCTGCTAGTATCTTTGGGTGGTCTTCGGGGGTCCCAAGATGAAGGCCCATCCTCTTCATCACGCTGTTCACTGATTGACATTTGTTTTCTGCGCAAACTCAGTTCTAGCATTACGTATATCATGTCCTTCAGGTTGTTTTGCTCCAGTCTTGTTGCTCTCTTGGTGCCTCCTTATCTCTGTAGCTTAGCGCATTTGCCCTCCCAAGGCTGAGCTGTCTGGAGTAGAGTTATTTAGGAGTCTCTTTTATCCCACAATTATCCCAATTATTTGCTGAAAATCAAGACCACTTTTGTTTCACTTAATTATTTTGTCTAACGACTAAGTGATAGCTTGTGCCCATGTCCTTCCACTACATTCCTTAATGAGAAAACAGGGATTAGTGTAACAGTTATATTGTTAGATCACTATGCATGCAGAAATACAAGTTACAATACTAAAGACTACTAAAAACTAGAGAATATTAAGGCCTTTTTGTTGTAGTTTCACATTTCTTACAATCCTCTCTATCATTCCCCCCTTTTCTTTTAAGACTTTTGCTTCTTTTAGATCAAAAAGTCTTAGTAATCATCAGATCAGTCCATTCTTACATTGCCAGCATAATTGATTACAGCACTTGCAGCACTGAATCATTATGCAGGCCAAAACACATACACCTACTATCACAAGAGCTAGGAAAAATAGGTTCTTTAACCAGGATAAATTTGGTAGCCATGAGGTGAGTTTATTCCACATTTCCTCAAATCCGTAGGAAGTATCATCTTTAACTACTTCGTGTAATATTCTGGTTTGTTTCCAAATTTCCTCTAGATCCGTCGAGACTCTACCACTTTGGTCTATATACACACAGCAGCTTGTGTTTATGACTGTGCAGACACCACCCTGTGAGGCTAGTAGTAAATCAAGGGCCATTCTGTTTTGGATCACTACCTTTGATAGGCTTGATACTTCAGTTTGCAGGGCACTTATGGCATCTGTGGTTCTATTTTCGAGGTTTTCTATCACTGCTGATATGTTTACGATGGCTTTTTCTAATTCACTTACTCCAAGCCATGGAAGGAACCATCTAACAAAGCTGTGAAAGCTAGTAGGCCTTTCTACGATGGGATTGGGAGTATTTGGGGTCCTTTTAATTCGCCTAAAGAAAGTCTTGATCCATCCCTCCTGTTGATGTATTTTGTCAGTAATTGTAATATTGGGGATTACAGCTCCCAGAGTGCATACCCCTTTCCACCCAAAAGGTAGAACCTTCCAAGCTCGATTTCCGCACAGCCAGTACCATCCTGTTTTCTCAGGACTTTTAGGCACCGGCCACCCAACGTCAGGTTTAGTATTAGTTGCCTTAAAGCCCGCTAGTAAATCTTCGTCCCAACTTCCCTCCCCAAACAAATCTTTATATCTGCTACACCCTGTTGTTTTCCCCACATCTATGGTAGTATTACTCTTGCAGAATGGGGTGTTGATCTCTCCCTGTATGTGGCATCGTTGTATGCAGGTATAATTGTACCATGTTTTGGGTTCCTCTATTTGAATTTCTTGTTGGGTGCTCATGTTACCCGATTCCCATTTTTGGTCTACCTTTAAATGTAAGCTGCCGGGGATGGGTATCCCTATGAGGGTTCCCCTGCTCTCTCCTGAAGTTGGCATTTGAGTACAAATCCAACAATCATTTTTGTGTAGTATCTGAGTGATGTTCTGGACTAGGGTTAGATGCAAATTCCTGTCCCATTGTATTGTCCAAATAGCTGGACTCATGGCTACCATCATTACCCACGGAGTTAGATCCATCATGGTCGTCTTGTTATTTTTATCTTGAGAGGTGACTGTTGTTCTACAGTCCAGGGAACAGAGGCTTTCTTGACCCTTGAATAATGAATCCAAGCTGGTTGTTCTCGGATTTTGATTGCAGTAAAAGTGGTTAGCAGCACTTGATAAGGTCCGTTCCACTTCTCTCCAAGAGGATCACCTGAAAGAGTCTTAACAAAAACCCAATCTCCAGGTTTAATCAAGTGTATTGGTTGGTCTAGGCCCCTACCCCGTGCTTCTAGAACTAATTTCTGAACATTATTTATCTGCTTTCCCAAAGCTATCAGATATTCTTGTAAGTATCCCTCCCCAATTTGCACCATATTCTCCCCTTGATATGACAATTGATAAGGCCTTCCAAACAAAATTTCAAATGGACTAATGCCCTCTTTGCTCCTGGGTTTTACTCTGATTCTCAGTAAAGCTAAGGGTAGAGCTTTGTCCCAAGACAAATTTGCCTCCTGACCGATTTTTGCCAGTTGTTGTTTGATCAAATGATTCATTTTTTCTACTTGGCCACTTGCCTGTGGTCTGTAGGGGGTGTGTAGCTGCCAATCAATACCCAAAATTTTACTGATGTGTTGTACTATTCGTGCACAAAAATGTGACCCTCTATCTGAGGATATGATTGCTGGTACCCCAAACCGTGGTATGATTTCATTTAACAGAATTCGTACCACTTCCCGAGCCTTATTTGTTCTACAGGGAAATGCTTCAGGCCATCCGGAAAACGTGTCTGTTATAACCAATAAGTATCTATACCCCCCTTTTCTTGGAAGTTCTGAAAAATCTATTTGCCAATGTTGTCCTGGTATGTTCCCCTTTCCAATTTTCCCCAAGTGTACTTTGCATGTTGTATTTGGATTATTTCTCAGACAAATTTCACACATTTGTGTTGCTTGTTTTACAGTAGTGTACAGGTTTCTGCCTACTATTCTCTTGTTCAGATCTTTATATAGTGCATCTGCTCCCCAGTGAGTTTTGTTGTGTTCTTTTCTGACTATTTCCCATAATAGATTTGAAGGTATAACTGTACGATTATCTGGTGTTAAATACATCTTACCTTGTTCACTTGCTCCCAAATCTTTTACTAATTTCATATCTTCTTTTGAATATTTAAATTCCATTTCTGTATCTACGAGTTTACCATCTGGTACCAGTGCCAAGGTTTTTACAAAACTTCTTTCTGCTGCCCTTTTGGCCTCTTGATCTGCTAGTTTATTTCCCAGTTCCTGTTCAGTGTTACCTTTTTGATGTCCTCTGCAATGCATTATTGCCACTTGTTCTGGTAGATTTATAGCGTCCAAAAGCTGTAAGATTTCTTTTGCATGTTTGATCTGTTTACCTTGAGCTGTGAGCAGTCCTCGTTCTTTCCACAATGCTCCATGAGCATGGACGACCCCGAAGGCGTATTTGGAGTCTGTCCAAATATTTATTTTCTTTCCTTTCGCCAATTCTAAGGCTCTGGTTAAAGCGATTATCTCTGCCTTTTGAGCAGACGTACCTGCAGGTAAAGGTTCTGCCTCGATTACCTTGTGTGCGGTGGTTACTGCATACCCTGCTTTACGAGCTCCGTCTTTTATGAAGCTGCTGCCATCGGTGAACCAGGAGTCCTCTGCGCTTTCCAGCGGTTCCTCCTTTAAATCAGGTCTGCTGGAATAGACTGTTTCAATAGTCTCCAAGCAGTCGTGCGTTAGGGGTTCCATAGTGGCGGAATCTTTACTAAGAAAAGATGCTGGATTTACAATGTTAGCTGTCACAATATTAACATCATCTTGTTCCACCAAAATAGCCTGGTACTTTAGGAATCGGGATGGTGAGAGCCAATGGCCCCCTTTTTGTTCCAATACTGCAGAAACTGTGTGTGAGACTATGACTGTCATTTTCTGGCCCATAGTGAACTTACGAGCTTCTTGAATGTTAAGGACAACTGCTGCCACAGCTCGCAGACACCCAGGCCATCCTTTGCTTACCTCATCCAATTGTTTGGAGAAATATGCCACTGCTCTCTTGTGCGGCCCCAGCTGTTGAGCGAGCACTCCCAGGGCAATGCCTTGTCTCTCGTGAGAAAATAGCCAAAAGGGTTTTAGAACATTTGGAAGTCCAAGAGCCGGGGCTCTCATAAGTTCCTTTTTAACTGTTCAAAAGCCCTTTTTGCATCTCCGGTCCAAATTAGGTATCTGGCATTATTTTTCAACAGTTCATACAAGGGCTTTACCATTAGTCCATAATTATATATCCATAGTCTACACCATCCTGTCATTCCTAAAAAGGTTCTTAATTCTTTTACCGTTTGTGGTTCTGGAGTCCGGCAGATTGCTTCTTTTCTCTCTCTTCCCAGTTCTCGTTGTCCTCTTGAGATTTTGAGTCCGAGGTAAGTCACTTGTTGTTGAATCATCTGAGCTTTCTGTTGAGAAACTCGATAGCCATTAAGTCCCAGAAAATTAAGAAGACTCACTGTCCATTTTCTGCAATCCCCCTCTGTTTCTGCAGCGATGAGGAGATCATCGACATATTGTAACAAAGTCCCCTTTTGTGTCGGAGGATTCCACTTTTCGAGATCCCGAGCTAGCTGATTTCCAAAGATGGTAGGGCTATTTTTGAAACCTTGGGGTAACACTGTCCAGGTTAACTGGGTTTTTCGTCCAGAATCTGGATTTTCCCATTCAAAAGCGAATAGGTTCTGACTGTTTGAGGCCAGAGGTAAACAGAAAAAGGCATCTTTTAAATCCAGTACAGTAAACCATCCCTGGCTATCTTCCAGTTTATTCAACAAGGTATAGGGATTAGCTACTACTGGGTAGAGATCTTCCACGATTTTATTAATTGCCCTCAAATCTTGTACTAACCTGTAACTTTTCCCATCCGACTTTTTCACTGGCAAAATGGGGGTGTTGTATTCAGATTCACATTCTATTAACAATCCAAAATTTATAAAACTATCAATTATTTTCTTAATTCCTCTTCGGTCCTCTAGCTTAAGGGGGTATTGTTTGATCTTAACTGGTCGAGCTCCAGGCTTCAATTTTATCTCTATTGGGTCTGCATTTTTGGCTCTGCCTGGAGTTCCCGAAGCCCATACACCTGGATACACTTGGTCCAGTATATCCTGAGGTATTTCTCCTTTTTCTATAATTTGAATCAATGCCAGGCTCAGAATTTCGGTTAATTTAGTATCCTCAATTTTAAATTTTATTTGTCCCTTTCTGAAAATTATTGTGGCATTCAGTTGCTCCAATAGGTCTCGTCCTAGAAGGGACTTAGGGGCCCCAGGCAGGTACAAAAATCTGTGTATTCCAATGTGTTTACCTAATTTGTACTTTAATGGTTTTAGAAAATATGCCTTTTCCGATTGGCCTGTAGCACCCACAACGGTTATAAAATCCTTATCCAAAGGCATCAGTTGTTGATTTAAAACAGAAAACGACGCACCAGTGTCTACCAAAAATTCCACATTCTGTTTCCCTAGCTTTATGTTAACCAGTGGATCCGCTAGGGTGGATTCCCCAGGTCCCCGTCATTCAGTATCCTGTAGGTCAGCAACTATTCTGGGGCAGGGTGCCTTTTTCTTCTGTGGACATTCCCTCTGCCAATGTCCAAATCCTTTACAACGAGCACACTGATTGCTTTTTAGTCTCCTTTGATCGTAATTCCTCTTACTGTTCTCATCCCTGTTACGATACACTCGCCACGCCTCTTCCACTAGTTTCTCTAAATTCCTTACATCTGGTTCTTTAAGTCTCTGCAGCTTCTTTCTAATATCGTTAGCAGCCTGTCCTATAAATAGAGATATTAGCTGCTGTCTAGCTGCATCTGATGCTGGATCCATGGTAGTGTATTTCCGCACTGCGGTTCGTAATTTATCTAAGAATTCTGTCGGAGTTTCTGTCGGACCTTGTTTTACTTCATACAAGGCTGACCAGTTTACTGCTTTCGGGATCCCGTGTTCCAGCCCATACTGAATCCAAATACGGTATTGCTGTAACAGTCGATACTGGGTTTGATCATTAGGGTCCCACCCCGGGTCTCTAAGTGGAACATGTTGCTCCTCGGTCCCTTGTAAAGTACCTGCAGTAATTTGTGCCCTCACATGATCCCTTGCTGTTTTTAACACAATTCCTTTCTCGGTCTCTGTCATTGCCTCTAACATCAAATCCACATCTTTCCAATCCGGATCCAAATTCTTAACTATCCATTCAAATTTCTTGGCTACCCTGCTAGGATCTTCCCTGTATTCCCTTACAGTTTCTCTCCATTTGTCTATATCTTCCATCTGGAAGGGTGTTCTTATCAGGGTTGGCCCCCCCGGCCCCATCGCCTGTCTTAAAGGGGCTTGGATGATGGGTCCCACCCTACTACGAGTCCGAGCAGTGATGGGACTTGACCCGCTAGATGGCGTTCCGTCCTCATCAGAGGACTCGTCCCCGTCTGCGCGGGCGGGGGTTCCCGCAGCCGACCCAGCATCGGGGAGAGGAGGGGGTGACACAAAATCCTCCATACGCTCCTCTAATTTCTTCCGATTCGCTTTTGTTTTTAGACACCTTTGCCCTATGCTGCACGCAGAACAACACCGCTTAAGTCTTTTCGGCTCTTTCTTTCTATCCCTTTCCAATGCCAACACAAGGGGATCCTGCGGGGCTAGATTTATACCACTTTCTTTTTGCCACTCGGGGTGATTTCGCAAAGTGAAAAACATATCGGCATATGAGACCTCATCCCATTTTCCTTCTCTTCTCAAGAACAACATTAGCTGTAGCAAAGTATTATAATCCAGGGTCCCATTCTCAGGCCACTTTGCCTCCTCATCTAACTTGTATAACGGCCACCATTGATTACAATACTTAACTAACGTCCTTTTATTCACACTACCTCCTGGGGGTCCCCCTATCTCCTTCCAATGTTGCAAAATACAGCCCAAGGGGCTCTTCTTCAGAATCTCTTTGCTCTGTGAAGTTCCCATTATGCAGCACGTCCACCTCTTTGTTCCCCAATCAATGTACAGCAAACCCTAACAAACAAATCTAAACAAATCCTTCTAATGCCGATAGCTCTAATTACTTAACCAAAATTCTATACTTTAAGCTAAGAGAAATAATTACTGAACCGCGATTTTACACCAGAACGTTATACAACACTTATAACAAAACAACTATTATAATTATCACTAGTAGTATTCCGTCGATAACAACAATGGGATAATTACTTTAAAATAAACATTCACTGTTTTCTTACGCTTTGTTCTTTACCGGCTGCTTCCCTCGCGGGAGAACAGAACCGCAGGTCAAAACTCCACACTCACCCTTGTTTCTATGTCTCATTCACACAGAGGCCTCACACACAGTCACACAATTTTAACCCGGAGTTACTGCAATCCGAACCGTTTGCCAGAACCGTAGTCAATTTCCAGAATAATGATCCATATATCAGTCAAGACCGTGTCCAGTGGGGACTCAAACCCCCCACAGTGGGGACTCAAACCCCTATATACCTCTAAGGTGCTAGCAGCCCGGTATACTCTCCCTGCGTAATTAAATTACGACTTAGGGGACTCGAACCCCGTTGCTTAGTAAAAAGTAGTAAAAGAATACCTTTACTCACGGATGGTCCTTGTCTGTTCCCGCGGTGATCCAGATAAGGCGAGGAGCCCCTTCGGGAAAAGGCTCCCGAGGGCCCAAGGGGGTCCTGTTCTTACCGGGTCCCGCAGCCGAACAGAGTGTGTCCCATCTGGGTCGCCAAATTGATTCGAAGATCCGGTAAGAAAAACCTAACAGTACAATGTATACTGTTAAGCAGGTATTCTTTATTGCGGCGCCGGGCACACGGGGGATTTCTCCTCCAAACGTGCGCGCCAGACACCCTGTTGCTTCAGGTTAAATACAATCACACAGGTAATTATTCATTATATTTCTAGGAACTAATTAGCATATGTAAATATCTTTCACGCATGTCTGCTAGTATCTTTGGGTGGTCTTCGGGGGTCCCAAGATGAAGGCCCATCCTCTTCATCACGCTGTTCACTGATTGACATTTGTTTTCTGCGCAAACTCAGTTCTAGCATTACGTATATCATGTCCTTCAGGTTGTTTTGCTCCAGTCTTGTTGCTCTCTTGGTGCCTCCTTATCTCTGTAGCTTAGCGCATTTGCCCTCCCAAGGCTGAGCTGTCTGGAGTAGAGTTATTTAGGAGTCTCTTTTATCCCACAATTATCCCAATTATTTGCTGAAAATCAAGACCACTTTTGTTTCACTTAATTATTTTGTCTAACGACTAAGTGATAGCTTGTGCCCATGTCCTTCCACTACATTCCTTAATGAGAAAACAGGGATTAGTGTAACAGTTATATTGTTAGATCACTATGCATGCAGAAATACAAGTTACAATACTAAAGACTACTAAAAACTAGAGAATATTAAGGCCTTTTTGTTGTAGTTTCACATTTCTTACAATCCTCTCTATCACAAGTAGCCCCAGTCTCTGTGCCTCTGTGCGAGCAGTGCCATGGGCAGATGAGGCTGAGCAACAGCTTTCCAGGCTAGCTCTTTCTGGCTGCGAGCTATCTGCAGACATTCGCATTTTTAGAGCAGGGCTGACGGAGGCGCCCGGCACGGACCACCTAATCTAGGTTTGAAGTTTGAAGCGGCAAGAGAAACAAGCAGCCCCAGTCTCTGTGCCTCTGTGCGAGCAGTGCCATAGCCTTATGAGGCTGAGCAACAGCTTTCCAGGCTAGATCTTTCTGGCTGCGAGCTATCTGCAGACGTTTGCATTTTCAGAGCAGGGCTGCCGGAGGCCCCCTGCACGGACCCCCTAAGAGACGTTTGAAGTTTGAGGGGGCAAGACAAGCAAGCAGCCCCAGTCTCTGTGCCTGTGTGCGAGCAGTGCCATGGGCAGATGAGGCTGAGCAACAGCTTTCCAGGCTAGCTCTTTCCTGCTGCGAGCTATCTGCAGACGTTCGCATTTTCAGAACAGGGCTGCTGGAGACTTCCTGCACGGACCACCTAATCTAGTTTTGAAGTTTGAGGGGGCAAGACAAGCAAGAATCCCCAGTCTCTGTGCCTCTGTGCGAGCAGTGCCAGGGGCAGATGAGACTGAGCAACAGCTTTCCAGGCTAGCTCTTTCTGCCTGCGAACTATCTGCAGCCGTTCGCATTTTCGGAGCAGGGCTGTCGGAGGCGCTCGTCACGTAGAGCCTAACCTACGTCTGAAGTTTGAGGTGGCAAGACAAGCAAGTAGCCCCAGTCTCTGTGCCTCTGTGCGAGCAGTGCCATGGGCAGATGAGGCTGAGCAACAGCTTTCCAGGCTAGCTCTTTCTGGCTGCGAGCTATCTGCAGACATTCGCATTTTCAGAGCAGGGCTGCCGGAGGCCCCCTGCACGGAACCCCTAAGTGACGTTTGAAGTTTGAGGTGGAAAGACAAGCAAGCAGCCCCAGTCTCTGTGCCTGTGTGCGAGCAGTGCCATGGGCAGATGAGGCTGAGCAACAGCTTTCCAGGCTAGCTCTTTCCTGCTGCGAGCTATCTGCAGACGTTCGCATTTTCAGAACAGGGCTGCTGGAGGCTTCCTGCACGGACCACCTAAGCTAGGTTTGAAGTTTGAGGTTGCAAGACAAGCAAGCAGCCCCAGTCTCTGTGCCTCTGTGCGAGCAGTGCCATGAGCAGATGAGGCTGAGCAACAGCTTTCCAGGCTAGCTCTTTCTGGCTGCGAGCTATCTGCAGACGTTCGCATTTTCAGAGCAGGGCTGACGGAGGCCCCCTGCACGGAACCCCTAAGTTAGGTTTGAAGTTTGAGGTTGCAAGACAAGCAAGCAGCCCCAGTCTCTGTGCCTCTGTGCGAGCAGTGCCATGGGCAGATGAGGCTGAGCAACAGCTTTGCAGGCTAGCTCTTTCTGGCTGCGAGCTATCTGCAGACATTCGCATTTTCAGAGCAGGACTGACGGAGGCGCCCGGCACAAACCACCTAAGCTAGGTTTGAAGTTTGAAGGGGTAAGAGAAACAAGCAGCCCCAGTCTCTGTGCCTCTGTGCGAGCAGTGCCATAGCCATATGAGGCTGAGCAACAGCTTTCCAGGCTAGGTATTTCTGGCTGTGAGCTATCTGCAGACGTTCGCATTCTTGGAGCAGGGCTGACGGAGGCGCCCGGCACGGACCACCAAACATACTTTTGAAGTTTTAGGTGACAAGACAAGCAAGCAGCCCCAGTCTCTGTGCCTCTGTGCGAGCAGTGCCATGGGCAGAAGAGACTGAGCAACAGCTTTCCAGGCTAGCTCTTTCTGCCTGCGAGCTATCTGCAGACGTTCGCATTTTCAGAGCAAGGCTGCCGAAGGCCCCCTGCACGGACCCCCAAAGTTACATTTGAATATTGAGGTGGCTGTATAAGCAAGCAGCCCCAGACTCTGTGCCTCTGTGCGAGCAGTGCCATGGGCAGATGAGGCTGAGCAACAGCTTTCCAGGCTAGCTCTTTCTGCCTGCGAGCTATCTGCAGCCGTTCGCATTTTCGGAGCAGGGCTGTCGGAGGCGCTCGGCACGTAGAGCCTAACCTACGTCTGAAGTTTGAGGTGGCAAGACAAGCAAGCAGCCCCAGTCTCTGTGCCTCAGTGCGAGCAGAGCCATGGGCAGATGAGGCTGAGCAACAGCTTTCCAGGCTAGCTCTTTCTGCCTGCGAGCTATCTGCAGCCGTTCGCATTTTCGGAGCAGCGCTGACGGAGGCGCTCGGCACGTACAGCCTAACCTACGTCTGAAGTTTGAGGTGGCAAGACAAGCAAGCAGCCCCAGTCTCTGTGCCTCTGTGCGAGCAGTGCCATGGGCAGATGAGGCTGACCAACAGCTTTACAGGCTAGATCTTTTTGCCTGCGAGCTATCTGTAGACGTTCGCTTTTTCGGAGCAGGGTTCCCTCAGGCCTTCTACATGGAACCCCAAATATACATTTGAAGTTTGAGGAGGCAAGACAAGCAAGCAGCCCCAGTCTCTGTGCCTCTGTGCGAGCAGTGCCATAGCCATATGAGGCTGAGCAACAGCTTTCCAGGCTAGCTCTTTCTGGCTGCGAGCTATCTGCAGACGTTCGCATTTTCGGAGCTGGGCTGCTGGAGGCGCCCTACACGGACACCAAAATAAACGTTTGAATTTTGAGGTGGCAAGACAAGCAAGCAGCCCCAGTCTCTGTGCCTCTGTGCGAGCAGTGCCATGGGCAGATGAGGCTGAGCAACAGCTTTCCAGGCTAGCTCTTTCCTGCTGCGAGCTATCTGCAGACGTTCGCATTTTCAGAAAAGGGCTGCTGGAGGCTTCCTGCACGGACCACCTAAGCTACGTTTGAAGTTTGAGGTTGCAAGACAAGCAAGCAGCCCCAGTCTCTGTGCCTCTGTGCGAGCAGTGCCATGGGCAGATGAGGCTGAGCAACAGCTTTGCAGGCTAGCTCTTTCTGCCTGCGAGCTATCTGCAGACGTTCGCATTTTCAGAGCAGGGCTGCCGGAGGCACCCTGCATGGACCACCTAAGATACATTTAAAGTTTGAGAGGGCAAGACAAGCAAGCAGCCCCAGTCTCTGTGCCTCTGTGCGAGCAGTGCCATGGGCAGATGAGGCTGAGCAACAGCTCTCCAGGCTAGCTCTTTCTGCCTGCAAGCTATCTGCAGACTTTCGTGTTTTCGGAGCAGGGGTCCCGCAGGAACTCTGCATGGTCCCCCAAATACACATTTGTAGTTAGAGGGGGCAAGACAAGCAAGCAGCCCCAGTCTCTGTGCCTCTGTGCGAGCAGTGCCATAGCCATATGAGGCTGAGCAACAGCTTTCCAGGCTAGCTCTTTCTGCCTGCGAGCTATCTGCAGACGTTCGCATTTTCGGAGCAAGTCTGCCGGAGGCCACGTGCACGGACCGCCAGATATAATTTTCAATTTTGAGGTGTCAAGACAAGCAAGCAGCCCCAGTCTCTGTGCCTCTGTGCGAGCAGTGCCATGGGCAGATGAGGCTGAGCAACAGCTTTCCAGGCTAGCTCTTTCTGGCTGCGAGCTATCTGCAGACGTTCGAATTTTCAGAGCAGGGGTGGCGGAGGCTCTCGGCACGGACCACTAAATATAAGTTTGAATTTTGAGGTGTCAATACAAGCAAGCATAGCCAGTCTCTGTGCCTCTGTGCGAGCAGTGCCATGGGCAGATGAGGCTGAGCAACAGCTCTCCAGGCTAGCTCTTTCTGCCTGCAAGCTATCTGCAGACGTTTGTGTTTTCAGAGCAGGGGTCCCGCAGGCCCTCTGTATGGACCCCCAAATATACATTTGAAGTTAGAGGGGGCAAGACAAGCAAGTAGCTCCAGTCTCTGTACATCTGTGCGAGCAGTGCCATGGGCAGATGAGGCTGAGCAACAGCTTTCCAGGCTAGCTCTTTCTGCCTGCGAGCTATCTGCAGACGTTCGCATTTTCAGAGCAGGGCTGCCGGATGTACCCGGCATGGACCACCTTAGATAAGGTTAAAGTTTGAGGGGGCAAGACAAGCAAGCAACCTCAGTCTCTGTGCCTCTCTGCAAGCAGTGCCATGGGCAGATGAGGCTGAGCAACATCTTTACAAGCTAGCTCTTTCCTGCTGCGAGCTATCTGCAGACGTTCGCATTTTCAGAGCAGGGCTGCCGGAGGCCCCATGCACGGAACACCTAAGCTACGTTTGAAGTTTGAGGTAGCAAGACAAGCAAGCAGCACCAGTTTCTGTGCACCTGTGCGAGCAGTGCAATGGGCAGATAAGGCTGAGCAACAGCTTTCCAGGCTAGCTTTTTCTGGCTGCGAGCTATCTGCAGACGTTCACATTTTGGGAGCAAGTCTGCCGGAGGCCCCCTGCAGGGACCGCCAAAGATACTTTTGAAGTTTGAGGTGGCAAGACAAGCAAGCAGCCCCAGTCTCTGTGCCTCTGTGCGAGCAGTGCCATGGGCAGATGAGGCTGAGCAACAGCTCTCCAGGCTAGCTCTTTCTGGCTGCGAGCTATCTGCAGACGTTCGCATTTTCGGAGCAGGGCTGCCGGAGGCCCTCTGCACGGACCACCTAATCTACGTTTGAATTTGGAGGACGCAAGACAAGCAAGCAGCCCCAGTTTCTGTGCCTCTGTGCGAGCAGTGCCATGGGCAGATGAGGCTGAGCAACAGCTTTCCAGGCTAGCTCTTTCTGGCTGCGAGCTATCTGCAGACGTTCGCATTTTCAGAGCAGGGCTGCCGGAGGCACCCGGCATGGACCACCTAAGATACGTTTAAAGTTTGAGGGTGCAAGACAAGCAAGCAGCCCCAGTCTCTGTGCCTCTGTGCGAGCAGTGCCATGGGCAGATGAGGCTGAGCAACAGCTTTCCAGGCTAGCTCTTTCTGACTGCGAGCTATCAGCAGACGTCCGCATTTTCAGAGCAGGGCTGCCGAAGGCCCCATGCACGGACCACGTAAGCAACGTTTGAAGTTTGAGATGGCAAGACAAGCAAGCAGCCCCTGTCTCTGTGCCTCTGTGCGAGCAGTGCCATGGGCAGATGAGGCTGAGCAACAGCTTTCCAGGCTAGCTCTTTCTGCCTGCGAGCTATCTGCAGACGTTCGCATTTTCAGAGCAGTGCTACATTCAGGCACCCGGCAGGGAACACCTTAGATACGTCTGAAGTTTGAGGTGGCAAGACAAGCCAGCACCCCCAGATTCTGTGCCCCTGTGAGAGCAGTGCAATGGGCAGATGAGGCTGAGCAACAGCTTTCCAGGCTAGCTCTTTCTGGCTGCGAGCTATCTGCAGACGTTCGCATTTTCGGAGCAAGTCTGCCGGAGGCCCCCTGCACGGACCGCCAAATATAAGTTTGAATTTTGAGGTGTGAATACAAGCAAGCAGCCCCAGTCTCTGTGCCTCTGTGCGAGCAGTGCCATGGGCAGATGAGGCTGAGCAACAGCTTTCCAGGCTAGCTCTTTCTGGCTGCGAGCTATCTGCAGACGTTCGCATTTTCGGAGCAGGGCTGATGAAGGCGCCCGGCACGGACCCCAAATTTTACGTTAGATGTTTGAGGTGGCAAGACAAGCAAGCAGCCCCAGTTTCTGTGCCACTGTGCGAGCAGTGCCATGGTCAGATGAGGCTGAGTAACAGCTTTCCAGGCTAGCTCTTTCTGGCTGCGAGCTATCTGCAGACGTTCGCATTTTCAGAGCAGGGCTGCCAGAGGCACCCGGCATGGACCACCTAAGATACGTTTAAAGTTTTAGGGGGCAAGACAAGCAAGCAACCCCAGTCTCTGTGCCTCTGTGCGAGCAGTGCCATGATCAGATAAGGCTGAGCAACAGCTCTCCAGGCTAGCTCTTTCTGCCTGCAAGCTGTCTGCTGATGTTCGTGTTTTCGGAGCAGGGGTCCCGCAGGCCCTCTGCATGGACCCCCAAATAAACATTTGAAGTTTGAGGGGGCAAGACAAGCAAGTAGCCCCAGTCTCTGTACATCTGTGCGAGCAGTGCCATGGGCAGATGAGGCTGAGCAACAGCTATCCAGGCTAGCTCTTTCTGCCTGCGAGCTATCTGCAGACGTTCGCATTTTCGGAGCTGGGCTGCTGGAGGCGCCCTGCACGGACACCTAAATAAACGTTAGAGGTTTGAGGTGGCAAGACAAGCAAGCAGCCCCAGTCTCTGTGCTTCTGTGCGAGCAGTGCCATGGGCAGATGAGGCTGAGCAACAGCTTTCCAGGCTAGCTCTTTCTGCCTGCGAGCTATCTGCAGACGTTCGCATTTTCAGAGCAGGGCTGCCAGAGGCGCCCGGCACGGACCCCAAATTCTACGTTAGATGTTTGAGGTGGCAAGACAAGCAAGCAGCCCCAGTTTCTGTGCCCCTGTGCGAGCAGTGCCATGGGCAGATGAGGCTGAGCAAGAGCTCTCCAGGCTAGCTCTTTCTGCCTGCAAGCTATCTGCAGACGTTCGTGTTTTCAGAGCAGGGGTCCCGCAGGCCCTCTGTATGGACCCCCAAATATACATTTGAAGTTTGAGGGGGCAAGACAAGCAAGTAGCCCCAGTCTCTGTACATCTGTGCGAGCAGTGCCATGGGCAGATGAGGCTGAGCAACAGCTTTCCAGGCTAGCTCTTTCTGCCTGCGAGCTATCTGCAGACGTTCGCATTTTCAGAGCAGGGCTGCCGGAGGTACCCGGCATGGACCACCTTAGATAAGGTTAAAGTTTGAGGGGGCAAGTCAAGCAAACAGCCCCAGTCTCTGTGCCTCTCTGCAAGCAGTGCCATGGGCAGATGAGGCTGAGCAACATCTTTACAAGCTAGCTCTTTCCTGCTGCGAGCTATCTGCAGACGTTCGCATTTTCAGAGCAGGGCTGCCGGAGGCCCCATGCACGGAACACCTAAGCTACGTTTGAAGTTTGAGGTTGCAAGACAAGCAAGCAGCACCAGTTTCTGTGCACCTGTGCGAGCAGTGCCATGGGCAGATAAGGCTGAGCAACAGCTTTCCAGGCTAGCTTTTTCTGGCTGCGAGCTATCTGCAGACGTTCACATTTTGGGAGCAAGTCTGCCGGAGGCCCCCTGCAGGGACCGCCAAAGATACTTTTGAAGTTTGAGGTGGCAAGACAAGCAAGCAGCCCCAGTCTCTGTGCCTCTGTGCGAGCAGTGCCATGGGCAGATGAGGCTGAGCAACAGCTCTCCAGGCTAGCTCTTTCTGGCTGCGAGCTATCTGCAGACGTTCGCATTTTCGGAGCAGGGCTGCCGGAGGCCCTCTGCACGGACCACCTAATCTACGTTTGAATTTGGAGGACGCAAGACAAGCAAGCAGCCCCAGTTTCTGTGCCTCTGTGCGAGCAGTGCCATGGGCAGATGAGGCTGAGCAACAGCTTTCCAGGCTAGCTCTTTCTGGCTGCGAGCTATCTGCAGACGTTCGCATTTTCAGAGCAGGGCTGCCGGAGGCACCCGGCATGGACCACCTAAGATACGTTTAAAGTTTGAGGGTGCAAGACAAGCAAGCAGCCCCAGTCTCTGTGCCTCTGTGCGAGCAGTGCCATGGGCAGATGAGGCTGAGCAACAGTTTCCAGGCTAGCTCTTTCTGACTGCGAGCTATCAGCAGACGTCCGCATTTTCAGAGCAGGGCTGCCGAAGGCCCCATGCACGGACCACGTAAGCAACGTTTGAAGTTTGAGATGGCAAGACAAGCAAGCAGCCCCTGTCTCTGTGCCTCTGTGCGAGCAGTGCCATGGGCAGATGAGGCTGAGCAACAGCTTTCCAGGCTAGCTCTTTCTGCCTGCGAGCTATCTGCAGACGTTCGCATTTTCAGAGCAGTGCTACATTCAGGCACCCGGCAGGGAACACCTTAGATACGTCTGAAGTTTGAGGTGGCAAGACAAGCCAGCACCCCCAGATTCTGTGCCCCTGTGAGAGCAGTGCAATGGGCAGATGAGGCTGAGCAACAGCTTTCCAGGCTAGCTCTTTCTGGCTGCGAGCTATATGCAGACGTTCGCATTTTCGGAGCAAGTCTGCCGGAGGCCCCCTGCACGGACCGCCAAATATAAGTTTGAATTTTGAGGTGTGAAGACAAGCAAGCAGCCCCAGTCTCTGTGCCTCTGTGCGAGCAGTGCCATGGGCAGATGAGGCTGAGCAACAGCTTTCCAGGCTAGCTCTTTCTGGCTGCGAGCTATCTGCAGACGTTCGAATTTTCGGAGCAGGGCTGATGAAGGCGCCCGGCACGGACCCCAAATTTTACGTTAGATGTTTGAGGTGGCAAGACAAGCAAGCAGCCCCAGTTTCTGTGCCACTGTGCGAGCAGTGCCATGGTCAGATGAGGCTGAGTAACAGCTTTCCAGGCTAGCTCTTTCTGGTTGCGAGCTATCTGCAGACGTTCGCATTTTCAGAGCAGGGCTGCCAGAGGCACCCGGCATGGACCACCTAAGATACGTTTAAAGTTTTAGGGGGAAAGACAAGCAAGCAACCCCAGTCTCTGTGCCTCTGTGCGAGCAGTGCCATGATCAGATAAGGCTGAGCAACAGCTCTCCAGGCTAGCTCTTTCTGCCTGCAAGCTGTCTGCTGATGTTCGTGTTTTCGGAGCAGGGGTCCCGCAGGCCCTCTGCATGGACCCCCAAATATACATTTGAAGTTTGAGGGGGCAAGACAAGCAAGTAGCCCCAGTCTCTGTACATCTGTGCGAGCAGTGCCATGGGCAGATGAGGCTGAGCAACAGCTATCCAGGCTAGCTCTTTCTGCCTGCGAGCTATCTGCAGACGTTCGCATTTTCGGAGCTGGGCTGCTGGAGGCGCCCTGCACGGACACCAAAATAAACGTTAGAGGTTTGAGGTGGCAAGACAAGCAAGCAGCCCCAGTCTCTGTGCTTCTGTGCGAGCAGTGCCATGGGCAGATGAGGCTGAGCAACAGCTATCCAGGCTAGCTCTTTCTGCCTGCGAGCTATCTGCAGACGTTCGCATTTTCAGAGCAGGGCTGCCAGAGGCGCCCGGCACGGACCCCAAATTCTACGTTAGATGTTTGAGGTGGCAAGACAAGCAAGCAGCCCCAGTTTCTGTGCCCCTGTGCGAGCAGTGCCATGGGCAGATGAGGCTGAGCAAGAGCTCTCCAGGCTAGCTCTTTCTGCCTGCAAGCTATCTGCAGACGTTCGTGTTTTCAGAGCAGGGGTCCCGCAGGCCCTCTGTATGGACCCCCAAATATACATTTGAAGTTTGAGGGGGCAAGACAAGCAAGTAGCCCCAGTCTCTGTACATCTGTGCGAGCAGTGCCATGGGCAGATGAGGCTGAGCAACAGCTTTCCAGGCTAGCACTTTCTGCCTGCGAGCTATCTGCAGACGTTCGCATTTTCAGAGCAGGGCTGCCAGAGGTGCCCGGCATGGACCACCTTAGATAAGGTTAAAGTTTGAGGGGGCAAGTCAAGCAAACAGCCCCAGTCTCTGTGCCTCTCTGCAAGCAGTGCCATGGGCAGATGAGGCTGAGCAACATCTTTACAAGCTAGCTCTTTCCTGCTGCGAGCTATCTGCAGACGTTCGCATTTTCAGAGCAGGGCTGCCGGAGGCCCCATGCACGGAACACCTAAGCTACGTTTGAAGTTTGAGGTAGCAAGACAAGCAAGCAGCACCAGTTTCTGTGCACCTGTGCGAGCAGTGCAATGGGCGATAAGGCTGAGCAACAACTTTCCAGGATAGCTCTTTCTGGCTGCGAGCTATCTGCAGACGTTCGCATTTTCGGAGCAAGTCTGCCGGAGGCCCCCTGCACGGACCGCCAAATACAAGTTTGAATTTTGAGGTGTCAAGACAAGCAAGCAGCCCCAGTCTCTGTGCCTCTGTGCGAGCAGTGCCATGGGCAGATGAGGCTGAGCAACAGCTTTCCAGGCTAGCTCTTTCTGCCTGCGAGCTATCTGCAGACGTTCGCATTTTCGGAGCTTGTCTGCCGGAGGCCCCCTGCACGGACCGCCAAATATAAGTTTGAATTTTGAGGTGTCAAGAGAAGCAAGCAGCCCCAGTCTCTGTGCCTCTGTGCGAGCAGTGCCATGGGCAGATGAGGCTGAGCAACAGCTTTCCAGACTAGCTCTTTCTGGCTGCGAGCTATCTGCAGACGTTCGCATTTTCAGAGCAGGGCTAACGAAGGCGCCCGGCACGGACCCCAAATTTTACGTTAGATGTTTGAGGTGGCAAGACAAGCAAGCAGCCCCAGTTTCTGTTCCACTGTGCGAGCATTGCCATGGTCAGATGAGGCTGAGCAACAGCTTTCCAGGCTAGCTCTTTCTGCCTGCGAGCTATCTGCAGACGTTCGCATTTTCAGAGCAGGGCTGCCGGAGGCACCCTGCATGGACCACCTAAGATACGTTTAAAGTTTTAGGGGGCAAGACAAGCAAGCAACCCCAGTGTCTGTGCCTCTGTGTGAGCAGTGCCATGATCAGATGAGGCTGAGCAACAGCTCTCCAGGCTAGCTCTTTCTGCCTGCAAGCTGTCTGCTGATGTTCGTGTTTTCGGAGCAGGGGTCCCACAGGCCCTCTGCATGGACCCCCAAATATACATTTGAAGTTTGAGGTGGCAAGACAAGCAAGTAGCCCCAGTCTCTGTACATCAGTGCGAGCAGTGCCATGGGCATATGAGGCTGAGCAACAGCTGTCCAGGCTAGCTCTTTCTGCCTGCGAGCTATCTGCAGACGTTCGCATTTTCGGAGCTGGGCTGCTGGAGGCGCCCTACACGGACACCAAAATAAACGTTTGAATTTTGAGGTGGCAAGACAAGCAAGCAGCCCCAGTCTCTGTGCCTCTGTGCGAGCAGTGCCATGGGCAGATGAGGCTGAGCAACAGCTTTCCAGGCTAGCTCTTTCTGCCTGCGAGCTATCTGCAGACGTTCGCATTTTCAGAGCAAGCCTGCCGGAGCCCAATGCAAGGACCGCCAAATTTAAATTTGAATTTTGAGGTGTAAAGACAAGCAAGAAGCCCCAGTCTCTGTGCCTCTGTGCGAGCAGTGCCATGTGCAGATGAGGCTGAGCAACAGCTTTCCAGGCTAGCTCTTTCTGGCTGCAAGCTATCTGAAGACGTTCGCATTTTCGGAGTAGGTCTGCCGGAGGCGCCCGTCACGGACCCCAAATTCTACGTTAGATGTTGGAGGTGGCAAGACAAGCACGCAGCCCCAGTTTTTGTGCCCCCGTGCGAGCAGTGCCATGGGCAGATTAGGCTGAGCAACAGCTTTCCAGGCTAGCTCTTTCTGCCTGCAAGCTATCTGCAGACGTTCGCATTTTCAGAGCAGGGCTACCTGAGGCACCCCGCACGGAACACCTAAGCTACGTTTGAAGTTTGAGGTGGCAAGACAAGCAAGCAGCCCCAGTCTCTGTGCCTCTGTGCGAGCAGTGCCATGGGCAGATGAGGCTGAGCAACAGCTTTCTAGGCTAGCTCTTTCTGCCTGCGAGCTATCTGCAGACGTTCGCATTTTCGGAGCAAGTCTGCCGGAGGCCCCCTGCACGGACCGCCAAATATAAGTTTGAATTTTGAGGTGTAAAGACAAGCAAGCAGCCCCAGTCTCTGTGCCTCTGTGCGAGCAGTGCCATGGGCAGATGAGGCTGAGCAACAGCTTTCCAGGCTAGTACTTTCTGGCTGCGATCTATCAGCAGATGTTCGCATTTTCAGAGCAGGGCTGCCGAAGGCCCCATGCACGGACCACGTAAGCAACGTTTGAAGTTTGAGGTGGCAAGACAAGCAAGCAGCCCCAGTCTCTGTGCCTCTGTGCGAGCAGTGCCATGGGCAGATAAGGCTGAGCAACAGCTTTCCAGGCTAGCTCTTTCTGACTGCGAGCTATCTGCAGACGTTCACATTTTCAGAGCAGGGCTACATTCAGGCACCCGGCAGGGAACAACTTAGATACGTCTGAAGTTTGAGGTGGCAAGACAAGCCAGCACCCCCAGATTCTGTGCCCCTGTGAGAGCAGTGCCATGGACAGATGAGGCTGAGCAACAGCTTTCCAGGCTAGCTCTTTCTGGCTGCGAGCTATCTGCAGACGTTCGCATTTTCAGAGCAGGGCTGACGAAGGCGCCCGGCACGGAAAACCCAAATTTTACGTTAGATGTTTGAGGTGGCAAGACAAGCAAGCAGCCCCAGTTTCTGTGCCACTGTGCGAGCAGTGCCATGGTCAGATGAGGCTGAGCAACAGCTTTCCAGGCTAGCTCTTTCTGCCTGCGATCTATCTGCAGACGTTCGCATTTTCAGAGCAGGGCTGCCGGAGGCACCCTGCATGGACCACCTAAGATACGTTTAAAGTTTTAGGGGACAAGACAAGCAAGCAACCCCAGTCTCTGTGCCTCTGTGCGAGCAGTGCCATGATCAGATGAGGCTCAGCAACAGCTCTCCAGGCTAGCTCTTTCTGCCTGCAAGCTGTCTGCAGACGTTCGTGTTTTCGAAGCAGGGGTCCCTCAGGCCCTCTGCATGGAACCCCAAATATACATTTGAAGTTTGAGGGGGCAAGACAAGCAAGTAGCCCCAGTCTCTGTACATCTGTGCGAGCAGTGCCATGGGCAGATGAGGCTGAGCAACAGCTATCCAGGCTAGCTCTTTCTGACTGCGAGCTATCTGCAGACGTTCGCATTTTCAGAGCTGGGCTGCTGGAGGCGCCCTGCACGGACACCAAAATAAACGTTAGAGGTTTGAGGTGGCAAGACAAGCAAGCAGCCCCAGTCTCTGTGCTTCTGTGCGAGCAGTGCCATGGGCAGATGAGGCTGAGCAACAGCTTTCCAGGCTAGCTCTTTCTGCCTGCGAGCTATCTGCAGACGTTCGCATTTTCAGAGCAGGGCTGCCAGAGGCGCCCGGCACGGACCCCAAATTCTACGTTAGATGTTTGAGGTGGCAAGACAAGCAAGCAGCCCCAGTTTCTGTGCCCCTGTGCGAGCAGTGCCATGGGCAGATGAGGCTGAGCAAGAGCTCTCCAGGCTAGCTCTTTCTGCCTGCAAGCTATCTGCAGACGTTCGTGTTTTCAGAGCAGGGGTCCCGCAGGCCCTCTGTATGGACCCCCAAATATACATTTGAAGTTTGAGGGGGCAAGACAAGCAAGTAGCCCCAGTCTCTGTACATCTGTGCGAGCAGTGCCATGGGCAGATGAGGCTGAGCAACAGCTTTCCAGGCTAGCTCTTTCTGCCTGCGAGCTATCTGCAGACGTTCGCATTTTCAGAGCAGGGCTGCCAGAGGTGCCCGGCATGGACCACCTTAGATAAGGTTAAAGTTTGAGGGGGCAAGTCAAGCAAACAGCCCCAGTCTCTGTGCCTCTCTGCAAGCAGTGCCATGGGCAGATGAGGCTGAGCAACATCTTTACAAGCTAGCTCTTTCCTGCTGCGAGCTATCTGCAGACGTTCGCATTTTCAGAGCAGGGCTGCCGGAGGCCCCATGCACGGAACACCTAAGCTACGTTTGAAGTTTGAGGTAGCAAGACAAGCAAGCAGCACCAGTTTCTGTGCACCTGTGCGAGCAGTGCAATGGGCGATAAGGCTGAGCAACAACTTTCCAGGATAGCTCTTTCTGGCTGCGAGCTATCTGCAGACGTTCGCATTTTCGGAGCAAGTCTGCCGGAGGCCCCCTGCACGGACCGCCAAATACAAGTTTGAATTTTGAGGTGTCAAGACAAGCAAGCAGCCCCAGTCTCTGTGCCTCTGTGCGAGCAGTGCCATGGGCAGATGAGGCTGAGCAACAGCTTTCCAGGCTAGCTCTTTCTGGCTGCGAGCTATCTGCAGACGTTCGCATTTTCGGAGCTTGTCTGCCGGAGGCCCCCTGCACGGACCGCCAAATATAAGTTTGAATTTTGAGGTGTCAAGAGAAGCAAGCAGCCCCAGTCTCTGTGCCTCTGTGCGAGCAGTGCCATGGGCAGATGAGGCTGAGCAACAGCTTTCCAGACTAGCTCTTTCTGGCTGCGAGCTATCTGCAGACGTTCGCATTTTCAGAGCAGGGCTAACGAAGGCGCCCGGCACGGACCCCAAATTTTACGTTAGATGTTTGAGGTGGCAAGACAAGCAAGCAGCCCCAGTTTCTGTTCCACTGTGCGAGCAGTGCCATGGTCAGATGAGGCTGAGCAACAGCTTTCCAGGCTAGCTCTTTCTGCCTGCGAGCTATCTGCAGACGTTCGCATTTTCAGAGCAGGGCTGCCGGAGGCACCCTGCATGGACCACCTAAGATACGTTTAAAGTTTTAGGGGGCAAGACAAGCAAGCAACCCCAGTGTCTGTGCCTCTGTGTGAGCAGTGCCATGATCAGATGAGGCTGAGCAACAGCTCTCCAGGCTAGCTCTTTCTGCCTGCAAGCTGTCTGCTGATGTTCGTGTTTTCGGAGCAGGGGTCCCACAGGCCCTCTGCATGGACCCCCAAATATACATTTGAAGTTTGAGGTGGCAAGACAAGCAAGTAGCCCCAGTCTCTGTACATCAGTGCGAGCAGTGCCATGGGCATATGAGGCTGAGCAACAGCTGTCCAGGCTAGCTCTTTCTGCCTGCGAGCTATCTGCAGACGTTCGCATTTTCGGAGCTGGGGTGCTGGAGGCGCCCTACACGGACACCAAAATAAACGTTAGAGGTTTGAGGTGGCAAGACAAGCAAGCAGCCCCAGTCTCTGTGCCTCTGTGCGAGCAGTGCCATGGGCAGATGAGGCTGAGCAACAGCTTTCCAGGCTAGCTCTTTCTGCCTGCGAGCTATCTGCAGACGTTCGCATTTTCAGAGCAAGCCTGCCGGAGCCCAATGCAAGGACCGCCAAATTTAAATTTGAATTTTGAGGTGTAAAGACAAGCAAGAAGCCCCAGTCTCTGTGCCTCTGTGCGAGCAGTGCCATGTGCAGATGAGGCTGAGCAACAGCTTTCCAGGCTAGCTCTTTCTGGCTGCAAGCTATCTGAAGACGTTCGCATTTTCGGAGTAGGTCTGCCGGAGGCGCCCGTCACGGACCCCAAATTCTACGTTAGATGTTGGAGGTGGCAAGACAAGCACGCAGCCCCAGTTTTTGTGCCCCTGTGCGAGCAGTGCCATGGGCAGATTAGGCTGAGCAACAGCTTTCCAGGCTAGCTCTTTCTGCCTGCAAGCTATCTGCAGACGTTCGCATTTTCAGAGCAGGGCTACCTGAGGCACCCCGCACGGAACACCTAAGCTACGTTTGAAGTTTGAGGTGGCAAGACAAGCAAGCAGCCCCAGTCTCTGTGCCTCTGTGCGAGCAGTGCCATGGGCAGATGAGGCTGAGCAACAGCTTTCTAGGCTAGCTCTTTCTGCCTGCGAGCTATCTGCAGACGTTCGCATTTTCGGAGCAAGTCTGCCGGAGGCCCCCTGCACGGACCGCCAAATATAAGTTTGAATTTTGAGGTGTAAAGACAAGCAAGCAGCCCCAGTCTCTGTGCCTCTGTGCGAGCAGTGCCATGGGCAGATGAGGCTGAGCAACAGCTTTCCAGACTAGCTCTTTCTGGCTGCGAGCTATCTGCAGACGTTCGCATTTTCAGAGCAGGGCTAACGAAGGCGCCCGGCACGGACCCCAAATTTTACGTTAGATGTTTGAGGTGGCAAGACAAGCAAGCAGCCCCAGTTTCTGTTCCACTGTGCGAGCAGTGCCATGGTCAGATGAGGCTGAGCAACAGCTGTCCAGGCTAGCTCTTTCTGCCTGCGAGCTATCTGCAGACGTTCGCATTTTCGGAGCTGGGCTGCTGGAGGCGCCCTACACGGACACCAAAATAAACGTTTGAATTTTGAGGTGGCAAGACAAGCAAGCAGCCCCAGTCTCTGTGCCTCTGTGCGAGCAGTGCCATGGGCAGATGAGGCTGAGCAACAGCTTTCCAGGCTAGCTCTTTCTGCCTGCGAGCTATCTGCAGACGTTCGCATTTTCAGAGCAAGCCTGCCGGAGCCCAATGCAAGGACCGCCAAATTTAAATTTGAATTTTGAGGTGTAAAGACAAGCAAGAAGCCCCAGTCTCTGTGCCTCTGTGCGAGCAGTGCCATGTGCAGATGAGGCTGAGCAACAGCTTTCCAGGCTAGCTCTTTCTGGCTGCAAGCTATCTGAAGACGTTCGCATTTTCGGAGCAGGTCTGCCGGAGGCGCCCGTCACGGACCCCAAATTCTACGTTAGATGTTGGAGGTGGCAAGACAAGCACGCAGCCCCAGTTTTTGTGCCCCTGTGCGAGCAGTGCCATGGGCAGATTAGGCTGAGCAACAGCTTTCCAGGCTAGCTCTTTCTGCCTGCAAGCTATCTGCAGACGTTCGCATTTTCAGAGCAGGGCTACCTGAGGCACCCCGCACGGAACACCTAAGCTACGTTTGAAGTTTGAGGTGGCAAGACAAGCAAGCAGCCCCAGTCTCTGTGCCTCTGTGCGAGCAGTGCCATGGGCAGATGAGGCTGAGCAACAGCTTTCTAGGCTAGCTCTTTCTGCCTGCGAGCTATCTGCAGACGTTCGCATTTTCGGAGCAAGTCTGCCGGAGGCCCCCTGCACGGACCGCCAAATATAAGTTTGAATTTTGAGGTGTAAAGACAAGCAAGCAGCCCCAGTCTCTGTGCCTCTGTGCGAGCAGTGCCATGGGCAGATGAGGCTGAGCAACAGCTTTCCAGGCTAGTACTTTCTGGCTGCGATCTATCAGCAGATGTTCGCATTTTCAGAGCAGGGCTGCCGAAGGCCCCATGCACGGACCACGTAAGCAACGTTTGAAGTTTGAGGTGGCAAGACAAGCAAGCAGCCCCAGTCTCTGTGCCTCTGTGCGAGCAGTGCCATGGGCAGATAAGGCTGAGCAACAGCTTTCCAGGCTAGCTCTTTCTGACTGCGAGCTATCTGCAGACGTTCACATTTTCAGAGCAGGGCTACATTCAGGCACCCGGCAGGGAACAACTTAGATACGTCTGAAGTTTGAGGTGGCAAGACAAGCCAGCACCCCCAGATTCTGTGCCCCTGTGAGAGCAGTGCCATGGACAGATGAGGCTGAGCAACAGCTTTCCAGGCTAGCTCTTTCTGGCTGCGAGCTATCTGCAGACGTTCGCATTTTCAGAGCAGGGCTGACGAAGGCGCCCGGCACGGAAAACCCAAATTTTACGTTAGATGTTTGAGGTGGCAAGACAAGCAAGCAGCCCCAGTTTCTGTGCCACTGTGCGAGCAGTGCCATGGTCAGATGAGGCTGAGCAACAGCTTTCCAGGCTAGCTCTTTCTGCCTGCGATCTATCTGCAGACGTTCGCATTTTCAGAGCAGGGCTGCCGGAGGCACCCTGCATGGACCACCTAAGATACGTTTAAAGTTTTAGGGGACAAGACAAGCAAGCAACCCCAGTCTCTGTGCCTCTGTGCGAGCAGTGCCATGATCAGATGAGGCTCAGCAACAGCTCTCCAGGCTAGCTCTTTCTGCCTGCAAGCTGTCTGCAGACGTTCGTGTTTTCGAAGCAGGGGTCCCTCAGGCCCTCTGCATGGAACCCCAAATATACATTTGAAGTTTGAGGGGGCAAGACAAGCAAGTAGCCCCAGTCTCTGTACATCTGTGCGAGCAGTGCCATGGGCAGATGAGGCTGAGCAACAGCTATCCAGGCTAGCTCTTTCTGACTGCGAGCTATCTGCAGACGTTCGCATTTTCAGAGCTGGGCTGCTGGAGGCGCCCTGCACGGACACCAAAATAAACGTTAGAAGTTTGAGGTGGCAAGACAAGCAAGCAGCCCCAGTCTCTGTGCCTCTGTGCGAGCAGTGCCATGGGCAGATGAGGCTGAGCAACAGCTTTCCAGGCTAGGTCTTTCTGGCTGCGAGCTATCTGCAGACGTTCTCATTTTCAGAGCAAGTCTGCCGGAGGCCCAATGCAAGCACCGCCAAATTTTAATTTGAATTTTGAGGTGTAAAGACAAAAAAGAAGCCCCAGTCTCTGTGCCTCTGTGCGAGCAGTGCCATGGGCAGGTGAGGCTGAGCAACAGCTTTCCAGGCTAGCTCTTTCTGGCTGCAGGCTATCTGAAGACGTTCGCATTTTCGGAGCAGGTCTGCCGGAGGCGCCCGTCACGGACCCCAAATTCTACGTCAGATGTTGGAGGTGGCAAGACAAGCACGCAGCCCAAGTTTTTGTGCTCGTGTGCGAGCAGTGCCATGGGCAGATGAGGCTGAGCAACAGCTTTCCAGGCTAGCTCTTTCTGACTGCGAGCTATCTGCAGACGTTAGCATTTTCAGAGCAGGGCTACCTGAGGCACCCGGCACGGAACACCTAAGCTACGTTTGAAGTTTGAGGTGTCAAGACAAGCAAGCAGCCCCAGTCTCTGTGCCTCTGTGCGAGCAGTGCCATGGGCAGATGAGGCTGAGCAACAGCTTTCCAGGCTCGCTTTTTCTGGCTGCGAGCTATCTGCAGACGTTCGCATTTTCGGAGCAGGTCTGACGAAGGCGTCCGGCACGGACCCCAAATTTTACGTTAGATGTTTTAGGTGGCAAGACAAGCAAGCAGCCCCAGTCTCTGTGCCCCTGTGCGAGCAGTGCCATGGGCAGATGAGGCTGAGCAACAGCTTTCCAGGCTAGCTCTTTCTGCCTGCGAGCTATCTGCAGACGTTCGCATTTTCAGAGCAGGGCTGCCGGAGGCACCCTCCATGGACCACCTAAGATACGTTTAAAGTTCGAGGGGGTAAGACAAGCAAGCAACCCCAGTCTCTGTGCCTCTGTGCGCGCAGTGCCATGGGCAGATGAGGCTGAGCAACAGCTCTCCAGGCTAGCTCTTTCTGGCTGCAAGCTGTCTGCAGACGTTCGTGTTTTCGGAGCAGGGTTCCCGCAGGCCCTCTGCACGGACCCCCAAATATACATTTGAAGTTTGAGGGGGCAAGACAAGCAAGTAGCCCCAGTCTCTGTACATCTGTGCGAGCAGTGCCATGGGCAGATGAGGCTGAGCAACAGCTTTCCAGGCTAGCTCTTTCTGCCTGCGAGCTATCTGCAGACGTTCGCATTTTCAGAGCAGGGCTGCCGAAGGCACCCGGCATGGACCACCTTAGATACGTTTAAAGTTTGAGGGGGCAAGACAAGTAAGCAGCCCCAGTCTCTGTGCCTCTGTGCGAGCAGTGCCATGGGCAGATGAGGCTGAGCAACAGCTTTCCAGGCTAGCTCTTTCCTGCTGCGAGCTATCTGCAGACGTTCGCATTTTCAGAGCAGGGCTACCAGAGGCCCCATGCACGGAAAACCTAAACTACGTTTGAAGTTTGAGGTGGCAAGACAAGCAAGCAGCACCAGTTTCTATGCACCTGTGAGAGCAGTGCCATGGGCAGATGAGTCTGAGCAACACCTTTGAAGGCTAACCCTTTCTGGCTGAGAGCTATCTGCAGACGTTCACATTTTGGGAGCAAGTCTGCCGGAGGCCCCCTGCAGGGACCGCCAAAGATACTTTTGAAGTTTGAGGTGGCAAGACAAGCAAGCAGCCCCAGTCTCTGTGCCTCTGTGCGAGCAGTGCCATGGGCAGATGAGGCTGAGCAACATCTTTCCAGGCTAGCTCTTTCTGCCTGCGAGCTATCTGCAGACGTTCGCATTTTCGGAGCAGGGCTGCCGGAGGCCCCCTGCACGGACCACCTAATCTACGTTTGAATTTGGAGGACGCAAGACAAGCAAGCAGCCCCAGTCTCTGTGCATCTGTGCGAGCAGTGCCATGGGCAGATGAGGCTGAGCAACAGCTTTCCAGGCTAGCTCTTTCTGCCTGCGAGCTATCTGCAGACGTTCGCATTTTCAGAGCAGGGCTGCCGGAGGCACCCTGCATGGACCACCTAAGATACGTTTAAAGTTTTAGGGGACAAGACAAGCAAGCAACCCCAGTCTCTGTGCCTCTGTGCGAGCAGTGCCATGAGCAGATGAGGCTGAGCAACAGCTCTCCAGGCTAGCTCTTTCTGCCTGCAAGCTGTCTGCTGATGTTTGTGTTTTCGGAGCAGGGTTCCCACAGGCCCTCTGCATGGACCCCCAAATATACATTTGAAGTTTGAGGTGGCAAGACAAGCAAGTAGCCCCAGTCTCTGTACATCAGTGCGAGCAGTACCATGGGCAGATGACGCTGAGCAACAGCTGTCCAGGCTAGCTCTTTCTGCCTGCGAGCTATCTGCAGACGTTCGCATTTTCGGAGCTGGGCTGCTGGAGGCGCCCTGCACGGACACCAAAATAAAGGTTAGAATTTTGAGGGTGCAAGACAAGCAAGCAGCCCCAGTCTCTGTGCCTCTGTGCGAGCAGTGCCATGTGCAGATGAGGCTGAGCAACAGCTTTCCAGGCTAGCTCTTTCTGGCTGCAAGCTATCTGAAGACGTTCGCATTTTCGGAGCAGGTCTGCCGGAGGGGCACGTCACGGACCCCGAATTCTACGTTAGATGTTGGAGGTGGCAAGACAAGCACGCAGCCCAAGTTTTTGTGCTCGTGTGCGAGCAGTGCCATGGGCAGATGAGGCTGAGCAACAGCTTTCCAGGCTAGCTCTTTCTGACTGCGAGCTATCTGCAGACGTTAGCATTTTCAGAGCAGGGCTACCTGAGGCACCCGGCACGGAACACCTAAGCTACGTTTGAAGTTTGAGGTGTCAAGACAAGCAAGCAGCCCCAGTCTCTGTGCCTCTGTGCGAGCAGTGCCATGGGCAGATGAGGCTGAGCAACAGCTTTCCAGGCTAGCTCTTTCTGGCTACGAGCTATCTGCAGACGTTCGCATTTTCGGAGCAGGTCTGACGAAGGCGTCCGGCATGGACCCCAAATTCTACGTTAGATGTTTTAGGTGGCAAGACAAGCAAGCAGCCCCAGTCTCTGTGCCACTGTGCGAGCAGTGCCATGGGCAGATGAGGCTGAGCAACAGCTTTCCAGGCTAGCTCTTTCTGCCTGCGAGCTATCTGCAGACGTTCGCATTTTCAGAGCAGGGCTGCCGGAGGCACCCTCCATGGACCACCTAAGATACGTTTAAAGTTCGAGGGGGTAAGACAAGCAAGCAACCCCAGTCTCTGTGCCTCTGTGCGAGCAGTGCCATGGGCAGATGAGGCTGAGCAACAGCTCTCCAGGCTAGCTCTTTCTGGCTGCAAGCTGTCTGCAGACGTTCGTGTTTTCGGAGCAAGGTTCCCGCAGGCCCTCTGCACGAACCCCCAAATATACATTTGAAGTTTGAGGGGGCAAGACAATCAAGTAGCCCCAGTCTCTGTACATCTGTGCGAGCAGTGCCATGGGCAGATGAGGCTGAGCAACAGCTTTCCAGGCTAGCTCTTTCTGCCTGCGAGCTATCTGCAGACGTTCACATTTTCAGAGCAGGGCTGCCGAAGGCACCCGGCATGGACCACCATAGATACGTTTAAAGTTTGAGGGGGCAAGACAAGTAAGCAGCCCCAGTCTCTGTGCCTCTGTGCGAGCAGTGCCATGGGCAGATGAGGCTGAGCAACAGCTTTCCAGGCTAGCTCTTTCCTGCTGCGAGCTATCTGCAGACGTTCGCATTTTCAGAGCAGGGCTACCAGAGGCCCCATGCACGGAAAACCTAAACTACGTTTGAAGTTTGAGGTGGCAAGACAAGCAAGCAGCACCAGTTTCTCTGCACCTGTGAGAGCAGTGCCATGGGCAGATGAGTCTGAGCAACACCTTTGAAGGCTAACTCTTTCTGGCTGCGAGCTATCTGCAGACGTTCACATTTTGGGATCAAGTCTGCCGGAGGCCCCCTGCAGGGACCGCCAAAGATACTTTTGAAGTTTGAGGTGGCAAGACAAGCAAGCAGCCCCAGTCTCTGTGCCTCTGTGCGAGCAGTGCCATGGGCAGATGAGGCTGAGCAACAGCTTTCCAGGCTAGCTCTTTCTGCCTGCGAGCTATCTGCAGACGTTCGCATTTTCGGAGCAGGGCTGCCGGAGGCCCCCTGCACGGACCACCTAATCTACGTTTGAATTTGGAGGACGCAAGACAAGGAAGCAGCCCCAGTCTCTGTGCATCTGTGCGAGCAGTGCCATGGGCAGATGAGGCTGAGCAACAGCTTTCCAGGCTAGCTCTTTCTGCCTGCAAGCTGTCTGCAGACGTTCGTGTTTTCGGAGCAGGGGTCCCTCAGGCCCTCTGCATGGACCCGCAAATATACATGTGAAGTTTGAGGGGGCAAGAAAAGCAAGTAGCCCCAGTCTCTGTGCCTCTGTGCGAGCAGTGCCATGGGCAGGTGAGGCTGAGCAACAGCTTTCCAGGCTAGCTCTTTCTGACTGCGAGGTATCTGCAGACGTTAGCATTTTCAGAGCAGGGCTACCTGAGGCACCCGGCACGGAACACCTAAGATACGTTTGAAGTTTGAGGTCTCAAGACAAGCAAGCAGCC
This sequence comes from Opisthocomus hoazin, assembly GCF_030867145.1. Taxonomy (NCBI): domain Eukaryota; kingdom Metazoa; phylum Chordata; class Aves; order Opisthocomiformes; family Opisthocomidae; genus Opisthocomus; species Opisthocomus hoazin. The sequence continues at coordinate 18,634,437 of NC_134430.1, read as the reverse complement.
CCAGTCTCTGTGCCTCTGTGCGAGCAGTGCCATGGGCAGATGAGGCTGAGCAACAGCTTTCCAGGCTAGCTCTTTCTGGCTGCGAGCTATCTGCAGACGTTCGCATTTTCGGAGCAGGTCTGACGAAGGCGCCCGGCACGGACCACAAATTCTACGTTAGATGTTTTAGGTGGCAAGACAAGCAAGCAGCCCCAGTTTCTCTGCACCTGTGCGAGCAGTGCCATGGGCAGATGAGGCTGAGCAACACCTTTCCAGGCTAACTCTTTCTGGCTGCGAGCTATCTGCAGACGTTCACATTTTGGAAGCAAGTCTGCCGGAGGCGCCCTGCAGGGACCGCCAAAGATACTTTTGAAATTTGAGGTGGCAAGACAAGCAAGCAGCCCCAGTCTCTGTGCCTCTGTGCGAGCAGTGCCATGGGCAGATGAGGCTGAGAAACAGCTTTCCAGGCTAGCTCTTTCTGCCTGCAAGCTGTCTGCAGACGTTCGTGTTTTCGGAGCAGGGGTCCCGCAGGCCCCATGCACGGAAAACCTAAACGACGTTTGAAGTTTGAGGTGGCAAGACAAGCAAGCACACCCAGATTCTGTGCCCCTGTGAGAGCAGTGCCATGGGCAGATGAGGCTGAGCAACACCTTTCCAGGCTAACTCTTTCTGGCTGCGAGCTATCTGCAGACGTTCACATTTTGGAAGCAAGTCTGCCGGAGGCGCCCTGCAGGGACCGCCAAAGATACTTTTGAAGTTTGAGGTGGCAAGACAAGCAAGCAGCCCCAGTCTCTGTGCCTCTGTGCGAGCAGTGCCATGGGCAGATGAGGCTGAGCAACAGCTTTCCAGGGTAGCTCTTTCTGCCTGCGATCTATCTGCAGACGTTCGCATTTTCGGAGCAATGCTGCCGGAGGCGCCCGGCACGGACCCCAAAATCTACGTTAGAAGTTTGAGGTGGCAAGACAAGCAAGGAGCCCCAGTTTCTGTGCCCCTGTGCGAGTAGTGCCATGGGCAGATGAGGTTGAGCAAGAGCTGTCCAGGCCATCTCTTTGTGGCTGCCAGCTATCTGCAGACGTTCGAATTTTCAGAGCATGGCTACCTTTAGGCACCCGGCAGGGATCTCCTAAGCTATGTTTGAAGTTTGAGGTGGTAAGACAAGCAAGCAGCCCAGGTCTCTGTGCCTCTGTGCGAGCAGTGCCATGGGCAGATGAGGCTGAGCAACACCTTTCCAGACTAGCTCTTTCTGCCTGCAAGCTATCTGCAGACGTTCACATTTTCGGAGAAGGTCGGCCAGAGGCGCCCGTTACAGACTGCAGAAATTAAGTCTGAAGTTTGAGGTGCCAAGACAAGCAAGCAGCCCCAGTCTCTGTGCCTCTGTGCGAGCAGTGCCATGGGTAGATGAGGCTGAGCAACAGCTTTCCAGGCTAGCTATTTCTGACTGCGAGCTATCTGCAGACGTTCACATTTTCAGAGCAAGGCTGACGGACGCCCCCTGCACAGACCCCCTAAGCGACGTTTGAAGTTTGAGGGGGCAAGACAAGGAAGCAGCCCCAGTCTCTGTGCCTCTGTGCGAGCAGTGCCATGGGCAGATGAGGCTGAGCAACAGCTTTCCAGGCTAGCTCTTTCTGCCTGCCAGCTATCTGCAGACGTTCACGTTTTGGGAGCAGGGGTCCCGCGAGCCCTCTGCATGGACCCCCAAATATACATTTGAAGTTCGAGGGGGCAAGACAAGCAAGCAGCCCCAGACTCTGTGCATCTGTGCGAGCAGTGCCATGGGCAGATGATTCTGAGCAACAGCTTTCCAGGCTAGCTCTTTCCTGCTGCGAGGTATCTGCAGACGTTCGCATTTTCAGAGCAGGGCTACCGAAGGCCCCATGCACGGACCACCTAAGCTACGTTTGAAGTTTGACGTGGCAAGACAAGCAAGCAGCCCCAGTCTCTGTGCCTCTGTGCGAGCAGTGCCATGGGCAGATGAGGCTGAGCAACAGCTTTCCAGGCTAGCTATTTCTGACTGCGAGCTATCTGCAGACGTTCACATTTTCGGAGAAGGTCTGCCAGAGGCGCCCGTTACAGACTACAGAAATTAAGTCTGAAGTTTGAGATGGCAAGACAAGCAATCAGCCCCAGTCTCTGTGCCCCTGTGTGAGCAGTGCCATGGGCAGACGAGGTTGAGCAACAGCTTTCCAGGATAGCTCTTTCCTTCTGCGAGCTATCTGCAGACGTCCGCATTTTCAGAACAGGGCTGCCGGAGGCTTCCTGCACGGACCACCTAAGATAGTTTTGAAGTTTGAGGTGGCAAGAAAAAGCAAGCAGCCCCAGTCTCTGTGCCTCTATGCGAGCAGTGCCATGGGCAGATGAGGCTGAGCAACAGCTTTCCAGGCTAGCTTTTTCTGCCTGTGAGCTATCTGCAGACGTTTGCATTTTCAGAGAATGGCTGAGGGAGGCGCCCGGCACGGACCACCTAAGCTACGTTTGAAGGTTGAGGGGGCAAGAGAAGCAAGCAGCCCCAGTCTCTGTGCCTCTGTGCGAGCAGTGCCATGGGCAGATGAGGCTGAGCAACAGCTTTCCAGGCTAGCTCTTTCTGGCTGTGAGCTATCTGCAGACGTTCGCATTCTTGAAGCAGGGCTGACGGAGGCGCCCAGCACGGACCACCAAAGATACGTTTGGAGATTGAGGTGGCAAGACAAGCAACCAGCCCCAGTCTCTGTGCCTCTGTGTGAGCAGAGCCATGGGCAGATGAGGCTGAGCAACAGCTTTAAAGGCTAGCTCTTTCTGGCTGCGAGCTATCTGCAGATGTTCATATTTTCAGAGAAGGGCTGATGGAGGCCTCCTGTACAGAACACCTAAACTACGTTTGAAGTTTGAGAGGGCAAGACAAGCAAGCAGCCCCAGTCTCTGTGCCTCAGTGCGAGCAGTTCCATGGGCAGATGAGGCTGAGCAACAGCTTTCCAGGCTAACTCTTTCTGCCTGCTAGCTATCTGTAGACGTTCGCATTTTCGGAGATGGGCTGCTGGAGGCACCCGGCACGGACCCCAAAATCTACTTTAGAAGTTTGAGGTGGCAAGACAAGCAAGCAGCCCCAGTCTCTGTGCCTCTGTGTGAGCAGTGCCATGGGCAGGTGAGGCTGAGTAACAGCTTTCCAGGCTAGCTCTTTCTGCCTGCAAGCTATCTGCAGACGTTCACATTTTCGGAGATGGTCTGCCAGAGGCGCCCGTCACGGACTACAGATATTAAGTCTGAATTTTGGGGGTGCAAGACAAGCAAGCAGCCCCAGATTCTGTGCCCCTGTGAGAGCAGTGCCATGCGCAGATGAGGCTGAGCAACACCTTTCCAGGCTAACTCTTTCTGCCTGTGAGCTATCTGCAGACGTTCACATTTTGGGAGCAAGTCTGCCGGAGGCGCACTGCAGGGACCGACAAAGAAACTTTTGAAGTTTGAGGTGGCAAGACAAGCAAGCAGCCCCAGTCTCTGTGCCTCTGTGCGAGCAGTGCCATGGGCAGACGAGGCTGAGAAACACCTTTCCAGACTAGCTCTTTCTGCCTGCAAGCTATCTGCAGACGTTCACATTTTCGGAGAAGGTCTGCCAGAGGCGCCCGTTGCAGACTACAGAAATTAAGTCTGAAGTTTGACGGGGGAACACAAGCAAGCAGCCCCAGTCTCTGTGCCTCTGTGCGAGCAGTGCCATGGGCAGATGAGGCTGAGTAACAGCTTTCCAGTCTAGCTCTTTCTGACTGCGAGCTATCTGCAGACGTTCGCATTTTCGGAGATGGGCTGCCGAAGGCCCCATGCACGGACCACCTAAGATACTTTTGAAGTTTGAGGTTGCAAGACAAGCAAGCAGCCCCAGTCTCTGTGCCCCTGTGCGAGCAGTGCCATGGGCAGGTGAGGCTGAGCAACAGCTTTCCAGGCTAGCTCTTTCTGACTGCGAGCTATCTGCAGACGTTCACATTTTCGGAGAAGGTCTGCCGGCGGCACCCGTCACGGACAACAGAAATTAAGTCTGAAGTTTGAGGGGGCAAAACAAACAAGCAGCCCCAGTCTCTGTGCCTCTGTGCAAGCAGTGCCATGGGCAGATGAGGCAGAGCAACAGCTTTCCAGGCTAGCTCTTTATGTCTGCGAGTTATCGGCAGACGTTCGCATTTTCAGAGCAGGGGGGCCGGAGGCGCCCGGAACGCACCACCTAAGCTACGTTTGATGTTTGAGTTGGCAAGACAAGCAAGCAGCCCCAGTCTCTGTGCCTCTGTGCGAGCAGTGCCATGGGCAGATGAGGCTGAGCAAAAGCTTTCCAGGCTAGCTTTTTCTGGCTGCGAGCTATCTGCAGATGTTCGAATTTTCAGAGAAGGGCTGACGGAGGCCACCTGCACAGACCACCTAAATCTACGTTTGAAGTTTGAGAGGGCAAGACAAGCAAGCAGCCCCAGTCTCTGTGCCTCTGTGCGAGCAGTGCCATGGGCAGATGAGGCTGAGCAACAGCTTTCCAGGCCATCTCTTTCTGGCTGTCATCTATCTGCAGACGTTCGAATTTTCAGAGCAGAGCTACCTTCAGGCACCTGGCACGGAACACCTAAGCTATGTTTGAAGTTTGAGAGGGCAAGACAAGCAAGCAGCCCCAGTCTCTGTGCCTCTGTGCGAGCAGTGCCATGGGCAGATGAGGCTGAGCAACAGCTTTCTAGGCTAGCTCTTTCTGCCTGCGAGCTATCTGCAGACGTTCGCATTTTCAGCGCAGGGCTGCCGGAGGCACCCGGCATTGACCACCTTAGCTACGTTTAAAGTTTGAGGGGGCAAGACAAGCAAGCAGCACCAGTTTCTGTGCCCCTGTGAGAGCAGTGCCATGGGCAGACGAGGCTGAGCAACAGCTTTCCAGGGTAGATCTTTCTGCCTGCGAGCTATCTGCAGACATTTGCATTTTCGGAGCAAGTCTGCCGGAGGCGCCCTGCAGGGACCGCCAAAGATACTTGTGAAGTTTGAGGTGGCAAGACAAGCACGCAGCCCCAGTCTCTGTGCCCCTGTGCGAGCAGTGCCATGGGCAGATGAGGCTGAGCAACAGCTTTCCAGGCTAGCTCTTTCTGGCTGCGAGCTATCTGCAGACGTTCGCATTTTCATAACAGGGCTGCCGGAGGCTGCCTGCACGGACCACCTAAGATAGGTTTGAAGTTTGAGGTGGCAAGACAAGCAAGCAGCCCCAGTCTCTGTGCCTCTGTGCGAGCAGTTCCATGGGCAGATGAGGCTGAGCAACAGCTTTCCAGGCTAGCTCTTTCTGCCTGCTAGCTATCTGTAGACGTTCGCATTTTCGGAGATGGGCTGATGGAGTCCCCCTGCACGGACCCCAAAATCTATGTTAGAAGTTTGAGTTGGCAAGACAAGCAAGCAGCCCCAGTCTCTGTGCCTCTGTGCGAGCAGTGCCATGGGCAGATGAGTCTGAGCAAAAGCTTTCCAGGCTAGCTTTTTCTGGCTGCGAGCTATCTGCAGATGTTCGAATTTTCAGAGAAGGGCTGACGGAGGCCACCTGCACAGACCACCTAAATCTACGTTTGAAGTTTGAGAGGGCAAGACAAGCAAGCAGCCCCAGTCTCTGTGCCTCTGTGCGAGCAGTGCCATGGGCAGATGAGGCTGAGCAACAGCTTTCCAGGCCATCTCTTTCTGGCTGTCAGCTATCTGCAGACGTTCGAATTTTCAGAGCAGAGCTACCTTCAGGCACCTGGCACGGAACACCTAAGCTATGTTTGAAGTTTGAGAGGGCAAGACAAGCAAGCAGCCCCAGTCTCTGTGCCTCTGTGCGAGCAGTGCCATGGGCAGATGAGGCTGAGCAACAGCTTTCCAGGCTAGCTCTTTCTGCCTGCGAGCTATCTGCAGACGTCGGCATTTTCGGAGATGGTCTGCCGGAGGCGCCCGTCACGGACTACAGATAATAAGTCTGAATTTTGGGGGTGCAAGACAAGCAAGCAGCCCCAGTCTCTGTGCCTCTGTGCGAGCAGTGCCATGGGCAGATGAGGCTGAGCAACAGCTTTCCAGGCTAGCTCTTTCTGGCTGCGAGCTATCTGCAGACGTTCACATTTTCGGAGCAGGGGTCCCGCAAGCCCTCTGCATGGACCCTCAAATATACATTTGAAGTTCGAGGGGGCAAGACAAGCAAGCAGCCCCAGTTTCTGTGCCCCTGTGCGAGCAGTGCCATGGGCATATGAGGCTGAGCAACAGCTTTCCAGGCTAGCTCTTTCCTGCTGCGAGCTATCTGCAGACGTTCGCATTTTCAGAGCAGGGCTGTCGAAGGCCCCATGCACGGACCACGTAAGCTACGTTTGAAGTTTGAGGTGGCAAGACAAGCAAGCAGCCCCAGTCTCTGTGCCTCTGTGCGAGCAGTGCCATGGGCAGATGAGGCTGAGCAACAGCTTTCGAGGCTAGCTATTTCTGATGGCGAGCTATCTGCAGACGTTCACATTTTCGGAGAAGGTCTGCCGGAGTCGCCCGTAACGTATTACAGAAATTAAGCCTGAAGTTTGAGGTGTCAAGACAAGCAAGCAGCCCCAGTCTCTGTGCCTCTGTGCGAGCAGTGCCATGGGCAGATGAGGCTGAGCAACAGCTTTCCAGGCTAGCTCTTTCCTGCTGCGAGCTATCTGCAGACGTTCGCATTTTCGGAGATGGGCTGCCGAAGGCCCCATGCACGGACCACCTAAGATACTTTTGAAGTTTGAGGTTGCAAGACAAGCAAGCAGCCCCAGTCTCTGTGCCCCTGTGCGAGCAGTGCCATGGGCAGGTGAGGCTGAGCAACAGCTTTCCAGGCTAGCTCTTTCTGACTGCGAGCTATCTGCAGACGTTCACATTTTCGGAGAAGGTCTGCCGGCGGCACCCGTCACGGACAACAGAAATTAAGTCTGAAGTTTGAGGGGGCAAAACAAACAAGCAGCCCCAGTCTCTGTGCCTCTGTGCAAGCAGTGCCATGGGCAGATGAGGCAGAGCAACAGCTTTCCAGGCTAGCTCTTTATGTCTGCGAGTTATCGGCAGACGTTCGCATTTTCAGAGCAGGGGGGCCGGAGGCGCCCGGAACGCACCACCTAAGCTACGTTTGATGTTTGAGTTGGCAAGACAAGCAAGCAGCCCCAGTCTCTGTGCCTCTGTGCGAGCAGTGCCATGGGCAGATGAGGCTGAGCAAAAGCTTTCCAGGCTAGCTTTTTCTGGCTGCGAGCTATCTGCAGATGTTCGAATTTTCAGAGAAGGGCTGACGGAGGCCACCTGCACAGACCACCTAAATCTACGTTTGAAGTTTGAGAGGGCAAGACAAGCAAGCAGCCCCAGTCTCTGTGCCTCTGTGCGAGCAGTGCCATGGGCAGATGAGGCTGAGCAACAGCTTTCCAGGCCATCTCTTTCTGGCTGTCATCTATCTGCAGACGTTCGAATTTTCAGAGCAGAGCTACCTTCAGGCACCTGGCACGGAACACCTAAGCTATGTTTGAAGTTTGAGAGGGCAAGACAAGCAAGCAGCCCCAGTCTCTGTGCCTCTGTGCGAGCAGTGCCATGGGCAGATGAGGCTGAGCAACAGCTTTCTAGGCTAGCTCTTTCTGCCTGCGAGCTATCTGCAGACGTTCGCATTTTCAGCGCAGGGCTGCCGGAGGCACCCGGCATTGACCACCTTAGCTACGTTTAAAGTTTGAGGGGGCAAGACAAGCAAGCAGCACCAGTTTCTGTGCCCCTGTGAGAGCAGTGCCATGGGCAGACGAGGCTGAGCAACAGCTTTCCAGGCTAGATCTTTCTGCCTGCGAGCTATCTGCAGACGTTTGCATTTTCGGAGCAAGTCTGCCGGAGGCGCCCTGCAGGGACCGCCAAAGATA